>NC_088300.1:53739567-54066665 GCF_032854445.1 Liolophura sinensis
GTATACTATTAATAACAATTCTAAAACCACTGTAGCCTGAGATATTTATGCTATGCTATGTGAAACTAAGTTAAAAGTCAGTTAAAATCAAGACTTTTTAAGTCATAACTGGGCTACATCAATAAGAGTGGATCACGTAACACATACCTGCAGAAAACTCACTGGTGTTGGAGGTTTACATTTAATTACACTTACAGGTGCTAGAATTAAGTGACATGTTGTCACTTAGAGACAAACATTCCCAGGTGCAAAACAAAAAATTGACATGCACAGCTTTATTTTATCACCTACCACAAAGCAATATTTGTTTGAAAATAACACTTTGTACTGATTATTAATTTTTACCCACAATGAATGATGATATGATTCTTCTTGAACTGAGCCAAAAAGTGTTAAAAAAAAACATCCTGCATTATTATGTACATGTATAAAAACACAAAGACAAACAAGAATTAACAATGGTCATTAACTAAACATTCAGATATACAACTTAATCTGTACTCAAGGTTGTGGAAATTCTTGAACAACAAAATAATGACAATGTAGGTTAAGGTCTTTTTTACATATACACACAAGACCGACAAGATCTTGGCCTACATCGTATTCTCACATTTTACGCAACCTTGAGAACAGATTAAGTTGTTTATCCTGATCGAAGCTTGGTTAATATAACGGTCATGATGTACAAATTCTTTGTTTCTGTTTGTGCAATTACTGCGTAAATCTAACCATTTCACAAATCAATCTGTTTATTAAAGGCTGTAGATATATATCATGAAGCCAACATCATCCGTATCTTCAAGTGATATAACATGACATGATACTTATATAAAAACATGGGTGCAGCAGCTCTGGGAAGATATAGATGGGATGGTTGTATGCAGTAAATAAATCTTCTTAATTTTAGTTCCTCTCCACAAATAACATGTAGACTTTAACAGGCCTAAGTATACACACACTGTATTTACAGTGATGTGACATATCAAAGGATTAGATGATAATGTAAATAATAGAGATATACACAATACCTGAGAAAACTAAACATACATCATACGCTGTATGAGCAGGATCGAATTCCATGGAAGTTCTATGATCCATCAACGAATTTTATTTTACCTGATTTGCGTCCAGTGCTTGAGGATTAAATTCTACTTAACCTCATTATACAATTAATCTTTTGACATTGACCTGACAAAACAACAAGGAAAAGATTGCACATTGTAATATACCTTCTATTCTTTCTTTGTAGCCCTTTGTGAAAAACATCATGGCTTTAGCCGCTCTCTCGGGTGTTCTTAACAGCCCTTGTCGACCTGGGTCCTCCCCCAGTCCACTGAGAATATTTTTGTAGGCCTTGGACAAGTCTTCCATCACTTCCTCATCACTACGCTCTTCGGCTTCGCTGACGCTGAAGGCTTGCGGGCCCATGAACAGGCCGCCGTTGTGCTTACCGGTGGCGGCGGCGGAGACAAGAGCGTGAGGAGGCGGCGTGTTCGGCAGAGATTTGTCGCTGCTCACCGATAAACTTCTAGCCGTCGACAAATGTCGCACTTTGTGAGCAAGCTCCACATCGGGATCACTTCTGTAGTGGGGATGGTTCTGATGTGCTCCTTCCGACATGGCTGGTAGAGAATGTAGAAAAGGGACAAAGACAATACGAACTGGCCGATGTATTCACACAGCCGCCGCTCGTTCCGTTAGATGTTTCACGACGCAATCTGACAGCTCGACTGACAGTCGCTCCCCGCTGTCCGCCGGTTTTGTCAGTTCGGTCAATCGATGACGGTGTTCCGACGTTCGCTCGCGCCTCCTCGAGTCACTGTTGATCGGGGAGCCGATAAGTGACAACCTCGGCACCAATCGTCACATTCCGGACGTTTTGAGGCGATCATTTCGTACGCGCTCTTCCTTGAAATTTAGTATGACTCAAGTATATATACCCTCAGTCATGTTCATATGAATTAGACCATCCTGTTGTAACGTCTCTCATATAGAGCCTGACTGCTGAGTCGATAAAACTCCGTCATAGTTTTCATATCTTCCACGGAGTAAAAAAGAAACACATAGTTTCTCGCCCCCCCCCCCCGCAAACCTATCTACAATGTACATTGTGATTCCCCCCCACCCCCAAGCTACATAATTTTTTATATACTTGCATGAAGGCAGCTGATTCGATATACATGTTTTGATATAAAAGTGGAAACTATTAAAGACCCTAAACTGTATTTTGTATCTTCATAATACAATATATTGACCATATATATAAGAAGTACCCACCCTAGCTCCACGAGTGAAGTTGATAGCAGATTTAACGAAGATAACGAATATCATTTAAAGTACCATGCCTATTTCAAGTATAACACTGACAAATAGATATTTATCAGCTTATTAAATATATCTTAATTTATACATTTAATTATTTTCTTCAGCACTTAAATTGTAATTTTGAAACATGTGTATATTTCCCAAAGACTACATGCTCTGAGTATAAAATTACCTTCTGCCATAAATGTTTGAATGGCTGGATTTGAATGTCAAACCGGTTGTTCTGCAGAATGGGATAATGACTGGAGGATGTTTATAAGGTCTGCATGCAAATTGCTGTGTTCTACATGCATGGGATACCGCTTAACTGTTGACAAGATATATTTGGGATAGATATTTGCATATTTATTTGTTTATTTGATAGTTGTTTACCGCCATACTCAAGAACATTATGTATAGCCGTATATAGCCATGAGGAAGTTCTGTATATATCAAATATGATGTACCATGCATGTAACCTCTGAAAAAGTTCGATAATAAATTACTTCTGACTTTAACTGAAGGATATATATACTGTGAGATAAAATAAAAATGTTGATAATGATAATATAAAAATGTTCGTTTTTCAGTCCATATGTATATAAAATTAGAATTTTTTTCGATATCTGATAACTGTCTATTTTCTATTTGCTGTCATCTAAACTCAGTAAATGTGTTTTTATACTTTCAGTATACAGATGGAAAAGTATAAAATATATCTGTGATTTAAAAAGTTCCATTTTGCAAAAATATTGTTAGTTGTATATGGAACGTCAATGACATAACCATCTCTTCTGGGGTTTACCGGCCCGGATAGCACAGTTGGTAGAGCGTCCGCTTCGGGTAGATCCAGGATCAATCCTTGATCGAGTCACACCTAAGACTTTAAAAGAGGAAGTTGTATCTTCCTCGCTTGGCGTTCAGCATGAAGGGGATAGTGCAACGACTGGTTGATCCGTATCAGTATAATGGTTCGGGCGGTGCGGCTTACTTGCCTTCGGTAAGTCGTTTCAGTGAAGCAGCACTAAATAAAAGGAACAAGGAGGCAACAAGGAGGCACATTACACGTACATGCACCTTAAGGATTTCTTCGTCGCAATATGTTGAAAATTGTTGAGTACGACGCTATACCTCAAGCACTCACTCAATATTCTGGGATCAAAAGTAATAAGCAGGACACAATCAACTGGACACATTGTTTATAAATATAAATTCACAAACAAAAAGTATCCATTCAATGGAAACATTGTTTAGAAAATATTCATGAAGAAGCTTTCGTAACGCTTTCGAATGAAAAAGTTGGAAATGGCTGTTGACACGCATATTATGCAGTTCAGTTTTACGCTTATGTATGGAAACTTGGAGGAGGTGCCATGGAAAAGCCAGCGTATGTCCCCATGTGGGCGTTTATTGATTTTACAAACTCTGGTTACAACTAATTATATCTCGTTTCACATGGAAGACGAGGGATACATTTGACCATGTTTGTCTTCCATTTAGTTTCACCCAACACACATAAATGAAGGTATAAAACATTGTCCGTCACCCTAAAGCAACAAAGCCTGTTAAAATACATTTGTAAAATGTTGCATATACTGTTACTCCAAGTAAATTAATAATTCGATCTCCCAAAGCTCCTTTGAATGATTGATTGCTTGATTGGTTGAGTGATTCATTGATTTGTTTCACGTCGTACTCCCTTTTCACTGTATATGAGCCCACTATGTAGTATCTGTATGAAGTGGAACTCACGATTCAACTCAGTTTATATTGTAATTTATGTTATTAGTTTGCATTTCTATGCATGTATATATCAACCGAAAGCATTCCAGAAAAACGGTAGTATATCTATCCAATAAAAGTGAGTGTGGCAGTGGAGAGTGCGTACCATAAATATATTTGCACACAAAAAACACTTGTGTTGAAATCGCTCACAACCACTTGTGTTGTTTTTATTTAACAAAGTAATGTGTTACATCAATTCAAATGTGTTTTAAATAAATGTCAAGTACACATGTTTGTGTTACCAAATAATAAAACACAAATATTTTTAGGACCAAAATGAGGTAATTTATGCAATACAACAAAAACTTGTGTATTTTGCGACATGTAGTGCGTATATAACATCCAATGCACCTTGTGTACAATTATTTCAGCACAAGATCTTTTTTAATTGAACACAAGATACAGTTGTTCAAATATGACACAAGACTTTTGTTGGAAAGGTGTTTATACAGGCAAGTGTCTTTGTGTGTGCTAGCTTTAAACAATACAATATGCAAAGCCACACAAAAGTGAGCCTTTGCATAGACAAGCAGATTTATACCAACCAAACTGTCAACTGAAACGCTATAATGTTACACGGTTTTGTTTTTGTTTGAACTACATACATATGGCACCATATCTCCTGTTTAAATACTTTTTTGACCATTGCCTGAATTATGCAAGAGCATACATAAATAATGTCTTTTTAAAAATATTAAACAAAGCACAATGTATAATCTTATCAGTTGGACATGTTGTTACTAAAAGGTGTGAGGTATAGGTCTTTCGGTACATACATGTATGTTGATTGCAAACTACGCTTGTGTGCACGCACGGACGTGTGCAATTCAATGCTCAATATACTTGGAGACTTTCTTTTGTTTGCTATATACTGCAAAAAGATCGTCAGGTAGAAACCTTTTCGTGCATGTGATGTTATATTTTGATCGACAGATCAGATGTATTTTGATAAAGTTCTTCGTGTGAAGTATGTGGATCACCAGATCAAGAATTCTACGTGTGATGTTGTATTTGGACGGCCTTAGCATGGCCTCCTTTCCGTATGATAATGTGTTTGGATAGCCAGATCTAAAGTTTTATTGTGTTCTTACAGCGTTGTATCCATGTTACTTCATTTGAATCGTACACTATTAAAATGGTCGAGACTTTTTCGCTGTGTGTTAGCACGCATGTCATCGACAAATCGAGAATCCTTATTTCACCACTGTATAGTCGCCACGTAAAGATTTCTGCGTTTTTTCTTCTTGTTGTTGCCATATGGATGGAAATATTACTTACAGTTTTACTTTATATATAGACTAGACTATAGAACACAATGGTAAGTTGCATGAACTGTCGTTTTTTTCTCTCTTTGATTCTGCAGGCCATATATATACGCAAATGTGATAAAAATTTCAGATTAAGACCGATAGCTTATGGATAAAGATAGCTTGTGGATAAAGCTTTTAATTCAGAATATTAAATGAAAACATATCCGCATATAGAGGTGCTTTGAAACCAATTGGGCCCCGTGCACCAGGTGTTGACAAGATCAAGACTTCTTCGTGTGACGTTGCATGTATATTTGGATCGTTCAGATCATGATTGCTTCTCGTGATGTTGCGTTCAGATCGCCAGATCAAGACTTTTTGGTGTAATAATGTAAAGACTTCCTCGTGTGATGTTGCACGCATATTTGGATGATAAAGATTTCTTCGCATGATGTTGTATTAGGGTCGCCAGATCAAGACTTCTTTGTGTGATACTGTATGCATATGTGGATCATCACATCAAAACTTCTTCGCGTGATTTTGTATTTGGATCGCCATGCAGGCCAATACTTCGTCATATAATACTGCGTCTATATTTGGATCATCAGATAAAGACTTCTGCGTGTGATACTGTATGCATATGTGGATCATCACATCAACACTTCTTCGCGTGATTTTGTATTTGCATCGCCATGCAGGCCAATACTTCGTCATATAATACTGCATGCATATTTGGGTCATCAGGTCAAGACTTCTTTGTGTGATACTGTATGCATATGTGGATCATCACATCAACACTTCTTCGCGTGATTTTGTATTTGCATCGCCATGTCGGTCAACACTTCGTCATATAATACTGCGTCCATATTTGGATCATCAGATCAAGACTTTTTCGAAAGACGTTACACGCATATTTACATATTCCAGAGCAAGAAGATGCAATTTTCGGACAGACTTGCTAGTATATACTCATAGAGTCGCCGTTTACATTATTGGTGATTGCCACTTGTTTGTCCTGTCAGCAATTCAGCAAAACTCCCCTACTATACTGACAGCGGGGAGCCGTGCATTTTATTACCGAATGTCATTTGTTATTGTTGTTATGTTATTGTCTCCAAGACACCAGAATATTTAGCCATGCTATTAAAATTTCATTTCTAGATGCCGATTCATTACAGATATTTCCATACGATAAAGGGGCAATTTTGTGGTCTTATTCTAAAGTCAAGTATACAACTGAAAAGGTGGATTTATCTGATGGAATTCTGTACACAGCTGTCTGCTTTTAAATTAACCCGTTAATGAAAACGTGTATTTTAGGAAACGTTTGAAAACCCATTATAATGAACCAGATCCAGTTTTCTCTTTGTTTGTTCTTACATCTAGACGGCCAGATGGAAACCTCTATGTTACATGCTAGTGTACAATAATGCAACATATTGTACATATAAGAAGCACTTACCCTAGCTGTACGAGTGATGTTGAGAGCAGCTTTAACAGAGTACTACCGTACCGAGCTGCTACGTATGTCTCGGCAGGTTAGTGCATTGTTAGATCAGTTGAGCCACATTCGTGCGACTGTACTCACTCATGTACATATACATGATCAAAGCATGCATTGGTGATTTATTACGGGGTATGTCGACTGACTTATACTTGTATGTTAACGGCCGCATGGGTGATTACACAACACAATCTAGAAGCGGAACAGTAACTTACAGTATATTAAATGTAAAGAAAAAGTATACTTTATAAGGTTAATTTTATGCACACCAGGAAAGCCATCGAACATGAATGTTTATCAAATTAGTTTATATCACCTGAGAATTTGCATACAAAATGAACTACAGACAGTTCCATGGACTAAATATACATTTATGTTAAACATGTAAACATATTAGTGCCCCTTCTCCACACCGCACCCTATGCAAACAGATATATATATATATATATATATATATATATATATATATATATATATATATATATATATATATATATATATATATATATATATATATATATATACATGTATATAAACTGAAATGGATAATGAACTATCTTAAATAGTAATTAAAAAAAGAATAAAATAATAAAAGTACCGTGTCCTTTTCATGTATATGCAATAACATATAGATGTTTATAAGCTTGTGAAAAATATCTTGATTTAAACATTTAATTATTTTCCCCAGGACTTAAATTGCTATTTTGAAACAAGTGTATATTTCCCAAGGACTACATGCACTGATTATAAAATTACCTTCTGTCATGAACATTCTAACGGCTTGGTTTTAATGACAAACGAAACAAAAGTCATATATATATATATATATATATATATATATATATATATATATATATATATATATATATATATATATATATATATATATTGGTACATTACTAGAATTATGCAACAAAGACATAAAATGTCGTATGAGGCAAAAGCGTGATATGTATCAACAGCTTGCTGTGTTTAAATTCCGCACTAATATAGAATCAACTGGGATATTTATGCGCAGAGCATAATTGAAATGGGAAATGTTACATAATGTTGAACTTCGTGTTCAACCTCGTGCATACAGGTTCAATCCTGCATAGATCTGAAACGGATTTCTATAGTCAGTCACGGAGAGCCAATGGTTAAAATTCCCGCTAAATATTGTAGTACTTTACAGAGCGCATGCGCCAGATTGACCGCAAAGTGGAGAGAGAATGGCAGACACGAAAGGTCAGGCAAACGGAATTGCTCCGGCCAAAAGGGCTCGGACAACTATCCAGCGGCCGGTCACTGTCGTTCTGGGTGCTCAATGGGGAGACGAAGGAAAGGGCAAAGTAGTGGACATGTTGGCAACAACAGCTGATGTGGTCTGTCGTTGTCAGGTAAGTAGAAAGCTAGGGTTATAGCCACTTGTTGTTGTTGCATCGTTTGATCAACACTTATGATTTTGTGCCCGACCCCAAAAATTTTGTCAGCGGTCGGATACAACTATCAAATTTCTCGGAGAGAAAGGCCTGTGGGCCCGATTTTAATATGTCTGTGTGATAATAGTGGTAAGTTAAAATATAGTGGTTAGTGTAGGTTATGAATGAGATCAGACAGGCGTAGTATTGATCTTAATAGTCCAGTAAGCCTAATCGACATTGCCGAGCCTCGAGAGTCTTCACAGATTTAGGCGGTACACCATTGTGCTGGAAAATACCGATTGGGCGTATTAAAATAAAAAGTTCTGTTTTCAACAATTTATGATATTTAGCTGCCTGAACGTTTTATCATTAAACTGAAACATTTAGTCGGTTCATTCAGCAAAGCATTTTGTGGAACGAAGTACGACTCGATATACATGTCCACTCGTCTTGTTACTTCTTTCCTGTTCAAAAATACCTTCCTCTCAACAACAGTAGTATGCACCCAGGACAAATAACCGGAATCAGCATTTCAGGAATCTCGCAAATTCACGCAGGTTGAGATGAGACAGGGTGGAGGTTCTCACACACTAACATGGCTTAGAGGTGTGACTTTACAGCAGCTGCTAATTGCACCATTGCGCTCACCGACCCACCTATGGGAGATTGGTATTCAGTCTATCAAGTACCATAAAATCTTGTCTTTAAGATGCATTAAGTTGCGAGAGCAACCACTCTGTCTTGTCCATATTGGTGTGGACTTGGGAGACTCCTGAAATGCTGACTCGTCCTAAAGCCAAGGCATTTAGGCCATTAAGCCATTTCTTCCATCATGGTGTACCGCGGCTGTTTCCAACCCAGATCTGTGTCCAGATCCTGATTGCACATTATGCTGGTTGTCCAAGACACTGCCTAGACATGTGTGAGTCAATTTCCTGTTGATCACCTCAAGCTTGACAAGGGACTGTCAGTTAATAACCACCAGCGGTCCCATAAGCACAGATCGACGTGTACTTCAAGGAAAACATAGATGTTCTCATTGGAAAAATTCTGTCCAAGCTTGGATAGGCCAAATTTATAACATCTGTGATTATAGAACATCTGTGAAGTTGCTGATGAGCACAGCACATCGATAAATGCTGAGGAGTGGTATAGCAGTTTTCTGCACAAAATTGCTTGGGGACAGACTGGATTTTTCAGCTCCGTGAATTAACGTTGATGCAGGTAAATATCAGAAATTGTTGAAAATGACTTCAACATTCAGTTTAGTTGAACAGCCTCAATCTGTGCAGGTGTTTCTAGCTATTTCTATGCCTGGCACAACTCTGTACTTTAGCTATCGGACCAGTGACACTTGGTTCCTTGTTTCTCCTAGGAATATTTTGGAAAATTGGACAGTGGGGCATAATGTGGAACATGTACCACTGAACATTAGACCATTCGGAAAAATATGTGTGTTTTCCAGAAAAAAATGGGTAGTAAGGTAGATCTTCTGGAAGGATATGCAAAAAGTATATACTTATTTACAGGTTTGTAATTTGCTTTCAGATCACTCTTCTTAAAAAGTTGTTGTTATATGTCCTGATATATGCTCATTGCTGACTTCCTCTTTGACCATACATGGGAAGGCCTGACAGCAACTTGCAGATGGTTATGGGTTTTCCCAGGGCTCTGGCTGTTTTCCTCCTACCATAATGCTGGCCACAGTTGTAGAAGTGAAATATTCTTGAGTACCACTAATCAAATAAATAAATATGTATTGACATTGTCTTCAAACATTGTCATCCAGCCGTTCTCAATCGGACGATGCCGTTCCCTCAAAGCGCCCTTTGCGTCAAAAAAAAAAAAAAATAAATAAATAAAAATAAAAAAAGAGAAAGAAACAGCCCAAATTCATTATAAGGCTCAGATTATCTACTTAGTCGCTAAGCTGGGGTTAGCCATTTGCCACATTAGTTTTGGCGAATATAATTTCTGTGTGGCAAAAGCAAATTGACATCCCTTCGCCACAGTGGCGAAAGCAATGGATGCCTTTCAACTTTAGTTGTTTAGGTTTGAAGTTGGTAAATTTACTCAAATTTAATGTTGGATCCAGAATCAAGAAGACTTCAGTGTGAAAGAACTTGGTTATATTTTTAAAGAGCATTTAAAATCAGAAATGTATGCCTGAAGCAGGTGACGAAAATTGGACCCACGATAATTTAATTAGCATCCAGATTATCCGGACTGGGAATTACTTTAAAAAACAAGGAAAGCCGACCGACCGACCTGACCTTAAAAAATCAGGGTTTGTTACCCACAACGAACTACTTCTTAAATATGGCCTGGGGTAGCTATGATACAGTATAATGATCAGATGCACATGTCATCCAGGATGGCAGAGTTCTGTTCATATCAGTAAATACAAGACATCGTTAGACTGAATTGAATGGGGTGGAGATCAACTGTAGGAACCGAGGCCCTTAAGAATGTATGAGAATCGAAATATTCAACAGTGACATGCCCTTCACTGATGGTTCCACCCCCTGCCCTTTTGAGGCCAGATTAGGCCCTGGTCATCCTTGTTATTGTTTTATTTCAGTCTTGTGATCAGCCTGCTAGCTTTGATACTATTGCCCTGTCTGATAAAATGTGATCTTGAACTTCAGAAGGGGATCAGAATTCACTTTTTGTTTTGGTGACAGGTATATGAAGTGTATGAACAACTAAGAGATTCAGTCTATGAGTAAACAGTCCAGTTCATACAAAGTGACACAAATTCTGACAGTTGAAGCAAGAGACTTAAACTGCTGCTTAATGATGTTGCAACCCTTCTGTTTTCACTCTGCACATAATGGCAAAACAACTGTGTAGCTCTTGAAAGTCTCTGCACCCTGCTCTGCTTCATGTGACCCACGGCAAATACAGATTTTTCTGGAAAAGAGTGAGGAGTAGATGCTGTACTCATGCGGTGTCTCACAGGTCAATTTGGTGTTTGTGAAAACAAAACCTTGCTGAAAGTCACCCGTAAATAAACACAAGGACTGTCATCATGATGGTTACTGTATTTTGGCACTTGCTAGCCAGGAATATCTACATCTTCAACTTTGAAACCAACTCTATCTAACTGGTAATACATGTACCTAGGTATCAATATTCATTGATGTGTTTACACTGCAACCAGAAGTATTTCAGCCATACAGCAGCTTATTTTTAAACGAATAAACACTGCTTTTTTCATAAAATGTTTTACTTATGTGTTTTGAAAAATTGTTGTCATTACAAAAAGATTGTCATTATTAAATCAATTAATGTTTCTAGCATCACTACCTTCAGGTGTATTTCGCCTCAAATGTAGTGGTATCTTCTCTTCAGAGGTTTAGCTTCCAAGGGATATGTTAACTGACAAATTCGCAGGTCCAACTCCAGCAGGGAAGCCAATGACAGTCCTATTTCACAAGTGAATTCATTTTTCCCATTTATGTGAGTTGGCGCTATCCGTTTAACATTCAAGTTGGGATTTTGTGCTATGTCACAAAAACACTTCGCCAAACAGAAAAGCTTTGATGAAGTTTTTTAAAGAGATTTCCCGTTGCCAACAACCGTTATTGACACATGCCATGCTCATGAAGACAGTATGCTTCTGCTTAACCTGTGCAGGCGCAGATACAAAGGGAGACAATCACGTGACATTTAGTCTACGACCACCGTGTACTAAGGTCTGCTAAGGCAAATTGGCAGACTGTAGAACCATGTCAAATGCAACTTAACTTATGCCAATTTTCGCTCCAATCTGAAAAAAGAAATCAAAGACTCACATATAGCCCGTTTACTGGAAACACATATTTTTCTGAACAGCCCTAAATTGAACTTCTCAATGTCAGAATATTCTGTTGGCCTCGCAAGGTGGCAGAGAGTAATGGAGTACAAATTCACAGGTACAACTGGCATATCTCACTAGAACACCACTTAAAAGTTTGGGTGATATAACTATGCATTGGTTTCCCTGACCCTAAGAATGATCTGGATTATTAGAAATGTGCCAAAACCTGTGATGATCAGATGAATTATGATCTTTGTTTCAAATTTTTCTTTGTAGGGAGGTAACAATGCTGGACACACGGTGGTTGTTGGAGAAAAGGCCTATGACTTTCACATGCTACCCAGTGGTATAATTCAGCCAGAGTGTATCTCTGTTTTAGGTAAGTCCTCTCCTGAATAAGTGTGTTGTGTTGGTAGTTTCATAGTACACACAAGTCTTATTTGAGGGCCTCATTTTACCCACCCCTCCACCTGCAAACCTGACTGCCACTGTACGTGAGCCTTTCTAAAGCGAAAAATACATTTCTAAAGACAAAAATACATTTCTAAAGACAAAAAAAATATATGGAAACATGAACACAACAGATCAGAATAAAGAAAGTTTCTCTGAGGTATTCATCGTGTTAAAGTTTGAAATTGTGCCATAGATATGATTGTACTATGGTGAAAATAATATGCATATAAAACCATGTGTCGAATGCAATCATGTTTCATATCTAGCCTACACAGCAAACAATTTTTCTTTCAGGCAATGGGGTGGTCATTCATTTACCTGATTTGTTCCGTGAAATTGAAAAAAATGAAGCAAAAGGCCTTGATGATTGGAAAAATAGATTGATCATCTCCAACAGAGCTCATCTTGGTAAGTTGGGTTATGGGGTGGTTTTCCTTAGTTACAGGTCATGGAATTTGGGTGGTTGACCTAACCAAAAAATCAGGTTTCACCACGACACACAAACAGACCAATTTCGCACGAATTGGTTACGTGAACATGTCGCTAATAAAGTCATATAGAGTACTTCCTAGCAGGTTTTTATGTGCTGTAACTTTGGCAAAGCCGATTAAGTTGCGTAGGAAGTTGGTTGTATTGCAGTACAGTCCTGTCATCATACATGTCCTGCGGAATCCTCAGGTAGCACAATGGCTGCATGGGCGACCCACTGCATGAACGGTGATCAGCATAACTCAGGGTGGATCAGGAAGCCACTATAAAACATTTGTCATGCACTCTGAGCATGAAATGGCTTTCAAGGCCGGATCAGCATGTGTTGTATTCCTGAGTATTTTTGTTTTCTTTTGATGATTAATAATTACTTTTACATTTAGCTGGTTGTAGTGTGTGTAATATCAATCTGGCTTATGGAGCCCTGACCATCATTGTCTGATAAAATGGTTTTATCCACAAAGTGAAATAATGTAACGATTGACACGAGGGAGTGTCAGTGATGACCAGTTCATGGAAAGTTGTTGACTCGTGAAAGTTTACATTCTGTTCAAATTAATTGTCACCTTTCTTCACCTACCGCTAGCTCACCTAGACAACAATCCGTAACTGATGAATGCCTTCAGTTAGCACCTGTTGGGTACATAACAAAAGAGGCATGTAGTGCGCATGCTTAGGGCAAGAAAACGTGACTGAAAGTTGAATAGTAGTTTCTTAGCCAAAAGTTTTCATACTAGGAAGCAGGAGTTACGTATACACTGTAACAAAGTTAATAGGTAGTTTGTAGTTTGCATTGACCCGATTAATAAATAGAGCGTGGACTTCAAGGAAATGAGGTCAGAGAGGAAAGCTGGTGACTGCATAAATTTTAATGCATAATGTCATTGAGTTCAAGTTCAATAGAACACTTTACAGCATCACGGCACCAAATGACAGCTTTCATTCACAGTCATCTTAGTGCTTGTTTTTTGGCAACGGACAAGTATTGAAACAAGGTGAGAAGAGGTAGCTCTAACAACTGACACGACTTCTGTTTCGTGGTAGGTGTCGCTGAGGATGGCCGGCAACCATATGTGGGTAATTCTAAAGTAATTGTTAAAATAGTGGTGAGGTGCAGGAAATTTTCTTTTGGTTTAGCAAAAGTATTTCTGACCTGGGCCAACATGTTCATGAAAGTTTTATTAAAAACTTAAATGAGCCTTACCTTTAGGTAAAGTTTGTTTGTCGTTCTATGTAGTCATGGTGAGGAACAAAGGAATTATGGGATTGCGCATGCCAGCCAAGCATTGGTTTTTAAAGTAGCAACTGAACCAGTATGAACTGTGATCAGGACTGCGTGTATTTGCTGAACATGTATGGTCTGACATGCAGTATTTTATCATGCATATTTTAACATGCAGTATTGAAATTTAACCTGTTTGAATTCTTCAACCTTTTCAAGCGCCAGAAAGTAACATTTTGAAAATCTAAGAAAACCATGGGATGTAGAGAAAGAATTTGCACAGTTTTAGGAAGCCTGTATCTTTAGTGACACAAACAAATCATTTGAATATCAGTTTTGGTGTATTTGTATGCGTATAAATGTGCTTATATGGTCGAAATGGTTGAACATTTTCAGTATGTCCGTGTTATTAATTTCTTAGATAGAACGGAAGGTACCATTCTTAACTTATACCTAGTCCATCATAAAGCAATGAATAAATGAGATGAACTGTCTCTATTTATGTGAGACATTTCTGGTCTTAAATATATCCCAGAACACCTTTACCCATGCAAACAATCACCGAAATTGGGTGAGCTAACATCTTTGTTATGAAACCTCTTGAAAGTATCAGCATCTGACTTAAAATGAGATGTAGAAAGTGCAAGCCGCCCTGTTACCTTACCAGTCATAGTTTCAAGAGAGAATTCCTCAAACATTAGACAAAGTTACTAGGTAGTCCAATACTATTTTGGATGGTTCCAAATCTTTGTATACCTCTGAAGTGCAAGTTAAGATATGAGATCCATATGCTGAGTGTCCATCAGGCATGATGACAATAACCCACCGTGCAGATCAAAGTGTGGTTACTTCACTTTAACCCACATTGGCTATTCAGCAGGAGAAGAAATGGGTTCAAACCCATTGGTACAACAGTTAGCAGACCACTTTCTGACATGTAGCGTTTGTTCATGATTGCCCTCCCACCAGGAGTGAAGGAGGCACGAGTTCATTTTGAGCTAAAGTTTGCAAAGCTAGAATCATTTCTGGAGAAATGACAGGCTAATAGTCAGGTTTTTGTGAACTGGATGACATGTTTGAGTCTGGTCGGGTCACCACAGTGTCTGTCTGACTGTCTGTTGGAAGCACAGTGCAATATGAAATCAACATCCTCTTGAGTGTTAGATACCATGATGGTACCGACATCACCTTCTCCTTCATTTTCTGAAGAACCTTGTGAAATTATTGCTGAACGGTGAAAATGCATAGATATCATTAATAGAAAACACATTCACAGTCACTGCACGAAGATCAGTATGGTATGATATAAACAATTTTATCTGATAAGTTATGCGGAAAACAAACAGATCAATATTTGGCCAGACTCCGAACCAAGCCATTGCCCAGTCAAAAATTATTTCATGAATCATTCATTCACTTTCATGAATCAAAATCTGTACTGCATGCTGTTGTCCAAATATCATTTGATTTCAACTGTTTAGTAATTTGACAATAGAAATGTAACTATCCCTTAATAACTATCCCTTATAAATTGAAGTAACTACAATATGACTGTCTGCATGAACTCAAGCTGTTCTCGTATATGATGTTGCAAATTGATAATAAATGAGCTCTTATGGCCGTTGTTTCAGGCTTAGAAAACATGAATAGAGTTTTGTTGACCTGCCCAGAGTCTTACAACTAAGAGCATCTAAACTTACAGAAATTCAGATTTCAAAAACTGTGCAGTTGGTCTTTATGTCACTTTCAACAATACATGTATTTCTAGTAGTACATCAAGATGAGTGTTCTGTTTATTATCTAAAATCTCTGACTTACTTGCTTGTCATTAATTGACTTTTAAAATCAGCAAATGAGAAAATGAAGAGACCCACAATTACCGGTTGAAATAATAATTATAATGATCTTTAAGTGGAGAAGCTACAGATTTAAAGGCTCTCTGTTCTGTCCATAAAACAAAACATGCTTTTGATAGCAAATTGAGGTGACTAGTAAACTTGCATGTCTAGCAGGAAATTTTTCATTATTGTTTAGACTCTTGTCAAATCGTTTATTGATAAACCCCACAAACTTTTCTGCAACAGAGGAATCAACTGTGTCAGCAGCATCATATTCTGATACAGTGTTGTGGAGAATGTCACACCCAGTTTGAGTTGCTTCTCCAAGTTACCTTATATCTTCAGTCTTCACATGATCAAGGGCAAATTCGAATGCAATTTATTTATCTTAATATATTGATAATAACAAGAATTTATGCTTTGGTGGATCTGCAAACATCGGGGCTTCACAGAAAAAAATGTTTTTAATCTCGGCAGAGAAATGTCTTCAAAACACACTTAAAACAACACCAAGTGAACATGTGAAAGGGTTGGAGAAATAGGGTAGAAAATCATTCTGCCTAGGGCGGTGAAAGCAGACCTTCAACAGGAGTCTGCAGTGCTGTACCCCGTCGCACTATCCTTCATTTGGTTCATCAGTTGTGATAAAGTCAATGTGTTTACATCTCTCTCTCCCGTTTAAACTTGGATCAGGCTAGAATTGCAAATACCACATTTCTTGCCAGGATCAAAGAGTTTGTCAGCCTTAGACAGGACAATATGCAGGTTCAGCCTGCGCCAAATTATCAGACATCATGCGACTGATTGTGACATGGTTGATGTGACTGAGCTTGTGAGTGGCATAATGCTGAATAAAACCACCAGTCAAAGTATTAAAGCAGTTATATGGTCTGTAGCATGGTCTGCTACAAAACCACATATATTGTCCAAAGTAAAGGTTTTGTCTGCTAAACTTAGGAGCGACAAGTTAGAACTGCCTGCTCTGAAAGCTGATGGTGCACAGATGCTGAGCACTGTTCCATATTGTTCTCACATGGTTCAATAGTGATATAACCATGAGACAGAAGAATGGTACTTGAATGCCAACACTTGAGTTACTCTTGTAAGAAATTAATTTAACTTCACAAAAAACTCTAAAATGACCCTGTATCATTATGGGGGAATGAATCATTATGGATGTGTCTCTTGAGAGAAGCTAAACTTCACCTGAAATACTAAGGATATACAGGGGTTAATGAGGGTAGTGGAATATAGCACTCTACCAGTTCATCGTGTGCATCTGCACTGTAAGTCATTTATTGTTTGATGTAGCCACTGCTAAGTTCCACCTTCCCTGCCTTGTTTCAGTCTTTGACATGCATCAAGCTGTTGATGGGATGCAGGAGCGGAAACGAGGCAAAGACAGGTACTGTGGATTTCCTTGTGTGTTTGCCACTGTGACTCTCTCTCATCCTTTACTGGTGGTCAGCTCAAAGTACAGGGACATTGCATAGTAATCTTGAATCCAAGAAATAAACAAGTCAGAGGAAGCACAAGCACTCTAATTAATAGAAAAGGTTGATTCTTCTTGAGTGAAATTCACCTGAAGCTCTGTAAAGAGTTTCTTTCTTTTATTTTTGTATTCAAACTCTATTTGGGACAAAAACAATAAAAATACAAAAACAACAGAATATTTCTTACATAAATTAGCCACAATAATGGTGTAAGTGGACAACAAAATAAACTTTGTTTGTAAATGACATGGTTAGAGTACAAATGTATTTTTCTTGCTCATTCCACAGTATCGGGACAACAAAGAAAGGCATCGGCCCTGCATATTCATCAAAGGTATGGTGATATTTCAAATATTGTGACAGTCCTCACTGCATAATAAAAGGGAAAATTTAATGTTACTTCGTATTTTATAAAATCTCTTAATATTGTATAATGATCCATTTATTTGGGGGTGGGGTGGGGGGATTTATGTCATTACCACCCATGATCTTTGTTTCATTGCTTACTCTATTAAGTTGATCATGGTTTTCTCCTTATCATTTTTAGGCCACTCGAAATGGTATCCGTATCTCTGATCTCATGGCTGACTTTGACTTCTTCGCTGAGAGGTATGAATACTGTCTATTGCACCTGTCTACGCAGAGTTTTAAATCAGTTTCTTGAACCTTACCTCTTGCAAACTTCGTAGGCTGAATTTTTCAGTGACTTATCTTACAGGAGACATTATCAAACATGTGTTCATGTACTTCATTGCATGCATGTGAAAGTAGCATAAAATATCACAAAAATCTCAGGGATGACTATAATATACCATGCAGATGGCCCATTTATAATTCTACATATGACTGTGTGACTGCAACTTGCCCAAAGCGCAACTTCAGCGCAAAGCTAATTTTGTTGCCCATGTATTGAAGTTTTTGCTGTATGTAACTTGTTCATGTGCTCTTCCTTGCAAGTGTGAAATGTTACACATTACTGTACCCAGTATTTCTTTGTGTAAAATATTTTCTTTGTCTATCCGTTGGTCTTTAGGTTTCGCAATTTGGTAGCCCAGTATGAGCTACAACATGAGGATTTAGAAATTGATGTGGATGCAGAATTAAAGAAATACAAGGTCAGTCTGGTCATACCTTTTATGATGTTTCCCTTTTCATGATTTTACTTTTAAAAATTAGTAATTATGATCTTTGATTGCAAAATTGTATGGTTTTTATTTGTTTCAAACTCATAATTAATTAATAGTTTAGCTTTAAAGTGAAATTTTACTTTTTTGCTTTTCAGGAATTTGCCAAGAGAATTGAACCCCTGGTAAAGGATACAGTAACATTCATGAGCTCTGCCATTAATGAAGGAAAAAACATTCTTATTGAAGGAGCAAATGCCACAATGCTGGACATTGACTTTGGTTTGTTTGCCTTTGTGTATTCCCACTTATAATCAGTAGATCACATCATGTAGCTCATGTAAATTATCTCATTTAAGTAGCTCCTGAGTTTGATGAGAACTTGAGGATGGGAGGTGGCTCTTGTGTCAGTTTATGCCGTCTAATATGTGTTCAAGACCAATTGTCTTCCACCAGTATGGAGTGCAAATCTGTCTGTCACATGTGGTAAAGTTTGTCAGGGACTTGCCAAAGTTCAGTGGTTTACCCCAAGTGCTCCAGTTTCCCATCCAATTCTTGATTGTGGCCTTAAGCAACAGTCAAATAAATAAATACATGGGTATTGTGAATTTCAAATAGCTTGCAATGGACTGTTTTTCATGTACCATCTATTTCCCCTTGGTTTCATCTATCTCCCCTTGGTTTCATCTATCTCCCCTTGGTTTCATCTATCTTCCCTTGGTTTCTCCTGACTATGATGCTGGTGGTTAAAACTCCAGTCAAATAAATACATAAATGATTATTGTACTAATCATGAAACGGTGGACATATGGATGACAAGGTGACATACACACATATTCAATTTCATTATTAATAAATGAATTTATGTGAATCATGTAACTGAAATGACCTGTATATAGGTACTGACAATTGTACTTAAGTAAAAAATATAGTATAATAATGTAAACCCTGGTCATATATGATTTAAAAAGTTCACGATATTTCTTAAAATGTGTAATTTCAGGAAGTATGTTAATTTTAGATTGTAGATTGTTGAATCTAGAATCAAGAGCATGGATGTACAAGGTACACCACAGTGCTGGTGTATGACCTAAATGTTTTGTGAGTGCACATACACTGAAAAGTGCGACATATTACAGAAAAGGACAAAGGGTACATAGCTTTGGACACCTTTGTCAAAGGCAGAAGGAGTTTTTTTTACAAGTTTCTATTGAAACCTGTTAACATGCTTTTAAATTGTGGTACTGATAATACCCAGTATGTTTGACATGTAATGGCATTCTGTTGTTATCTGTCATGCTCTTTGATTGCAGGGACCTACCCATATGTGACCTCGTCTAACTGCACAGTGGGAGCTGTGTGTACGGGGCTAGGCCTCCCCCCTCAGGCTATAGGAAATGTATATGGGGTAGTAAAAGCCTACACAACCAGGGTGGGGGATGGGGCATTCCCAACAGAACTAAAAGGGGTAGGTACATTGTCTGTATATCAACAAACAGGTGGAGTGTGACAGTCAAACTAAGATCAGTATTCCACTGATTTGTCAGTGTTTTATTTTGTATGATTAACAGTACCAACTTCATGCTTGTTTTTGTAATCAGGAACTGGGGAAAAACTGCAGATGATTGGTCATGAGGTTGGAGTGACTACAGGTAGACGTCGTCGCTGTGGTTGGTTGGACTCCATCATGCTGAGATACTCGAATATGATTAATGGCTTCAGTGCGTAAGTGTAACCACAACAAACATTTCAAGAAACCCTGCTAAGTCAGTGTCCTGTTGTCTTCTTTGCCTTACAAGATAAATGCACTATGTACACAAAATGGCACGACATAGATTATGAAAACTGCAGTGAACGTTCTTTACAAGTTTTTGTATTCCTAATCTAGAGCCACTTTATTTCCGCAAAATGTTTGGATCCCAAACTGGGTGCTTTAACTGATAAAGCTGTGTTAAAAACTAACAAGAAAACTGAACAAAAGTATGATGGTCTATAAATAAAAATTAAGTTTTCATGAATTTCTTTATTCACAGACTTGAAAATTCAGAAACCATCATTTTGAGTTACATTTCTAAAATTTCTTTATGCATGGTCAAAAAGTTTGAGATAAGAACCTTAAATTTTTCTTTGTAGGTATGGCCTTGCTAGAGCAATGAACCAAAAAGTGTCAGATTGAAGTGAAAAGTTGACCTTAATTCTAGTGTTGATAACTTGTTATCCCTAGTTTCAAAATTACCATTGTTTCTTCAGTATAATGTTATAAAACATCACTCGGTCAAATTAGGCGGCCTCTTTGGCTCAGGTGGTTAGAGTGCTAGCCTCTCACCAATGCTGTCGCTGTGAGTTCAAGTCAAGCTCACGCTGGCTTTTTCTTCTGGCCGTAAGTGGGAAGGTCTGCCAGCAAAAAGCAACCTGTGGATGGTCGTGGGTTGCCCCAGGTTCTGCTCGGTTTCCTCTCACGGTAATGTTGGCCATCGTTGTATAGGTGAAATATTCTTAAGTACGGCATAAGACACCAATCAAATAAATCAATCAATCAGTCAAATTAACATCATTGGTAAAATGTCGCTGTCAGTAAATTAATAAATTAAGCACAAATTGGGAGAAGTAGGAATTTAGTTTAGAATCCCAATTTTTTTTATCTGATTTATAGACAAAACATATATCTATATCTTACATGTAGCTCTATTGTTGGTTGACTTTTGTTAATGTCTGAAAGTGGACATAATATTACTTCACTCAGGTGTCCCAAATATTACTGTTTTTTTTTTTCCAGTTGTATTGTTGGGTTTAAGAGCATAAAAAGATACATGTACGTCATTCTATGCATTTTCGTTTTTTGAATAGGATAGCCTTGACAAAACTGGATATCCTTGACACATTTGAAGAGGTGAAGATAGGAGTTGCGTACAGGATAGATGGAGAAATAATAGACAGTTTCCCAGGTGTGTCATCTTATCTTCAACAGGAAGATGTTGATTAAATCTGTGTAAATCTGTTAAAAATTCAAAAAATGTTGTTAGTAGTAAAGAATATTAAATATAAGATAAAGAAAAGAAGTAACCAAGGTTTGTGAGTGCTTTGCTTCAGCCATGGTAATAAACATGAAAATGAACTGAAGCCATGTTGAGTTTTAGCTTAAGTGCTATACCTTGTGCTTAAAAGTTAAAAGAAATCCTTGTAACTAGACAAAATTATGTGATGTACATTCAGGAGTTTTTAATGCACTTCTGCATGACTGTAGTACTCATTTTTACAATAGTGTGGCAAGTACACACATGTAGTGCCCAGACAACTGAACACTTTTGTGAATTACAAAACTGATAACATAAGCTAACTTTATTTTACAGCTCATTACTTTCTGTAATTGTCTCGTTCCAGCTCATGACAAAATATTAAGCAAGGTGGAAGTGGATTACATCACTTTACCTGGCTGGAAAACAGCGATAGGTGATGTACGACAGTTTGAGGACCTACCTGTCAATGCTAAGAATTATGTATTGAAGATAGAGGAATTGCTGGATGTGCCAGGTAAGGTGATGCCAGTGTGCCTTGGATATTGATGATCACTGTGTTATGATGTGTCTCCTAGTCAAGCTCTGCCTGGAAGTCGACCTTGGGTCATTCCAAGAGCTTTAAAAATGGTCCTTGCCGTTGTCATATAACTGGAAAAATTTTTAAGTACGATGTTAAACCCCAAGCATACGTACATACATTCAATCAAGCTCTCACTGTTTTGACTACAGCTGTAAGTCAGGATGTTTCTAGGGTATTGGGCATAGAGTTTCGTACAAGTGAAATATTTTTCAGCACTGTGTTGAACATCAATCAAATAAATAATTATAACTTGTTTGCTCATTGCTTAGATTTAAGGTGTATGACATTCAGTACTTCAGCTATGTAGTCTTTGAAAACTACGTTTGATCATAATGTGGTGATAACTGTTGTCAAAAAAAAAAAAAAAGAGTTTTAGCCTGAAAAGTGTGAGTAATACTTTCTGCAAAACAGAGCTAAAACATATGGAATAAGTTGTTCTTCTGTATTTTACAAATACAAGTACTAATTCATTCCTTTGTGTCATGTTTCAGTGAAATGGGTAGGAGTTGGCCAGTCCCGAGCTTCAATGATTGTTAGATTTTAAACTGACTGTGTTTTTAAACAAGGTTATCTGCTGGCACATCTTGCACATGGATCACTTGTGTCAGCAGATATCCAAGATACTTTCTGGATAACATTCACACTTAATCTTTGGATGTCCACTGTGATTCTGGGATACAGATGTGATCTGTGCTTGCCTGTGTGTGATTCTGCTGCTGAAGTAAACATTGAATGTTATGATGATGATTGACCCAAATCAACTGCTGGGAAATGGTCAGTTGTTACAATATAGAGATGGGAAGAAAAAAGTTGTGGTACAGAGTATTTTGCGCAACATGGCTACTATTCCATTTTTGGAAGGTGATAAAATATTTTTCATATCTGGTAATGGTCAGTGATCTTATGTTTTTAAATAAAAGAGGGTGAATTTTTATTGGATCCATATTTTGTCTTATCCCTAACTTTAATGTTTGGTGTATGTGAGGTGGCATTTTAAAAGGGTAGTGAGATTACCAGTGCCATTAAATTTGTTATGTTTGAACCGTTTTGTTTGGTGGGATGGAAGGAAGGAAAGACTGTCCAGTTACTTGGTGTGTAGACCAGAAAGACTTAGGACATTATCAAACTGGTGGTTTATATTTTTCCAATCATGGATAAAGACAGAGACAATTTTTATAATTATGTGAATTCAGAGTCAGTTCTGAAAGATTGTAGGGGAGTTATGCTTTTGATGAGTACCTAAATAATTGAAGTACATGTGAACTTATTTTTTTGCCGTTAGTAGTGTGAAATGTGCATTTCTTGCCATATATGTAGCTTGTCCCAGAGACCCTGGCAGAACGTTATACAGATGACAGAAGTTCACGGAAAATAGGTTTTAGAAGTTAGACTGAAATACATGTAGCAAGAAAAAAAAAGACCACTTTCACAACTCTTCATGAATTCTCTTCTTTGAGCTGTTAAAATTTTTTGAAGTTACACCGCTATGTGATTTACAGAAACATTTGTATTTACAAAGTTTTGTGAAAGGGAGTCCACAGAAATAGGGTTATCATTTTTCAATTTTTGAAATTTACCCAATTTTGTTTGCTTTAATAACAAAGTGATGTTTTCTAGCATGTTTTATATACTAGCTCTTTAATGCAGTCTCTGTTATCTTTCTGTTCTATCATTTGCAAGTTTTTGGGTATACGCTGTAAAACATGTACGTCAAGTGGGAGATATTCAGTGTATGATGGAAGTAAGAGAGATGCCCCTGGGCTGGGATGAACACCTGTTGCTGAAATACAGCTCAAATTCTGCTGACATGAACAAGAAAACACTTGTACGCCAGATTATCCCTCTGATCTAAGTCTAATGAAAATAATGAAAAATGTTTGAATCAGATCTGTTATATATTTGTGTAAAACACTTGTGTACTAAATGGATTGTCCTGGGAATGGCTGCCAGTTGATCAGGAAATACTGGAGATCTGTTGATACGATTGGCAGTGTACAACTTACACTAAATACACATCACACGTACACATGTTTACTTACAGTGTGTATTGTGTGTTCCACTCAGGGGTTCATTTATGGATATAGTAATACAACACAACAGGATGAGAGACCTACATGCATTTATGTTGAAACTATCATATGCCAGGCTAAATGTTGGCTTCATGAAAAAATTGTGAAATACCACTGCTTGTCTGCTGCCACCCATGCAGTGGAGAACATTATTAGTGGGCCATTGTGGCACAAAATAACTGGTCAGATAATATCTTAACTGCCATAACTTTTGTTATGTGGATTTTTAACAATTGAGGTGTTTAATGAAATATTTGTGAAGAAAAGAAAGTCAATAAAGTAGGCCTCAGAACTCTGTTGTCTCCTTATATACATGTACCATGTGTATGTGAACAAAGTTTTATCAATAAAAGATCTTCAGAACTGGTGTGGATTGTCAGTATTTATACGTCTTGTATTCTTGTTACACTTTGTTTCTCATTTATAATGCCCCAATCTGGTAACATGGGGTTCCATTCTTGTACTTGATATAACTCAATCCTTCTGATTTCACTTTCATTTAGGTCATTTAATTGTCCCAAACCGATTCAGCAGGGCGTTTCTTTTTTATCCCATCAGCCTATTATGCCAGGTCCAAGTTATTCTTTTGTCATGAGGTCTGCCTGTGATGATGTGATAGCAACATAAGTCAAATAGCTTCCAGCTTTCATATTTGAGCTGAGCTAGGTTCATATTTATGCTGCAGTTGTTTCAATGAAAAATCTGTTTTCCATGACAACAAATTGGCAATAATGAGATTCACAGACAATATTGCAATAGAAGTCAGAGTGGGTGTTCTTCAGATAGGGGAGAGTCTGTCTGGAGGTCTGGAGACAAAAATACTGCTTGCTGCCTTTGACGCTTTGGCCTGAGAGGTTGGAGCTAGGAATCGCGACTGGTTGGCTTGGTGTCAGTATAATGTGACTGGGTGGCAATTGCCTTGCTCAGAGACAACACAGTATATATGCATATACCGATACGCATTCGTAATGATTCCTTGTCATTTGACTGAAAAATTGTTGGGCTGTTTCAATCAAAATTCTTATTTCTACGGCACCTGACTGAAATTCGTCATTCTTAACACTATGCTTTCTAATGTTCAACAGAGAGATTCCAAATTTGGTGTACAAGGTAATTTGTGCATGATGCTCTTTGAATGTACACTATGAAAGAGTTAATCAGAGTGCTGGTTTCTGAACAACCAACTGAAATGGGTGAGTGAGTGAGTGAGTGAGTGCTTGGGGTTTAACGTCGTACTCAACAATTTTTCAGTCATATGACGACGAAGGAATCATTAGGGTGCATGTACGTGTAATGTGCCTCCTTGTTGCAGGACGGATTTCCACCGCTCTTTTATTTAGTGCTGCTTCACCAAGACGACTTACCGAAGGCAAGTAAGTCGCCCCGCCCGAGCCATTATGCTGATACGGATCAACCTGTCGTTGCACTATCCCCTTCATGATGAACGCCAAGCGAGGAAGTTACAACTTCCTCTTTTAAAGTCTTAGTGTCACATTCACATGTGGTTCCTTTTATTACACTGTCTTCTATTATTACACTCAATTTTATTTTGCACGGGCCCATAGAGGGTGCTGTGTTCTTCAGTTGTTAGCATGGTCTGACAAATCAGTACATGAAATATAACAGACTGGGAGGTTCATATCGACAAAAGTTGTCAAATGTAAATGTGTAAGTTTGAGGATCGGATCCTGGGATTATGCAGCAATCTTACACAAAAAAGTCAACATTTGATATGTTCCTTCGGTTGTTTTAGATGAAATTTGTTGTACAATAACATCCCAAGAATTTCCCTTGTCAAACAATATTTTGACTTCCTTACATCAGAAATAATTTTAGAGTTATATTAAATCGTTCCATGATCCCTGGGCCTCTTGGCCAATCATTCAGTGAATTTGTTCGCCAATGTCTCGAACAACGAACATTAATATAACAGCATTTTGCACTTGTGTCAAAGTTTGGTGACTCCCATTTTTTACTTTTCATCCTTCAGCAAATTTAAAACAAAAAAATTAAAATTGTCGGAGGGAAGAACAAAATATATGCATGTATGTCTGATATGTAGTGTATGGTATAGAGGTGGAAGGACAAATGTTGCCCATATGTTTAGGAACACATTTTAAATGCTCATGTGACAAATTAGAAATATTCAGTAATCCTCATATTTTGTATTTGTTCTTGCACTGAAATTTATGAATGCTATCACTCTAAAAATTATAAAAAAAAATGTATGAAGTGAACTGTAGCGCTCTACCTTGAGTGTCTTAACAGATGACAAATTGATGTGTTACCACGAGGTATTTCCTATATGGACTTCAGAATTTTGCTCTCATACGATAATGGCTAGTTTTATGAGAAGGAAACCATGAAGACTTTGAACGCAAATAATATATTTATATGACCAAGGTAATGAAAACATTTATTTATTCAGAACATGGGGAACGAAGGATTATTTCATAAAACAAGAGATGACACAAGCCTAGTTTATGTGGTCATGACAGTTATGTGCTTGTAATGTTATCAAAGTGAGCTTTGCGAGTACAGCCTCAGATTGCTACATCAAGGGTATCGGGCCAGCAAGCACACTTGAGCTTCCTGAGTGGTACACCTTTTCTCACGCATTATCATTAGAACAGAAAAAGGTCCTGCAACTCCTGACCAAGTACATACACTGGTTTCCACGTCTGAATACCCAATAATATGACCTTTTAAAATTTGGGATGAACTTTAAAAATGATATTTACTATTACAGGCATAAAAATATTTTCCCTGTCCACCCTGTTCTAGAATACAAAGTTGTATGCTTTGGAGACTATAAGACATAATAAAACCCATCATTCTGAACAGCACTGATTCTTTGCAAAGGATCAACTTGTGACTACACCTGGGGTCCCATTGCTGACAGCTACAGACGGTATTGCTCCCTTTGTGTTGCTGGATTCCACCTTCCTGGGCTTGATAGCTTTACTGAGTATCACGTAGGAATTACCCTCCTCAAAAACGTACTCCTCTGGATTGGTTTCATCCACCTCATATCTGAGAACAGGTGTGCATAGCATAGGTTAAAATCAAACTGTCTCCTACCAAAAACATATGTATATCAGTCGCATTATCTGCTCCACTATAAAACTTTCAGGTGTTCAAATACTGAAGAAGGTTAACACCACACCTCTGTTTAGAATGCCTGAAGACATTGTACAGTATATGTAAAAACAAGATTCAACTCATTTTCACTGCTACCATTTGCACTCGGATTTGACCTCCGTGTTATGAATGAAATAATAGTATAAAACACGAATCAAATGCACACATCTGAAGATGTACATCATATCAAATATATCACATTACTACATAAAGTCATACACAGTCACTGATATCAGGAATAAGGCTTGCAATCTAATCTATAAAGACTGGGTTACTCCATGAAGTCATATACAGTCACTGATATCAGGAATAAGGCTTGCAATCTAATCTATAAAGACTGGGTTACTCCATGAAGTCATACACAATCACTGATATCAGGAATAAGGCTTGCAATCTAATCTATAAAGACTGGGTTACTCCATGAAGTCATATGCAGTCACTGATAAGAACAAGGCTTGCAATCTTGTCTATAAAGTTACTCACTTCATTGTTTTTGTATAGAAGTCATATCCAGCTGTATTCTGTTTGAAAACTGTCTGAATGACTTTTTTCATCTGAGTCCTAAAAAAGTAAAAATTAGTTCCAATGGTTGAATACAGGTGAAGAGATACACAAAACCACTTTACAGTGTACGAATAATGAACAGCCGGCATGAGGATTTCAGAATTGCTGGGAAACACTTTTTTGGTTAAGTGTACTTTTTACCTGGTGGGGAACATTTTTTCAGTTCCCAACAAGTTCTGCTATGGGAACAGATTTACCTGTAAAAATTTAAGTATTAATGGCATTCCGTCAAATAAATGTTGGTGTTTGTTGTATCTTTCAGATCTAATTTTAATTTAATTGGTAAAGTACAAATTACCATAATCCCTCAATCATTTTGTTTAAAATTTATGAACAGTCACCGAATGATAGAGGCATCTGACTTCAAGCTATGAAAAAAAGAAGGGAGAGAACTGGGCAATCTAACTTTATCAGTTTGAGTTATCATCCCAAACCGAAGAGCACAATGCAGCATGTGTTAAATACAACTTCCACAACAGTCTTGCAATCAAGCGAATCTCAGAATCTGAATTTCATATGAATCACAACTTGGTCAAGGACACTAATTGGCATTCTGTGCTCCATATTATTCATCTGCTGCGCTACTTCATGTCCATCATGACAGATAGCATGGCAGACTCAGTGTACACAGAGAGACTAAAAAAGGCCCATTCTTCAGGAGTACAAGTGCCTAGTCACACCTTAGCTTCAATCTGAAGGCTCACAACTCAAGTATTCAGACAGTTAACTCTGTTCAATGTTTACTTAGCAGTACTGAGTGAGTAGCCAAGCCTTTTTGTGTGGGAAACAGACTTTCGGTTCCGTGAATTTTTAACCCGTGAACCGATACAGAAACGGAACGATCGTTTCCGTGAAATCCTCATGCCTGAAACAGGATTGAAAACTGTCATAACATGAACCTTTGTTTCTCTGCCTGCAGTCATAAACAAGTTCACATTTTGTCATGAGGAGTCAAGAACTAGTCAACCATTTATCTAAATGATGTTTTACTTCCAAATATCAGAGGCCCAGGCCACAGGGAATTTCTCCTTACAGCACTAGACTGCTATTCCCAATTACTGCTTAACTCCCACGTTGGCACACTATACACATTAAAAATCTTGAAAACATTTTGCTGGATTTTGAGTTCAAGCTTACAGTTCACAACAACTTACTTGTGAGCCATTAACTCTAAAATCTGTAAGAGGAATTTGCCGAGACCTTTCCTCCGAACTTCCTTGATAAGCTGGATTTCATATCTGCAATAGAATAAAATGTACAGGCTAGAGTTATTATCATTCTTCAGAATAATTCTTGTGATCAACATACTTGTGTTATCCCTGCTTCATTTTGAGTGCAAATAACTTTGTATTTTGTCATACATCACCACGTGCAATCTTGTATTAAGTCATTTCAAAAGTGCCCATGGGAAGTTGTTTAACAAATATTCCATACACGCATTTAACCTTCAACAGAGATGTAAAAATTGAGACATGCATGGGTTTACATCATTGATGCACAAGTATTTCTACATGCAAAATATATATTGACAAGATAAAAATTCACAGAATTATAGAAATAATAATTTCCGACACAAAAATGTTTCTGCATAAGTACGCTCTTATTATCCTTTTAAATCTCATATGATTGACATGCTTTTTACAATTCTCATTTTCGTAAGAACAGGAACAATTTGAACTTACACATATAATACTTCTTCATCATAATCTATGTCAAATCTGAAGTGAACAAAGCCCACAAGTTTGTTGTCGCTGTCAGTGACGATGAGGTATCTGGCCATGTCCTCGGTCATCTCTGCTCGTTTCTCTTTGTCCTTCCAGCCCCACCCCCCAGTCTCATACCTGACAGTTGTCAATAAACACAAACAGCAATCAAACATACGTAGACTTACATACAGCTAGCTTTGGACTAACTAGGGCTTTCAACAAAACAAAGACACTATCAGGTTATCCTGTTTTTGTGTGCTCACAATGGGTCACTCTACCTCACCACTGATAAGACTAGAGACAATCTTACAAGATCTTTAGAATACCCTGATTTTTTATTCAATTAAGGAGCACCCCTCAGAGTGTACAGGAGAGATAAAAAAAGCTGACTGTGGAACTTTTCTGCTGACTGTGTAACTTACAATGTCTGCATGTTGCTTTTTGTCAGCTCGAAGGCCCAGTCCACCAGATCTTCAGCCATGTCTGAGATTCTCTCACATGCTATATTGAGGTTTAACCTGTAAACCCAAACAGACCAAGTTACCACTTGTACCACATCATCAGAACACAATGATACAAAAGTACACTAGGGTGTACACGTCATGCCATGACGCAGCTTTATGCTTTACAATTTATTGCAAACATTAATATTAAAACTATATTGAATTAAAAACAACAACCGTTCCAATCCACATTTGTGCATACTTGCACAATACTTGAATACTTTATTATGCCGTGGCATTTGACCGGTACGCAGTCTTGTGTTGGTGCCATAACATTCTGTCGGCGCAGACATCACTTATAATCAGACAACCCATCATCTATTCTTATACATTTTCCACTGTCCGTCAGAATAAAAAGCGCAGCTTAAAATATTTCCGCACAATGTTTGTAAACAGCGCCACTGTCAGTCACAAGTAGTCCAGGGCGGCCTTGCCTATACTGGAGACATCTATACTTCGGAGACACAATCAGCAGGATGCCCGATTGACACTGCTGGCGTCGCACAAGCCAGTCCTCGAAATCTTGGAACTGCAGCCATTCATCGCTAAAACGACAGTTGCCTGGCATCTCTAACGCTTTTTTTCACGCACCAAATCTCTCTCAATGACTATAGCATAAGTTCTTAATGCCAAACCAAAAAATGGTGATCTTAATGCCCTCTGGCGAAGAAAAGGAAGTCTGTAGTGGCGCAAAACTATGACTGCCTACATACCACCAGCGGCCGCTCTAGGTGCATGCCCATTGCCAGTTGATTCACAGATTCTTACCACCGAATGACTTTCTTCACATGACATTAACAAAATCAAGTACTTTCAAGGACCTCCACATAAAAATGGTCAAATTCAAGCACTTTCCAGTCCTTGAATTACCAAAATAAAATTCAAGTACTTTCAAGGTTTTCAAGTGCTTACATGGTTCATCTTTCAGCTTGGTGCAAGAATTCAAGCCCAAGCATATTCTTCTTTCCAAGCCTCAGAAAACTGTCTTGAACATTTAACGCTATCGTGCAGTTTATTTCTAACGACGATGTGGAAGGACTACTGGGATTTGTTTTTGACTGGTAGTTAGTCAAAAAACGCTCCACTGAATCTTCTCCGTGGCCAGAAATGAGGGGTACATGTGGCGACAAGCCTCTACTGAGCCTTCTTGGCGATGCACGGAGAATGCTAGGCTTTAACATTGCTGATTTTATAACAGGAAAACATCCTGCTCCTGTGGGAGAGTACGTGCTGCACACTAAGCAAAAGCTTTGTTTTGACTTTAATCCACCCGTCTAAAATTTGTGCATGCCCAAATTGAAGTTCGCCATTTTATACAGATATTTTACCAATGCAGTTGAAAGATTCGAGCAAGCGAAGGATTGTCAACATGTGCAATTCAGATTATATATTATTTTTATGCTCAAGCAGGCAACCAAAAACCACGATTTACTTGCCTTGCGACGATTTCATTTGCATTTGGCAAGTTGACAAGCGATATATTACACTGCAGACTTGTATGATTTTGGTCAGCTTTACAGCTGGAGGAATCTGTGATAAAGACAATATCAAACACAGAGGTATAGACCATTACGCTCTAATTTAGACAACAAAGCAATTCAATGAGCATTTAAATATAAATTCATGTCTCAATGTGCAGCATAAAATAACTCTGAATCAGTCTTCATAATGCACCTACCCATTGCGTTCAAATTTCTGAAACACTGGAAACATCTGTAAGGGATCTGCTAACTGAAATACAAAAATATGTTGTCTTCAAAAACACCATAAGAGCAAGGAAAACTCTCAAGAACTACTGTTCATATTAGCAGATACGGAACAGCTAAGGCCTTATGGAGCCGGGTATAAGTCCATGTCAACTTTCTCCTTTCTTATTACACACCACAGAAAGGATCTTTTACAGATATTTTAATGCCATGTTGAATCAGATGTTCTGACAGACAGAATTAAAAAATTCACCCTATCATTCCTGGCATCTCGGAAGAGATGTCCAGGATGAGCGGAATTCTCTGAGTGTACAAGGCCGAGGTCTTGAGGGGTCACACTGCATATTCATCATGCGGTCAGCTGATTAAGTGCTTTAACAAGACTTCCGGTTCACATCGTAATGTTCACCTCAATGACCATGTCTGTTTGTCTGTGATGAAAAGTAAATGCTCACTGAGGTGAATATGGTTTTATATGGGATATGACCACGTCAACTGGAAGTTGACCCTGAATAGGCCCAGGCCATGTGGAAAAGAATTACAAAACTTTCTTTCTGAAGTTATGTAACTGTAACCCATTATAGTCAAGAATTTTTCACTTATACATTGTGGTCAATTTTATGAGCAGAGGAAATAACCTAAATAACCTTTGGTAAGTTAAAGGTGAATTCTTCTACATAGGAAACATAATATTGCTGAAAGGCTAATTTTCTTTACAAAGCTTCATGCAAGATTACACAAGAGTACTGTGAACCTTTTTATTCCAAGAAGTCATGAATAAACATTAATCTCACAGCAATTTCTATATAAAACATCTTGTTGACTTAAAAACATCTATGTTGAATTACCTCATTTGCAGCATCTACTTTGGCCTGAGCTACAGCTAGCCGCATACTTTCCTAAAAAAGAAACCAATATGACATTTATTACGACAGAATAAAAGACAAACTAAACAGAGTGTGTATTCTTAAGGTACAAACTATGTCCGTTTTAAATTCAAGAAGGGGTGATTCAATTAATTAATGGATCTTTGTATTCTTATCTTTCAATCTAATTATCATGAACTAATCATGTAGTAATTTCAGATGTGAATTCATTTCTTGTTATGGTATTTAGTTAGAGATTTTCATCTTCCTTGTGATACTCTAGTTAGCTTGCTCTTGAAAATGTCTTTTTTTTTCATGAAATTTCATCAGGGTGAGGAAATGAAAACAATTTTCCATCATCTAGCTTAATTCTATACCTGGCTACTCCTCACTTCCCTTCCTGCACAGATAAAACATATCACAACAAACAATGTTTGTCCATACACAATGTCATGTATATATAGTTAACTAATTAAACAAGACGCAAAGTCTCTCCTCTAGTCTGGAGATGATCCAAGTTGGTTTTGAAATGTCCAATTTGCAGTGATCAAAACGAGGACAACAGTCTCCCTTGAATTATTGCAAAAGGCCTTAGAACAAAACTAATATATCTTTCAAGTTAAGTACGACAACTCCATTGGTCATACTGCCATGACAATGCTGTAATATTGCCGATGAGGTGTTAATCCATAATCATTCATTCATTCATTCCACTTGTCAAACACTAAGTGTACCTCCTTTCTCTTCTGTTTCTTCTCTTTGGATTTCAATGATTTCCTCTGTAATGAAATACAGGTCAGAAATTAAAAAAAAAAAAAAACTTTACCCAATGAAGTATAAATAAATATATCATGGTACACAGGTTAACAGTAGGTCAGTTAAATTTAGATCAGTTAGGGTAATCACCCTGGGCTTTATATGTACTAGGTGTTTACAGTAATTTACTACTTGCACTACAGAGTCAAAAGCTTGGAAAGCCTTGGCCGTTTTCATTCATCCAGTTAGCTCATTGTTTAGATTAGCTCTAAATGTTCCTAACCATAATTCTAACAATCTTGTCTTACCGGAGGTCAACTTTCATTCATGACTCAAATCATAAACAATCGGCTATATTTCATGATTGGATGCTGAGATTTCAGAGTCGACTTAATGGGATCCTAGATAGTAACCTTTGTAGTCATCATTACAACATAAAATACTATGGAACATACTGATTAACACTGAATTATTGCTGCAAGTCAAATGAACGCCCTTCTTAACTAATTCTAGAACAGCTGCTGTGCTCATGGTGTTAGCAGATCGTCGGTGTTGTTGTTGTACACCTAATTTTTTTTAGCAGTGTCTGATTAAGTACAGCTGTAATAAATTTCCAACCACAAGCCGACACAGATTTTCACTACCAAGCATAAATGAACAGTCCATTAGGCTACATAAAACTCGCTCAAAGACTTACACCCATGGTTTATAGTGACGGCTTCTTTCTTCCAATCTTCTACACCCCCGCAGTATCAACAAGAACTAAAGCTTTCCCGCGAAACTAACGATGGTTGCACGACGATTTGGCATCATGTAGGTCCGTCCACGGTGGGTCCACAATCGATGCAAAGCTACCACCGCACATAGATTTGTCTCCCCTGATTCGTTTAGCATTTATATTTGATACCATGGAGCTTTATAGTTCTATGCTGATGCAAAAATCACCAGTCATGAGATGGAACTTTCACATGACGAAAAAATGTCTTGTATGTTTGTGGCAATGTCTTTTGTGATTTATATACAATACCAACTGGTGGCTTTTGCGGAGTTGTTTTTGCATGTATATGTTCTATAGTAATTCGGCGTATTGCTTGGAAATAGCTGTAGGCCTAATTGCTTTCACATCGTAATAAACACCAACACATTGTATTTTTCTGTATAAAACAAGTAAATCAATGCCTCCGAAAAAGCACCCCCTCCCTCCACGGCCAGGCAACATGGAATGCATAAAACCATGCTTTAATTATTATAAACACCTGTTAATAAACATATCATACCACCGAGTCCGAGTATGTATGATATGATCGTCTTTGACCAACTTTGGTTTCTCTGTTAAACAATTTGACTGTATCCAACAGAAAGCAGTGTGTTCTATAGTATATTGTTCGAGATACCGAACGATATTCCCATGGACTACAAACCTTCCGGTATATATAGTCAGCGACTTTCCTAGAATGTTTAATATATTATTATAGGACTATAAGCCATGTATGTCGCCACTTGAATGGCCCTACATCTGGATTTTTGTTACGGGAAAGCGGGAGATTTTTTTATTGTTTTCAGAGGCATTACGATCTTTTTGTCCTGTTATCTGGACAATTTTTTAGACTTTTTCCATTACGGTATGTAACTGATCAAGGTCAAGTTTTGGGTCGTTTAGTCCAGTTTTACAAAATTATGATCGCTGTTATTCTGTTGTGGACGTGTGATTGCGAACGCTGTATTCCAAAAGGCTTATTTAAAATGGAGATAGGGGTTGAGTTGCAGGGGATTTAATATTATATATACACACATATCTAAGATCACATGAATCACACATGTACCTATAATTGTCTCTTTGTACGATTTCTCCTTTTAGATATTTGTTTTGGCATTTCTATTTGTGTTAACGCTTGCACCAAGTTATTGCCTCTTATGGATAATCGATAAGATCAGTTAGCACGTCAGCAGGTGTTTTGACACACGTTGGGCGATCTACATCATCTAGCCTTTTGTGTCTGTCCATTGATTGCAAAGCTAATAAATGACTACCGGCACTTGTATCCGTGCCAATAACTACCACCTTAAGGCTGGAAAAGAACATTTGAGGTACCATCAGCTTAGCAATGTTCACAGCCTCGTGCATATATGGTCAGGGAAATGACATCTCCCGCCCATGGTGGATGCAGAGAGTCATGAAGCGGTCATACACCCACCAATAATGGGACCGTCGCAAGAGGCTATATGTTATATAGGGCATACGTCTACATTACATTTATTTGATCTGATTGGTGTTTTACGCCCTACTGAAAAATACGACGGCGGCCAGCATTATGGTGAGAGGCAACCGGGCAGAGTCGGGGGAGAAACCCACGACCATCCGCAGGTTGTTAGCAGACCTTTCCATTTACGATTGGAGAGGAAACCTGCATGTGTTGGAGTTGAACTCACACTAGCACGCTAACCAATAGACCACGGAGGCCCCATTTTACGGATGAAGTGCGTTATGAAGTAAGTAAGGGCATCTAAAACAGCGACGACAGTGTGCTAACTGATCACAAAGTTCACAACTGATTACAACAACACTGGCAACTGATCATACAAATTGTAGAGTCTATAACAACAATAAAAACCAGAGAGCAAGCATGGGTAGTAAGGCTATTAAGTGAAATGTTTCACAGACAAATGTGGTAAGTTTGGGTCCTGTGCAAGGCAGGCTTTAAAAAACAACAAGTGAAATTTATACATGTTATATGACTGTATATTTGATGTTCATTCTTTGTATATCTCCTTAACCATGCCTAACCAACAAATTTATATATTCATATCGACATTTATTCGTATTTTTATCATCAGAATTACTTCAATCTATTTGTATTGGCCGTGGTGTTGATATAAAAAACTTTCAGCGCCCTTGTCACCTGTTTCATCCAAGAGATTTTCAGCTCCCTGGCCACTCTGGTCACCTGTTTCATAAATAGTTTTTCAACGACCTGGGGACCTGCGATAGGGCAACACTCCCATTGTTAGATTCAGCTGGTCGGCTTTGTATTTCATCACTGGCACATGGTATGGGAATACCGGTTTGATTGGCCGGGTTTTCTTGGTCAAAGCAGCAGTCAGCAGTACCAGGCCACTAGCAGCAATAGTAACGGTAGCTGTTTTTGGGTAGGTACACGTATAGCTGTTTTTGGGTAGGTACATGTATCGCTGTTTTTAAATAGGTGCATGTATGACAATGCTCCGTGACAAGTGTTTACCCTAGACCACATCCTGAATGGTTTCGCAGCCATGCATATATAGTAGAACTCCACTGTTGTATGCGGAGTTCAGGGAGTTATAAACGGCTGTGTCAAGGAGCTGTTAAAATAGAAAGCTCTGTCCATTGTGTGAGTGCAGTGAGACAGAAGAAACAACAGAATCACAAAATGTTCACAAGATTTCTGAATAACCCTATAAAGTTCTTGATATGAGCATTGTCACCAAGCATTGTCGGAACTTTGTCTGGAAGAGACTCAAAGAGTCAAGCCGGGCATTCGTATACCACCTGTAAACCAGGAAATTAAACGACGTTCCATATCGATCATCGCAAGACACATTTCCAAAATAAGATAAAACACCACTTCCCAAAGTAATATGTAAGAAATTACACACAAATAGTATATGGAGTTCGTAACATGTACGAGACAAGAAGTTTTCTATGATGCAGGGAAGATAGTCGATAATCTAGGCATCAGGTCTTCTCTCATTATGGCCCCTTGAAGCAAGCAGAAGTCAGGGGTGGGGTGGGGTGGGAATGCCCATCTGAACTGACATATCAATCATCAGAAATCTTATCGTGTTTTTTCCCTTCCCTACACTGCTGTATGTTGCCAACCGTGTGTTTACCATTTTGGCTAAGATTTTTGAGGGTTCTGGACATCTGGATATTCTCACACTTCCTGATCGTGAACGTTTATCGGACACCCTTTCCTGTCATCCTTAAAAGCAAGACTTAGAGATTACTCGTAGAACTATTTTGTGATTGAAACCTATGGCTCGTGCTGTGGCTGTTGGATCTCAGACGAGGCAATGAAATACATGAGTGTCTCTTCATAAAGGAATCCTAGCTCATGCTGGCTTCCTTACCGGCCGTACGTAAGAGGGTGTTGCAGTAACCTGCGGATGGCCGTGTGTTTAAGTTCTAAGTTCGTGTGTTCGAATTGAGTTTAAGTTTGATTTGCAGCAATACGGCTTTAAGTCAGGAAGTTTGTCTGGTTAGCGAAGTTGGGTGATATAATCCAAACGCTGGCTTGCTCCACCAAGGAACTTAACTACCATCATACATAGGCTAAGTGGGAGAGAAGGTTTCCACGTGTCGTCAGATCTTGTAACTGAATCTCTATATCTAGGTTTTCCACTTCAATGCCTTGAACTACGATAATAACAGTCTTCCGAATAAAGTAACCGCTGTAGACCGACCCTTTTCAAATGTCGTACAAGTCTTGTCTTTGATACCATGTAGCTGTTGGATAGTTGTGTCAAGGAAGAGCCTCGGTCAAGGTCGCCACTGGCAGCATTGCCCTGTTTTGCCATGGATATATACTTCCTTGCCATATGCGAAAAAAATGTGTTGTGCGTACATAAAGGCTGGGCTGAAATTCATATACCGCGTGGCATAATAACAGATACTTTAGTAGGTAAACTTTGACGTTACTGCAACGGCGTCCTGAAAAATCACATCACAAACCTTGACGTCTGTTTAAAAACTGCAAGAAAACACTTGCCAGCTAAAAGTACTGTTAAGAATAACCAATGAAATATCATAAATAATGCATGTCTATCAATATATGGGGCCGTCGATAATATAGTCATCATTAACGGAGCATGGGCACGTCGGTTCTACATGTGCTGTTACAGGCACCATAGTACAGAGGGCTACAAGACAGAGAGTGAAACCAGAGCAACGGCGACAATGTGATAGGCGTGGTTGGCAAATGGTAATCTGACAGAGTAGAATTGATTAAAGTGCGTTTACTCTAAAAGAGTTTATCTAGCTTGTATAATGCCACTGGCACCATAAGAAAAGAGGTCATTTCTCGCAGCACTACATCAAACACTGTAGGCTAAAATCTCTTGCTTCTGCGTATTAATTGACCAATTAAATGTTGAATCGTGCTATTCAAGTGTCCCATCATTGACTGTTTACCGGGATTTCTTGTATGGAATTATGTTATTATTATATATTATGAAATATGAAATTGTGTTTAATGTGTAATCTAGCATCAGTGACATACGGTTAGGCCATGTTTTAGTGGATGCTTATTTATATCACATGGATCAATGAAGTTAACCAGCTTTCCGGTCAGGTGATTCTGATGGATATTAGAGAGTCATTAAATGAACTCACGACCAAAGAGAGGTTATACATTTTCACACGACCGTCACACGGGAATGTATAGAATAGGCACTGAAATATAGGCCATACCCTTGTTTGGTTGAGGACGACACGCTTGCTGGTCGATATCTCAACAAAAACAAGCTTACCACGGTAACGATGTTTCCCTGTTTTAATTGGCAAACCCAAGGAAATAGCCTATAGGGTCAACGAAAAAACCAATTTAACGACCTCCGTTTGAATGTTAGCCAATCGGCAAGGACGACCTTTATCAAAACTTTTTAATTTCATACTGTATATGCACTTCTATTTACAGACATATGACGTAATTAGACTTCCATACTCTGTCATTCTTGTCAATTTACTTTCATGTCAAGACTGTAATCAGTGGATCGTTATTTGCCAGTCTGTCCACTCTGTATTTACACTGGCGTTCACTTCCTAAGTAGTTAATGTTCGAGTTTTGCGATATTTTGTCAGCCGGAGAGCAGACTGTGCTGGAAACGCCAGCCATTTATCAGTATTCTGTACACTGTAAGATCAAGTCTCCTGTTAACCTAATCTGCTGCATACCTGGGCCCACTTACACGAAGCCTTTTTACCGTGATGACCACGTAACTGTAATTGCGAAGTAGGCCTATTATGTATCCAGTGAACGTAACGACATGAGAGTTTCGTGTAAGCGGATTCAGAGCCCACAGCTAACACAGACAGTGCGATGTCTTGCGAGACTTTTGCCTTGTTCCAGATGGTCGATACTTCCATGTGAGATATTTCTTCACACAAAAGCCAGTACTCCTGGTACCGAGCCCTGACACGTCTTGGAAGATCTATTCAGTTATTTCTGTACACTTGAGCCTTGCCATTTTTAAGAGTGGCCATTAGTGAAAAGTTGTAGGAATTCACTAAGTTAGGCAAATCTGCACTTTCCAGGAAAATTTCATTGGCATTACACTCGAAACAATTTCTGTAAAACCTGGGAAACTTTCCGGCTATGACAGCTTCAAGCACCTGTAGGGCTAGCTTGTGCAGTCAGCTAAGTGTTCAGTTCTTTGGTGTTAAAGATCTGCTATCTCTTAGTTGATGTAACCAATCTCAAAGTTCACTGAAAATAGCTATGGGAACCTCAAATCTAACGCTATATTTATTTCATTGACGTTACACGTCTTACTCAAGAATTTTTCACGAATATCACGCCGGCCAGCATTGTGGTGGGAAGAAACCGGGCAGAGGCCGGGGGAAACCCACGACCATCCGCAGATTGCTGACAGACCTTCCCATGTACGGCTAGTGTTATAAGCCTCTCTTGCTGTTACTTGAAGTAATTTACCATCGTCCTTTAATTTATTACAGGGATGAATTCGATTCCATACGTCTATTAAACACACTATCCCGATTCAGTTCCACAAATTCATATCCCAGAAGTGTACATTTACGGGGTCTAAAGGTGAAAAATATCCAGCTTAGAATAAATTAGCTGGGAAATGAATGGAACCAATGACATAAACATAACCTAACTTAACATATCAACCAAAAACCAAGCGCTCCATACTTGTAGGTAACTTTAGACACGTCTCTGTTGGTTGACAAGACGGCAGTTCTCTGTAAGTGGGTGTCTGAAGCTTGATGAGATAAAAAGGGAGTCATATAAGATCTAAAACAGAAGAAGCTTTTAGCCATTGACAAGATAAAGTGCATACAAGAAACAACGTGTATGTAAGCCCACCTTGATAGTCCTTTTGTAGCGCTCCTCCATCTGGCTACACGCCACAATCATTGCTTCCTGGTCGGGAATGTAACCCACAGCTATTTTTAGTTTTCTTGCTTTGGGCTGTCTTTTTTTTTTTTCGTTTTTTTAATGCTTTTGGGTGGCATGCGTTGTTGCAGAGGCATCAAAGTTTCATTCTAGATATAAATCCGAGTGTTTTTCAGGACATGTAGGATAATGCATACGAGGCAAAAGTGGTAAAAAAATCCCAATATATCGGCCTCTGAATGGGTGAATTTTATATGTAACATCTAGTAGGTAAATAGAAAATTAATTGTTAAGTATGGTCATGTGATGAGGCGCTTGCTGGGTCGTCCTACTGACCAATGAGGTGGCAAAATGAAAACCCATCCAGCTCATGAAGTTTAGTGAAGGTCTCTGGCTTACTCCGGACATTGGTTCTTATATAGAAGTGATATAGGCTTGAATCAGACCATAAATTTCGATCAACTAAATAAATAAGTAATACGATTGATAAGCAGGTGTATATGAATGAGTATGACGACCAACAGTGGCTAACCATTTAACAGAATGTGAAGTATAAGGACATATAAAATTAACGGGGTAGAAGGATATTTACGCCAGGAATAATGGCGTGCACGGACGTCAAATGGATCATGTAAATATTGGATGAACGGTTAAAGCGAAGAACAACACAGACATACACCAGGGACCAAGTGTACCTTCCATAATAAGCTGTCCTCTGCAATATGTATTCGTTCGTTCGTTCTAGTGCCACATTATTTCTGCATTCGATGCAAATGTCCATTGCCGGTGTTAAACCTACAATCTGCCTGATACCTGGTTACAATCGATGAGCCTGACTGTCAGACAGTAGGAGGTGCGGACGTGCATAACTGTAATCAAGTGTTAGCAACTGGAGTCTTGTCCCCAAAAGTCACGAAACCGTCGATCCTCTGGGACTTCGTCAAAGTTATCGCACACTGCATGCTGCGGAGGTGTTCTCAAAGGTAAGTCAAATCAAATCATTTCTACAAGCTTTCCAAGCGGGGTGAAATACATGTACCTTGACACAGAAAAGATTTTGATGTGGTCAACAGCTATTCTTATATGATGCCGGGCCATGAGGCCAGTCAACAAACTGAGCGATAGCAAAACTCATATTGTCTTGTGAAGTATATTTACACATACGTCTTGCTGGATTCCAAGTCGGCCGAGCGTGGTAAGGTCTGTCAACAACCAGTTCCCTCTCACTATAATGCTGGCTGCCGTCGTATACATGAAATATTCTTGAGTTTGGCATAAAACACTAACCAAATAAATAACTAAATCTTGTGGTGTCTTATTTGGGGACATATAATCGGCGAACGTAGACCGATAACAAAACCTCAAGTATATGTACGTATACGTCCTGGTTCATATCTTCGGCAAACGTAAACCACTGTAGTAACCAACATGCCCTTTCAGACGTAGGATGATCAACGTTGATACGACTACGTAATTTATAGCACTAGCATTTCTCGTGAAAAAAGCCTGTTAAGACGTGATGAGGGTCACAGCAGTAACGAGTAGCTATGTTAGTTTTCATGAAGAGAATGTGTAACACCTTGATAACACACTGTTTGGCATTAACACAAGGATTAGTGCGTTGTTGTATTTCGACAAGAGAACTTGTAGCAAACTGATGGTGCACGGGTCACATCCGTAACTATAACGAATATGCTAGTTTTTTTTTTAAAGATAGACTGAAACAATCCGACGAAATACCAAATACCAAACTAGTGTCAACGATCGTGCTCGTGAAAGGTTATACGATGGGACTTTTAATAAGCTGATGATAGTCTCACTTGACCACAGCAGTTTTGAGTAGTTCTCGTGATGAAATACGAAATGCTGAGCCACTTATAGATATTTCAGGTGCAGAGTCAGTGATAACTATCTGAAAGAGAACCTCTAACAAACTGATGATACCCATGTTTGATCAAAACCGGAACTAGTGTCATTGTTGAACAAAAACACCACGTTAGACATATGAAGCGCAACTGAGATTCATATTTTAATTAACGTTTACTTTTGAACTAGCACTTCACACTGTTTGGATACTGAATTAATTCATTCGCCTGGAACATTCTTTGTGTCTTTCCGTCGTCATTGAAAACTGTTGCTGCTTCTCTTCGCATGAGGCTGTCCTAATTTCTAAAATCATATACCTTCTTACTTACTTCGTGATTTGTGTTGAAAGTTGTTTTAGATAATGGCTCTGTAATTACTGACCTTGAACCTTTTAAACTTGTACTGCTCACAATAGCATCGTGGTATACTGCATGGCAACAGCTGGGTGCATTACCACTGTGTTTAGACAGTACCATGCAGTCATAGCTTTATACAGATAGTGTAAACCAGAAATCATCACGTAATATGGCTACTCCACGTATAGAATGTTACCGATCAGGAACATTAGTGCTGCGTATATAGTATAATAACCAGACATCCCTCCATTGCACCTGGCTCCACAATATGTGTGTGAGACTACGGGTAGGGACAGTAAGATTTTGGTCGTTCAGACTCACACCATCACATATCATCCCCAGGCACTGTGGATACACGTGGATACAAGAGTCTTTTTCTTAACGGTGTAATTATATGCGCACAGGTTATTCATTGGGATTACTCACCGGTCACATTGCTGACAATTTTATCTTAATTTACCTGCCCGATCTGTTGTACACTGTTTAGAATAATCGATGCTCATCCTTACATAGAATTTACAGCGTGGTGTCCTCATAATGTCGTGGCTAATCGGATTTGTGGAAATACACCTGCTAATAAAGATGAAAGCTTATTATATAGGACAGAGAAATAAATGATATATAGTTCTGATGTATCGTTGACGTTGTGCGAACACGTGTATTTCCTTGGCATGAACTGGAAGTATACAATGTTAACCGTCAATTACTCCCAACATTGACGATGTTGTGTGACACCACACATAATTTATACCACATATGCACACGTGGATGAACGCTCTCGGAATGTATACAGGTGATCGGAGTCATATTAACCATTCTTTACGTTTAATGGACGTTGTGGAAACGTGTGCAGATTGAGAACCACGTTCAGATCTGTTATTACCGGCTATAAACGGTCTCGTGACGTTCTCAAGATGTATGCATGTGATGACGTTCCCAAGAGGTTCGTGGTGACGTTATAAGACGTTTCTGGAGATGTTCCCAATGTAAATAAATACGTGCAGCATAGAGGGTAAAACCAGAGCAGCGATGACAGTGTGATAGATGGCAATTGGTCACACGTAACCGGTTAAATATGGCCTCTGTCAATTTACCTCAGTCAGGGTTTTATTCTAACTGTTTATGTAATATAAACGCTTAAATAGTAGAAATTTACATGCCCCCTGTCACCTTGGTTTAAGCAGAATTAGGTAAAAAAAATGCAGTGATGTTTATTGTAATATTATTAGACGTTCATGGTGATGTTCGTATAGTAGTTTGTATAGCCGTACTGATGTAAACGGGAAACAGAATGCGCTAACGCGTTCTGCACACCTGGGATATGTTTGGCCGTGATGTGGAAAGTAATCAAAACAAGGCAAACAGGAGGCGTAACACCAGTATGATATAGCGGTGTTTACGGGAGTCACGGTTAATCATTTCAACAGCAGCCGAAGTGTCAGATAGGACCAAGATGTGTTTATTCTGGAAGAACTGTGCCCAATGTGTTGCCGCTAACACCACGACCAAAGTTTCTTTAAAATAGATGTGAAGCATGGTAGCTTTGGGGCGGTCACATTTAAAGTTCACATAAAACCAGTCTCCACTAAAACAGCCACCTGCCCGTTTAGTATAACTGATTTGCCATTGAAATGAGCCATACACTGTCGCCTCCAAGTAATATCCGCCTTTATTTGACCATTAATTAGCGTTTTGGACATACCATTAGCTTTGAAAAATATATGGCTGATTGGAAGTTAAGCTACAACTCCAGCCAGATCGTTTTCAGTCCAAAATTAAAATCATATTAACAGCATAATCCTATGTTTCAACACAATTGACCGGCCCCGATGGATGGTAGAGCCTCCGCTTCGGGACCGGTAGATCCAGGGTCAATCCTGGGTTGAATCACACCTAAGACCTTAAAAGAGCAAGTTGTAACTTCCTCGCTTGGCGTTCAGCATCAAGTGGATAGTGCAACGACTAGTTGACCCGTATCAGTATAATGGCTCGGGCGCGGCGCCTTACTTGCCTTCCGTAAGGCGTCTCAGTGAAGCAGCACTAGATCAAAGAGAGGTGGAAATCCGTCCTGCAACAAGGAGGCACATCACATGCGCACTAAGGATTCCTTCGTCATCATATAACTGAAAAATTGCTGAGTACGGCGTTAAACCCCAAGCACGCACTCACACAACACAATCGCGTTTGGACCATATTTTCCCACCATGCATCAGTCGTTTCTCAAACGTTTGCTGCACAATGGAGAGAAAAAAAATACATGGCTACGCAGATACGTCACATATTGTGTTACACATCGAAGAAAAGTGTAAAGTTTTCATTACGCTTGCATTGGTATGTCGTGTTTCACAAATGAAAGCCTTACTGTTGACTATCGCAGTAATGTTTCTTTACACTGAATATATACAATTTCTTGAAAATAGCTATGGATGATGTGTCCGATCAAACGTTTTCTTGTTTGTTTTCCAGCAAAATTATTTTATTATTTATTATCCAAATATTTGGATAGTAAGGAATAAAATCCATATGACCTTTCGCCAATAAAATGAGGAAAGATGCAAAACAAAACACGGTTTTTTCTATGTTAATCAAACAGCTGCAACTTTCAGCCATATTGCTGTTTTTGAAATAAACAAGAGAAATCCAGTTTTAGACCTGTCCTTAAGAAAATCAGGAGAATTAAAAACACTTCCATATTTTTTTTTACATATTTGTCAAATATTCGGCAGGATGACAAAAGCTATTTTTAATGTATAATTTTCGCTTCGACATTACATAGAACAATTCGCAAATATCACATTTTTAAAAATTTAAATATTCCTATCACGCATTGATTCGGGTGTTGCGTGATGTGAGGAAACAAGTTATTAACAAAATCGAATAAAAAGTGGGACATCCTCGAATGCTTTATTTTCCATACCGTTTTACATAAATAATATGGCAAGGTTAACGAATAGATTATTCAAGCCATAGCGGTACAAATACAAAGCCTGCAGTACGGTATGCATGATAATAAGCACTATGAGAGAGCTACATCGTTTGATCTGCCTGTGTCCTGGTCGATCAGCTAGAAACAAGAAGCACGTGTCCGATTGTTGATGTCAATTCTAAGGATAATCCTGAAGTACCGATGCTATAATCACTGACACAAGTGTGACAGGCGTAGTGGGCGATCCTCGCTGATAACAGAGAGCTAATTATGTCAGATACAGGCTTCAGTAGGAAGAGGCAAGTTACAAATGCTCCGAGTGGTCTCCATAGTTACACCTCGTACCTATAGTTTCTACTTTTTCGAAATCTGTCGGTTTTTCTGAGTGTAGTCTGTAGATATTATTAACTTTCTATAAGCAACAGCTAACTGATGTTGTGCCCTGTTTCTGCGTTGCGTTATTACGCTGAAATGGTTGTAAAACTGTGGTACCCATAGTTCTCCTACACTGTGGTTGATTTTATAAGCTACCATATTGTTTTTACCGGCAAGAGACTCTCGTCATCTGAGAAGCGTTTTGAAAGTTTTCATTGTTATTGCTGATCTGACAGACGCAGATAACCTCCTACCGAGTGCATTTCAACTGACACGGAACTGCGCAGTTTCCTTGGAATCACACGTTACTACAGGAGATTTATTGACAGGGTTTCTAATATTGCTGCGCCCGTGCCTGAATTGTAAACAGGTCCAAGAAGAGAAATCCAGACCTACTCTCTAGGCGTTCGTGGCTAGAATGAGGATTAAGATCGGGCAATAATGGAATTGAAACAGAAGGTAGTTGATCCACCCATTTCGGGTTACCCGGATTTCTCCGAGCCATTCATTCTTGAAGTGGATTCGAGCCATCATGGGTTGGGAGCAGTCCTATCCCAGAAACAGGACAATAGGAACGTCGTGCTAAGCTACGCCAGCGGAGCGTTCAGACCATCCGAGAAGAACATGGAACGACACTTAAGTATGAAGCTAGAGCTCTTGGCATTGAAGTGGGCGGTATCCGAAAAGTACAGAGACCTATTGATAGGACTGAAGTGTACTGTATTTGCGGACAACGACCCTCTGAGTTATATTCAGACGACGGCTAAGCTGGGAGATACCGAGATGCGTTGGATAGGACGGCTAGCGCAGTTTGACTTGAAGGCCAATTAAGTCAGACTTGGAGCAGACTATGTGAGGGTGGTTAAATACTCTACCGAAGTGTCCAGATTGACGAAGAACCGGTCAAGAAAATGCTCTTATCATCTGTTGTCACGCAAGAGGTACTGTCTTTGGTATGTCCGAAGAGATTTGCGTCTTTTAGCGAAACGGTGTTATTGGCCTTACACGTGATGTCAAGGAATACTGCGCCAAATGCAGCGAGTGCCACGGAATCATTGGCATGTCCAGTAATGAAGTATATGTCGTTGAATCTTAGAGTGGACCAAGGGAACCAAAGGTTTGTCATAGACAAGATTTATTAGATGCAAGGGGGTCTTCTGGGAGACACGATCCCCGCAAGTAGTCTGATGGAGATTCAAAGTAAGCCACGGAACGAACCTCCGCAAAGCAACCAAAACCAATTAATTAAAAGGGGAAAGAGGATTCAACGGAGTATCAGATCATCATAGATGTACCACAGTCACAATCATTTGTGCCTGTGGATGCCTCCATCCCTTCGGAGTCGGGTGGTACGGCTGACAGTGCAGCAGGTGAGGATGAGACCTCAATACCGATCCAGAATTTAGACGAAGTCTGAGACTGCTGGACAGCACACCAATCCACGTAGACTTCCCAGTTCAGCGATTGCCCAGGAATGCAGCGTGGAAAAGAGAGCAGATTGCCAGACCTTGGACAGTAGGAGGTGCAGACACAGCTGTTGCTAGCTAAAATGTTAACTGGTCTTCAACCCGACACATGGTAACTCAAGACATTTATGGATGGTTTTATGAATATTATACCTTGTAAACTGTTGAGACAGCAAATTTTACCAGGGAAGTGTAACGAGCGCATGGTATGATTATATGAAATACATGCTTCCGTAGGATGAAGAAAGTTACAGATCCTCCGAGTGGTGTCCATGGTTACACCTCGTACCTAAAGTTACTACTTTTTCTAAATCTGTACATTTTTCTAAGTATAGTCTGTAGCTGTTATTAACTTTTTATAAGCAATAGTTAACTGATGTTTGTCCTGTTCCTGTGTTGCTTTGTATGGAAGCCCGTTTGCAGCATTGTCCCTTTTACCTTTGGTAGGTTGAGCGATGTATTGTGACGCATTATATACATGATAATTACTCAATTGTATTGGTATCGTTCACATCACATGGAATGTGTTATGGTGGGCTTTATTCCCATAAATAATTGAATTAATTGAATTAAACTGATAACTGAATCACGATAGATGTAATCGGTACAATATTGTTATCGTTATGATGATTTAATTTGGGTAATTAACTAGTGATATGTAAAGTTCGAGCAATGGATATTTGCTCGTATTCCACAATACATGTATATTATTAATACATGTAATTGAAAAGTTTGAAAGAACATATGTTTGCAAATTATGTACGGATTAAGCAATAGGACTGTTCAATGATTGATGTCTCGTAAAACAGAAGGTTCACTTCTGTTAAGTGCTACAAACGTGGTTTCAAACCTCTGAGTAGTGGTAGTTCCAATCCGAGTTTACGATGGGCAGTTTGTGCCATTACTGGGGTTAAGCATCATAGCTTTGATATGCTGTTATAATCTAGAGATCTGCCCAAGTACTCTCAGCCTAATAACTTTGATATATTATTGTAGTCTAGAATACCGCTCAAGTACTAACAAACGCTTTAACTTTGTCTTGTTCCATCTATAGTTCATAGCTCACAATGTATTTCAAACCTTATAATCGTTCAATGCTCATCGTTTGGTTACATAAGAAACTAAGGAATATCTTTTCTTGAGGTGAACTTCTGAGAGGTTCTCTATGTGTAATTTTAATGCCAAGCACATTTACTGCATGAACAGCTGTAAAGTGTGTTAGCCTTGTCTCTTGCCATCCAGACACCTTTTTATGATAACTATAACAAACACGTGATACTTTCACTTTGTTGTATTTATTAGAAACATAATCCATGATGACATTGTGTATTTCACAGGATTTACGGGATAACGGGTACTCCCGTTGGTCACAAAATAAAGGGGTATATCTGAAGAACCTCAAAAATGGGCGTTGGTGTCCATCATCCGAACCGTTGACGTCTGGCGCTCTTTACAAATGTATCTAGCGGCTTTCTTATACTTTGACCGGTATAGTATATCTATAGAAACATCCTGGTCCTATGCTTTTTCGCATTGTCCTTTACATAAGTCGACTACCACTATATACGTTGCAGGGCTACTTTTGCTTTGCTGTTCATTTTTTTATCCGGATGGAATGAATAACGTCACACTGGCAGTATTGCAGCCATATTGTGGCGAGAACATCGGTAAAGCATAACATAACCAGATATATGGATAACAACTTCTGTTTATTTGAAAGCCATGTTTTGGTATAGATACTAATACCGTTTTCAAGCATAATGAACAGCCATAGGAACTATACGTATATAAGCACATGAAGTGATTAGTGCCAACACGCTGAGGCGAAGGATTAAGGGATTACAGTGAGAAAAAAAACAAAGGTAGGTGTGAGCTGAAGATCAGTGGTAGATGTGAGCTGAAGATCAGTGGGTGGCTCGATCTGTCACTCCTGAGATTAGTTCACAGTAGGCGGTGGGGATTGGTAGGCCACGGTCACAGTTGATCTGTGGATGTAATCTTTGAATGTGAATAGCTTCCATTAGCTTCCTTGGGATGGTATTGGTGATGTTCGTCTCTAGTGTCTTGACGATTGACCAGTCAGTTTTGTGTTGGGGATTAGATTTGATGTGCACAGCTAGTTTGGTATATTAAGGTACACAGTCCGCTTTGGGAAATCATGGACAGTTAACAAGGCAGTAATTGTCAGTTACCCTCCAAATCTGGTTTAAATAAATGCATATATTTATTTAGTATTTGTGAAAGAAGGTGATGTCACTTCTAGCTGGAAAACTATTAATCGTAGCTCAAATATGTTCAGATACTGGACAAAGTTTGTTAATCTTGGGCTACAGTTCCGTGTCTATATCTCAGATAGTTAAATTTCAAACATATGTGATTTGTAATTTTCTACAAACAATAAATACACGGTCCGTAAAGAATACTTCAATCCCGGGCAAAAACAGCTTGGAAGCCTAATAATCCGCGCAACAAGTATAAACTTGCAGCCTTTCAGCTTGAAATAAAAAAGATGAAAGTAATAAAAACCAGCTTAAACATAACCCTTATACCTCAGTTAAAATTCGAAAACCAGATTAATATTTTTGAAATATATAATATAGATGATTGTTATTATGTATCCACTTGGAAAGGTTAAATTGATGATCAAGTCAAATCAGATGTGTGACTGGTAAACAAGATGCCGTCCATTATACTCTAACTCGTTTCACTTTCGACAAGCCATACGAGTTCGGTCTGTCAATGCAGTTAACGGTGACAGGATTGTGACTGTCATCACTGACTGGATTGTGACTGTTAACACTGGCTGGATTGTGAGAGTCAACACTGACTGGGTAATGACTGTTAACACTGACTGGACTGTGAGTGTCAACACTGACTGGATAGTGACTGTTAACACTGGCTGGATTGTGAGTGTCAACACTGACTGGTTTGTGACTGTTAACGCTGACTGAATTGTGAGTGTTAACACTGACTGGTTTGTGACTGTTAACACTGACTGAATTGTTACTGCCACTACTCACTGGGTTGCGACTGTCGGCACTGACAGGATTGTGAATGTCAACAATGACTGAATTGTGACTGTCAAAACTGGCTAGATTGTGAGTGTCAACACTGGCTGGATTATGACTGTTAACACTGACTGAATTGTGATTGTTTACACAGATTGGATTGTGAATGTCAACACTGACCAGATTGTGACTTCTAACACTGACCATATTGTGACTGACCAGATTGTGACTGTTAACACTGGCTATATTCTGAGTGCTGAGGTTTTACTAAAACCAATGAACACAGGACGAGTTGTATCAATCTATAGGCAACTCGTCCTGTGTTTTCCCACTTGCGACGTGAGGATATGCATACTGTACTGTAACAGACAAGTGGCCTTCAACGAGCATTAGACTTGACAAACGGTCACAGTGTCGTGGACGGCTTGTTGTGAGAAACAGTAAGAGCGGGGGAATCTATGATTTTCCATGTTTAAAGTCGGGTTTGAACACACCCCTCCTGTATCCTATTGTGATTAAAAGGTAAGCACATAAACCACTACGCCATGACGCCTCTACGTAATTACTGTCGTTATAACTAATGCGTTTATTATAAATTATTTTAGAAAATTATTGTGAACATGATCGTTTATTGAGCGGGGTTATCCATTGGCTGTTTACTTTTAATTCTTATAATATGTTTCTTTTCTTATATTTTTATAATGGACTGAGCATGAGAGTTATAATTAGGAAGGGTTGCATGAATTAAGCCCTATTTATCAAGCCAGAAGAACCTATATTAAAACTGTTTTACGATGTTACTGTTGCTTAACATGGTCTTCCAATGATTATATGCTTGGAGAGGGGAATCAGTGGATTCCCCGATCTCAACATACGGCCAAGCACGCTTCTTCTGGCGGCGCAGTATTGCCTTCTGTGAAGACAGCTTCTTTTCTCCCAACACACGTGCAAGTCTGTACATAACACGTGGTAAAGTTCGTCGGTTTCCGCCACCTACAAAATTGAACGCAGTTGTATAAATAAAAAGTTTGTCTTCAGTATGACGTTAAACAGCAATACAAAACAATGCCTATACGTGATTGGTAGGAATAACACCATGTGACTGAAATAGCACCACTTAGCAGACGGTTCGCTTCTAACATTGTTTATCTATTTCCATGGTAGTGAACAGTTAACATATAAACTAAGATAAAGCCCGTTTCGAACTCGTGACCATACTTTACGGTAGGAAACAAGATTAGGACAAAAGTTTGAAAAGTGCTGTTTTCACGATATGTATTTGAGGGAGAGCAGTAGTGATCGACACGGTATGACTGTTACTGGGGGAGTGCTTGTCAAGGTTAAAGTCCTCCACATTACGTTTTATCAGACAGCATTGAGAATCGTGTAACGTCCAGACTGCATATTGGAAGCGACAATACATTTCAAGAGGATTAGCTCCTTGATGCTCACCTTTAATTATAAATCATGGAAATAAGGTGTGTGGGTTGTTTTTATCTCCCTCTCAGAATCTGGATCCCATTAGATATTCGGTTTCTTCACTGGGTAGTTACATGCAATTCTTTTTTTTTTTTTTCATCTTGCAAGTAATATTGATATTGCGCTATAGGCTTTGTAATAAGTGATATCCGACCTCGCTGGCTTGATTAAATAAAGAGGTTTTTTTGCAGGCTATGCCGTCTTTGTTTGCTGCCAGTGGTGGGTGTGCATGCACATGTTTGGTGGGAAGATGTCAGATGTCGAAGATGTGCTTTTTGTTACCATTACCTGTTGTAAACCGAACCTATTCTACACCGAACTTATCGTACATCGAACCTATTCCACATCGAACCTATTGTACACCGAACCTATTATACACCGAACCTATAATAAACCGAATGTATCGTATACCGAAACTATTACACATCGAACCTATTGTACACCGAACCTTTTGCACATCAGACCTATTGCACACCGAACCTGTAATAAACCAAACTTATTGTAAAACGAACCTATTACACATCGAACCTATTGTACACCGAACCTTTTGCATATCGAATCTATTGTACACCGAACATTTTGCACATCGAGCCTACTGCACACCGAACCTGTAGTAAACCGAATCTATTGCACACAGAGCGTATTCCAGGCAGACACTACGATTCTGTAATACAAAGGGGTTCTCATGTTTATGCTTTTACATACTTCACATATTAGTGTTTGAAATTACTGTGCTAATGTGTTGTATATACTTATATGTGTTTATATATACTAATTAAAAAGAAAAGATGTCAAATTTGCATGCATAATAAAGTTTACATAGTGATACCCGTGAACATACATTCTTCTAGATCTTATATTACAAGTGATTAACGGCACACTTCCAGCCCTGATATCAGTCTGCGGTATTATATAAGAGTTGTTTCACATTTCAGAAACAGACGTATATGCCTACTGTCAGTATACTATCAGTATACTGTCAACTAATGTAATTTGTTTGACTGGTTCACGGATGGGTTTACGAATGAGAGTAACCTCATTCAGATGTGGGGCAAACCGGAGTTCCCATCAGAGTAAAGCACGGCCTTTTGCCGGCAGCCTACCTAATAAACTGACAAAATCACATGCTATATTCTCATGACGTGCTTCTAATCTAATCTTCATTCCTTAAATTTCAGTCCATTTGGAAATCTGGACGGTTGGCCATAGGAATGAGGTGTACATGGTTAACTGCCTGGTTCCTACTCCCCATGATGTGGTCACACGTGAATGCCATAACCGAGGAAGGTATGTGTGTTTGTGCAGTCCTATAGCCTACAGGGGCCACATTCTCTCAAGCACGGGCTGTATGTTTTCGAGGGTTGTATTATTGCTCGAACGATCGGCCTATTTGTTCCCTAAGACATCTAATCCCAAACGAAACACTAATATAAAAGTGACCATAGCCTATTTGTCTAAAGGTTAATTTATGGTACCTTTTACCGCGTAATGGCGATGCGGGTCAAAGCTTAATTAACTATTGTTCCATTGCGACGCATGCGTAGAACGTTACGAGTATGCCTACAAAGGATCCTCCCGAAGAGGGGAATGAAAAATATGAAATACACAGATTTGTTCCGAATAGCCGGATTCACCATTTTCTCTTCCTATACATTAATGCAGTGTCTAAAACTCGACACTAATCCTTTAAAAGGCTCTTCAAATCTAACAGTTACAGATTTGTCTCCCTTAGTAGAGGGTTACACGTTTTCAATACTCACAGTACAGATCAACAAGATGTATCAATTTACTGAAGTCGCTGGTCTTACACATTGTGAGCGGGGACACCAATGATATTCACATATAAAGGCCAATAACTCTTGAATCTAAGATGTGGATTTTATAATGAAGGCTTGGGGATATAAACAGATCGATAGCTGTAATGAGAACTTCACAATTAGAGCAATCGCAGACAGTACAACATTACAAAGCCACTATAAAGCAATGGCTCTGTTTACACTGGATGCAATTCTTTATACGCAGATTTCATCAACCTAATGTGTTTTCTTGTGATCAGGTTTGATTTTAAGAGAATTTGCATTTCAACGATATCGGTTGGAAGGTAATAGGGAACATGAAATGACCGATGTAAATATTGTGGTCGCCATCACACCACATGATGGAGACCGATCGACAGTGTGTGATGTTGTAAACCGTATACAAACTATTCATCTCTTTTAATCCTAAATGTTGTTGTCTTCAATCAGTGAAGGCAGAAAAGCACTCATCTCATAAAACCAAAGTAGCATTTGTCGTCTTGCATAGAACTCATCTCAGCATATCCCCCACAATGGACTTCGCTAATCAGTTGATGGCGTATTTATGCAACATGGATTTGAATGACCCGGGGTTGAACATGCTTTGTATGGAAGTAACACAAATGAAGCATTTGTGTGCTTGTTTTTCTATGTGGAGGGCAAAGTGTGTAATCATGGACACAGTCAAAGTCCAACCCACTCCATATGTGTGTCTGATATAAATCGTGATGGTGATGTTATAAAAGCTATGATTGTGTCTATGTGTGTAAAGCTTTAAGAATTTCATGCTGAGCTGTTTTCATATCCGTCGGCATAAAAGCCCACCCAGACTTAAGCTATATGTAACCATTATTCCGGTTACTCTGCATTACGTAATATTTTTCTGAGAGACTGACAGCACACATCCTGGCAACATCACACTTACATTCAAAAGAAATAGTGCAGATTATTATATTATGGTCGCTTAGCCCTCCTTGTATTGACAAACTATTTTCTTCTTATGACAAAACATATCATGCCCATGGCTTTATTAAATCTGTCTGTCAGCCACTTAACGAATGCAATTTTGTCAAACAGAAATCCTTTCAATTTTATTGGCGATGCCAACCAAGACGTGAACCCAGGAATTTTTGTAAACGATTCTTGGCCATTTACAGATAGTACAAAAATCTATTGTTCTTTTGTATGTGGTATGGGAATGTGTAGATATAGCCGTGGTGGTCTGCGAGCTCGGTGTGCGTTACAGTTTATTCTTTTTATTTAAATTTTAAATATTTGACTTATACATTACTGACCTCCGGGAAACCACCCCACATGGGTATCAGCACAATTACTTAAAAAACAAGGCAGATGAGTGGGAGCTAAGTTCGAACCTGCGGTCGAATTGATGAGGAATGAGCGGGCTTCCCTCAGAAACCTTTAGGCCACACCACCACCGAGGACCCGAATGAACAATTAGAATCACCTTAAATTTTAGGAAAACAAGTGTAGAAGTCACTTCCATTTAGTCTCATATACAGCGCCTTACTCGGTGGAAACATATCGAAAACAAAATGTTTCTGAATAATTTGCTTTTGATTAAAATGCGATTCTGTCGTGTTTGGTAACAAGACGAGCCGACGTGATGGAGTCACATTGTTTATAGCTCCCATTATGCCTAAGGTTTGAGTAAAATAATCGATTTGCAGTAATATGTCACAAATTCTGCAAGAATGTGATAGTATTCCAAGTATATGTTATGTAGTAAAAACATCGCTAATGACGTGAACTTTGCAAGAGAAGGACAGAAGGAAATCAGTGACAATATCTATATATAAGCTGCTAAAACCAGATTTGCATTGCAGGTGTTAGTTGAACAAAAATACATCGCCTTTCAATTTCAATTCACAGCTATATTTTATTAACAGTAACGGAAGAGGGTAATATGCGTGTGCTGTTTATACTCTTATGGTTGGTATTATGAGGATATGTCAAATTCCCGTCTATAGAACAAGGCTTCAGAATTGTGGGGATTTATTTATTAGTAAAACTATACAAAACATTCAACAGAAACCGTTGAAAAGGTGGAGTTTTTGTGGACTTCCCCAAGAAATCTTCAGGTCACTCGAGGACACTAATGCCTTATATGGTCATGTACAGTAGAATACCATATTGGGTCAGATATTTGATGTCACAGGCTGTTAAAATATGTCATCAGGAAAGTTTAAGATGCGAACTTGTGATAAATTTTAAGTTTCTTTTATGGAATGGGCATCAAGAACACATCGACAAACGTCTTTAATCACGTCTTCAATCACGATGCAGAGGCAGTGAAGTATTGTCAAGATTTCTATCATTGTAGCGTCAGGTTGTCTTTGCCTGATGGTTTGATTAGTCATGAATCACTCAGTCTTTCTGATCTGAGCTTTATAAATCCAAGATAAATGTCTTATCAGTCATATAACATAGGTCTAATGTTTTATTAAAGTAAGCATCAGAAGACCAAATTAAGTAGGAAGTAAATCTTCTAAGGAGAGTTTTTTCTAGCTAATCTTTATGTGTTTTATTAATCCTTTGAAATACCTGTCACTGATACCCATAGAGGTAGATTTTATTCATTAACGCTCAGCAATCAGTCAGTACATATGCAGCCATGCGAATATTGACGTTTTCTTCCAGTTTGCCTCTTCCGGTTTGCTTATGCTTAGATATCTTAACATTGTCTCCTTTATACACCTGTGCATGTTGCTGATTTAGTTACTCTTATAGCTATAAAGAGCTATAACAATATGCCGATATAACGAGTCACACTAAAGCTGTCGCGTTTCATTTTCACAATGCTTGTTTATGTGATGTGAATCTGATCAGCGGGGCTATAGGTTCCTAGTTAAGATTAATACACCCACGCATAGCAGGCTTAATTACGGTGGAGTACCTGTGTCGTTTGACAGGATGAAATACTACTATTTCGAATTCTATCTGGTCATCTATTCGGATTTGGTCTCCATGAGGCAGGACTTTGCGAAGAGTATTTTGTCGAGGACTCGATCTCCCATCTTATATTTCGGCGCCTACGTCACACCTATCCTCGGCATTTGTTGAACACAAAATTACGCTCCCTCGGCATCCGTCGTTTTAATGTTGAGCCCTATGAAAAATCATAATAAGTATTTCAGGTTGATGCCAAATTCCTAACTCGATGCCATAGATTCTAACTGTTAAAGGAAATGACATGAACGACTATGGTCACTTAATCTACTGAACCACAGATACATTTTTTAAATTTTTTCAAAATTTTCTTAAAAATATTTGAATTGAAGGTAAAGAACTCCAAGTATTGGCTGGCATGCATCCCCAATTTCTCAAATTTTGCTTGAAATATATGGATTCACGGATTAACTATGGACAAAATTCTTCTAAACAAACTCGTCACGGGCTTGTTAGAATAGGTACAGCATCACGTGGCTAAGTTTCACCTTGAACAACATGTCTGGAACGCTTTTTATAAAAATACAGAACATGTAATGTAGTTGACAGACTTACTCGTGTGAAGCCTTGACCGAATTAGTACATCAAGTTACTGTTGGCCTATCTCTACATACAGATACCAAATATTACACTGCTTTGTTTGTATATTCTCTCAAAAAGTAGCGTATATACCTGGCAGTTGTGATCTTGTGCCTTCAGTGAATGAGTTTATGTTGCTTATATGTGATCACTGAGGTTCTGACTCCCTCATTGGTTCTGACTCCTTCATTAGTTCTGACTCCTTCATTGGTTCTGACTCCCTCATGGTGTAACTTAATTGAAAATGATTGAATTCATTGTTCTACTTGAACCTGAACCAAGTTTTGTCTGCATGGTCAAAAATTTATGTGGGCATTTCTTTTTTGGGACTCTCTATCATATAATACGTATCGTTCAAGCACACACACACACACACACACACACACACACACACACACACGCGCGCGCGCACATACATATACACACAAACTCAAGTCTATTTAGACTGGCCATAGCGAATCAACAGACATGCATCTTTCCCCCCTTTCGGATATGTATGGAAAGGGGCCATAACACAAGGGCATTGTGCATTTATCTTGGTTTGTAAACCTCGATCAGTGTAACAGTGACCATCAGTGTTTAATCTTTTAGCATCTGACTAATATCTAGGCTCAGTATAAATCTCTATTCCTCAGGCAAGCTTTTGATATGAGCATCATGTAGTGTGAGAAAACTGACGTCGTTGTAAGCAGTTAGTCAGTGGTTAATCGAACTTACAAATATGCGCATATAGGGCAGGAACATAATTACATGTACTTGTACCTTCATCATCAAAGGGGAAGGAGGATTTTAGCGAGAAATTGTTGCGATACAAATCTCTCCACCACATACAATACTCGAATGTGGGTCCATCATGTTAATGGAACACTCTGCGCTGCGTGTGATTTCTGTATCGTATCAACTTATTGATGTACATACCTCGACTGGTGGTTTAAAGCGTGTTTGCTGCACGTGGCTGTCGATATATGTGATTCTTTATCCTGAAAAAAGCTAAATACAACATATTTCACGCATGAAAGTATTTCTGAGATTATTTTAGGAACCTGTATTAAAGTCACAAGCTCGGTTTAACTGTACATGCTGTAAAAAGCATAGTTAATGTATACACATGCAGAGTGCTGATGCCGGCAAAAATGTTCCTTATGTGTTATTGTAGGAACGTGCAAGGTGCAAGCTGTAGGATGACATGTAACGTAATACAAGTTTCAGGCTATGTGCTATGTTCACAATAATGTTCACTCTTTTCCAGATCTGTGGTAATACTGATTTAAGATCAGCTATGGATCTGAAAGGCCACCTTTAGTTTGAAGTTTATAGACGCTTAATTGTAATCCCTGCATTTGCGTACTAATCCTTCATTCCTTTTCCTTTTTATGTCGATTTGTCTCAAGAGAATCAACATTTTTGTTAACGGTTAATGTCAAAGCATATATACCATCACTCTGCGCTGTTTGTTCACACAGCTGCAGCCATGTCATCGACACTCAACCATAAACCTTTGACTGGTAAACAGTCATTCTTCACCTTTCCTTTGCTCAACTCCTTTCGGGCACAAGAAAACGGACAGCAATTAAGGTTATTGTTCCTACAGGTTTGAACACATTTCCTGTGTTACTACTTGACTTTTATACTGAACGATACAAATGAGTCGGGATGACACTTAGACTGGTATAATCAGATATATTCTTTTCATGTCGGCTTACCATTTATGGCCGCCACTATGTTCATAGCAGCCAACCACACAGCCTAAGTGTTATATCCACAACGGGTCATATTTACCTGAGCTTTTAATTTGTTGTGTTCTTTTGTGAATTCTTTACAGATTTAAATATCCGGTATAGAACATATGTGTTTTTTTTATAAATAGTAGATTTCACCAGTATTTTTCCAGTGTTTCAGAAAGTAGACATTTATAACAGTCCAACATAGTTCAAATTGTGCTTAAAAACTATTATATGCGTTAAAAGAACGTCCAGTGCGTTCAAGTTCCTTTTTTGAAGAGGGAAGAATTACTGCGCTATTCGCTTCAGGGTAGACCTGTTCAGTTTGGTCTGTGGTGTGTGGCAGATAATTATTAATTTCACTGATGTCGAGTGAAAATGTCTGTAATTTGTGTCGGTGAAAGTTGAGACCTAACAGCATGTAATGAATCACGGAGAGCACGTTTCTGGACAGGGAAAAGCTGAGAATAATGAGTGGTGTGTGAAATAATGAAGGTTTTTGAAATAACTGCAATTACAAAGGTAAACGCTCATTAAACTCAGAATTAGGGTATTGCCAAAGAGACGGTGTACAAAAATGCAGGAAAGTCAGTAGTTCAATTATATAAAGGTAGACCAAAACAACAGTTAATTTAAGTTATTGCTGAACACCGCAACTTTTATTAAATACAATAGGTATCCACTAAACCCCACCGAATGCAGTAATTAGAAAACGCATTTTTGTCACGTTTGAAGTACTTCTACTTCGTCCGTGAAAACAAATTCACTGTATTGTGCTTAGCTGAACATTTGTTTAATCGTTTGTTCATCTGTTTTCTCGTGGAGAGCTCTGAGCTGATTTCTTTGTTGGTGGCAATGTTGTTATCGTTCTTATCGGGCATGTCTGTTAACGTACTTCAGTCGCAGCAGTGCCTACCGTAGCCCCATTGATTGCCATGCGAGCGAGCAAGATTCAGGTGTAGGTAGATCAGTTGGATGTTCAAAGACACACCTGCATACGCCCTCATCAGTGTAAATGAAGCTTCTCTGATCACCTGCGTATAGCCTCTCCCTACAAAGCCGTGTGTAATACAGTTGTCTCTGGTCCATATGCCTCACGTCATGCTAACCTATACAGTTGCCTTCATTCTTCTCAGCGAGATTGGCAGATGGACAAAAACCGGAATATGTTTGTCTTCGAGTATACAAGGTAAGAAACATTTCACTATCACAAAAACTAGTGTAATAACATCTATAGCTAAACAAGAAATATGAAATTTTAAAAAATTCACTGTAGTTTTAAGGCTGCAATTATATGTTTCACAGTTTGCTACATAGGTAATGTGAAGACAACGCCTGCATTTTTGAAACTCATTTTTTGCAAAGCAGTTCCTGATATGTGTTTGTCTATATATCTTGCATAGACAAGGTAAACATCGTCATGTTTCAGGCACAATAAACGAAACAACCCCTGGATTTGTTAGATACTGCAGGCAAAAAAATGTCCTGGATTTGTTAGGCTCTGTAATAATGATAAACTCATGTATTTGTTAGGCACTATAGTCATGACAAACTCCGGGATTTGTTAGGCACTATAGTCATGAAAAACTCCAGGATTTGTTAGGTACTATAGTAAAGACATACTCCTGGATTTGTTAGATACTATAGCCATGAAAAATCCTAGATTTGTTAGGTACTATGGGCAAAATAAACTCCTGGATTTGTAAGGTACCATAGGCAAAACAAACTCCTGGATTTGTTAGGCACTATAATCATGGCAAACTCCAGGATTTGTTAGGCATTGTAGCCAAGACAACTCCTGGATTTGTTAGGCACTATAGTCAAGGCAAACTCAAGGGATTGGATAGGTACTGTAGGCAAAACAAATTCCAGGATTTGTTAGGCACTATAGTCAAGACAAACTCCTGGATTTGTTAGGCACTATAGTTATGACAAACTCCTGGCTAGGATTGATACTATAGTTAAGACAAAGTCCTGGATGTGTTAGGCACTATAGTCAGGACAAACTCCAGTACTGAATAGGTGCTCCAGGCAAAACAAACTCCAGGATTTGTTAGGCACTATAGTCATGACAAACTCCACTACTGGATAGGTACTCCTGGCAACACAAACTCCTGGATTTGTTAGGCTTTATAATCAAGACAAACTCCAGGATTTCTTAGGTAATATAGTCATGACCAACTTTTATATATGGCATGACAAATTGCTGGATTTTGTTATGTGCTGTATAGGCAAGGCAAACTCTTGAATTTGATGCAACAGGCGGACAAGAGTCAAACAGAAACAGATTTCTGCCTTTCATAGTTCTAGACTTTATACCAGGTACATTAGGTATATTTTAGGCAATTCGAGGAAACTTGTTCATTTCTTGACAAGACAACTGCAGTATTTGTTAGGTCAATTTACCATTAAACGAGACAACTATCATCACAAATCATAACGAGACAAATCATAACGGTCTACAAATGAAACATTAACAATGTGCTCCAGTACCATTATCACTTGAAAACTCGACATTTTGTTCCTTCAGATGGAAATTGTATTTCAAGGCAAATGTTGTATTCATATGATATAGTGTTAGGAATTTGATGTTATGATGGTCGCATCTGGTAAACAATGAGCTATAGGAAATGTGGGTAAGACAAATTCTTGTAACTACTAAACCCCTTAATATCAATGATTAATCCAAGTTCGGAGAAAGATCACTTTTGCAAACAAATTCCGTTCGGTACAGAGCGCATGTTTTTTGACAACTGTCCCTTCAAATACTTTGTAATGTAACGGGTCAGAAGTGTGCATATTCTTTCACGATAGTCCATAAACCGAGCCTTTCCTTTATCAGTAACGTGCGCATTGGTTATCAACTGTCCATCCCTTCGGCTTGTGATGTTTTAGCTTGCATATTGATGTATGACCCATCCACTGAACTTTCGATAGTATAACCGACATGTTGTTGTACCACTGTCCATCTATCTGAACTCATTTGGATATCGCACCAATTTTGTGGAAGACAGTCCTTCTATGTATAGCTGGCGATGTCCTACATTAGTAATGCAAGCAAAATAACTGTTTACATCCCATCAACCTCGAACTGGTTATTTTGCATAAAATCTGACTAGATTGTCTTTCTAAGAAAAATTAAGAAAAAACCAGCCTCTGTCTAGGCACTTGATAATGTGCACGAGGACCATTGTCGTGTAGACGCTTATCGTCCATGGCATTGTTTGCGGATAAATGTCATCTGAATATGGGAATATGCTCTCAACGAGTAAAAAGTGAAGGAAAAATAATGAAGACATGCATTAATTAGCTAGCAAGTGTTGTGCATCATGGAAATGTCACAATACATCGTACAGTACTCATGATGAGACTACAGATTGACGCAATGCTGCGCGTTTGCATTTTTGTCACAAACGAACTAAAACTGTTTGCAGCTAATGTTTGACTATTTATTAACGTTAGAATTATTCCTAGGTGGTAGATGAAAATAGCACTCTATGATTCATACCACCGCGAAATGGATTCGAACTTGCTGTGTAAAAGTTCTCTGAGAACAACATTTTGTTCTAATTGATGATCAAGCTCCCGACAGGGTGAATTGTACATAAGCTGTGGGATTGCTGATAGTAGATTCTGTATTATATTTGTATGGGATTGCTTATAGTGTACATTTATTGTTTATTACAGATTGCGTTTTAGCTCTAGAAAAACTATGAACCATGGATTTATAAAGAAAGACACAAGCTGTAGTAACATCATAAAATCACTGTATTGAAAATATCTAAAAGATAGTGATGCGCTTTGATTGGCAATTACCATGTCCCACAGGCTACCACAGGTTGTCACCTGTCCTTTGGGGCACTATTGCTCCTTAATTAATTGTAATTTATGGCCTCAGAACGCGTTAATTGATATTTGCATTGTGATTTACCACCCGGGGTGATATATGCCATGTTGCCTCGAGACCAACCTGTTACCGGGATCAGATAGGTAGTGTCCAGACACCCCAGATAGGTTTATCAAGGCACTCTCTTCTTTTCTGTGGTTTAAACAAAGCGAGATGAATTTTGATATATACTTTTGTCAGAATACGACTTTATATAAATAGATCATTTACCACTAAATGAGCAGGCTACAGGGCTCGATCGTTAGACCGGGTAAAGTGCTGTTGCATGATGTTACACTCAGCCGGCTATATGTGGGTGAAGTTGGCATCTCGTGCATCAAAAGTTCCTTAGTCACTTGCCAAAGACTGCTGGTTTATTCCATAGATTTTACCGCTTGGTATCGCAACCGTTTATTCCTGTTATTATTTATTCACCTCTATTCACAACACCTATTTTGTGAAATGCACGAGGATTAATCTGTGATGATATGAATAAGATTGGAATCTCTGAAGAATAAACTAACCCACGTCTGACTCATCCATCTCGTCGAACTGAAACCAAATCCATCGAAGAATGATACCAGAATTCCATTCCCTTTACAGTAGGGCTACACTGACGACCCCTTACACCACTGCTAATAACTTAATTACAGAACATCTTTGGTTGATATGGAACATACCCAAATGCAGCCATATAACCTGATTTTGCAATATTTCATAAACAAATTTGAGTTGCGATTTGGGTTATTTATGCAAAAAAGTAAAGCTAAAAACTGAACTACAACAAAATCGTAGAGAAACTCGCGTTGGGCACAATCCGATGTTTTGGGCCACTGAAGTAATCTGTATTCGGAAGCTTTGCTGGATCATAAAGTGTTTCATTGAAATGTTTTATATCACTTCGACATTTAGTATCATTTCGACATTGCTCCGGACTTTACTCATTTCATTCCAGGGTAATGAATCCTGCGGTAGATAAAAATTACTTTACTTCAAGCCTTGTTTGTCGTCGTTCAGTTATATACAATTCCCTATGGGACTATTTCTTTGTAATCATCATGTAGGATTGTTGTGTATAATTAAATATGTATATATACTAAGATGATATTTAGCCATAGTGAGATCAGTAAGATAGTTTACCACCGAACATGAACTTTCATTCTTTCCTGGGAATTCTCGATCTGCTCTATTTCGGTGGAGAATCAATAGTGTACGCTCTGATGTCCCAATAAGCCACAATTTTATTTTGCCATCAAACGTTGACATTCGGTTTTGTATTATAGTTTATATAGGAAATAACAATTTATAAGGAGATAAGGAGATGTTACGTAAACAATTTAAAGGCTCTTTTGACACAAAGTTTTATGTTTAATCTAATATATTCGGATTCGTCTCGTTTGTTTTGCCTATCGTCCTTTGGAGAAAAACAGGTAAGGACGAAGAAATATTGTGTCACGTGACGGGTACTGGGCAATGGACAGTATCTTGTGCCCGGCAAGACTTAAGTGAACCAACATAATAGCAGGACAAAGTTTCACGTGAAGATTGCTCCAATTTAGACGTTTTCATAAATAGTGGAAATGGGTTTAAATGACAAATGACCGTAATTGATTGGTTATTTTTAACCAGTTTCCTAGTTACCATGCACACGGACAATACAAAAATATCATGTTTGTAGCCTACTGGATGCAGTAAACCTGTCACATAGTCCAACAAAAATACAGTAAATAACGTTGAACAGACATCCACTGAACTTTTGTTGTCCGAAACCTTGCAAACTGCCTGTTGCCGGAGTCACCTGGGACGGAAGGTACACAAAGGCCGATGTTCTAATTACAAACAACTGGCGTTCAAATCTCCCGTAATGCAGTTATCAGGTTAACCGGAGTTGAATCATACCGTTAACAACGTCAGTTCAGAGTGACAGGAAGTGTAAATTTGTATTCACTGAAACCATCAACTAGGTAATCACGGTGAATTATCACAGCTCGGAAGCACCGAGTACCTATTAGCGCATAACAATAACAGAATGGTTAGATAGAGGCGTTGTCGTCTATAAAAGACTATCCCTTTGGGACACGACGATATATTGTGGCAGTTCGTACACAAATCGGTGTATGCTTCGAACATGAATGAAACACTCTCTACACCAAGTCTTAGAACGGCATCTGACATTCATACGCCTGCCGTTCTACAAAGGGCGCTTTTATGTATGTATGCTTGTGGTTTAACGTCGCACTAATATTTCAGACAACTGACACGAGGAGTGATTAGGAATCATTATTTAATGATTAATTGTTTTAAGCCCATTCATTCAACCTAGACGTAGAGGGTATTTGGACAATTATATACTTTTGAACTGCCAAGTTAACTGTGCGTGACCTCCCAAAGCTGACTGTGTGTCTTACTATAAATCAGCATTGTTGTGTTGCTGAACGACTGTTACAAACATTGTCTTGTCGCAAAAATGACATTCGGAAGCAGGAGCAGAAAAAGCATTCGTGCAGACTGCTTGGAATCCGTGAAGCTGCAGACTGGTTCAGTTATTATTTTTTTGTTACTAAATTAATTATGCGGACGGTTTTTCTTTTTTTTTAAAATGATCTGGGCACGACTTTGATTTAGTACTAAAGCCACTAAAGCTGAATTAATTAATAAAATAGTATTCCAGAAATGTTCTAAAATATTAAAAAAATTCTGCACCGCTTATTCACAAAATAAATAGCAGCCGTGGCGACATTTGGTGACACCATTTTGCCAAGTAATAGCTATCTGGAGTGGAGTCACAAACCAAGGAGCAACACATTCTTTCATTCAGATTTTGGGAAGACATTTTCGTAATAAATGTGACATTGCTAAGGAAAAATAATGCAAATTCACGATATTTTTCTTCAAGCAATGACTCTGCCAAGGCGGTTATCTTGCAAGCCCATCCTGACAAATTACCGCAGTATCATGCCCAACATGTACGCATTGTGTCACAGGGAGCCGTCTCAGTTCCTTGCTCATAAATGTGTGGTCCAAAATGCATCAGTTTAACACTTACACTAGACGCAAAATCCAATTTATTGCACCAATATTTGTCTATCCACTACCACAGAAACCACATTGACAATCGAGAGCTAACAGTTTTTTCACGTGACGCTTTCAGCGCTAGTGATTGGCCAGTTTCACAAGGGCTTCTACTGCATGGCGACTCGGAGGGGCTTGTCCATCAGTGCCATACCTCCAATGCTGAACTTCATTTTCTCGGCTTTCAAAACTTTATAGAATTTTTTACACATTTTTCGGTGATAACTGTGTCATATATCATTTTTTCTATGTATATATAGTTTTACAGGCAGACTTTATGTTCATTAAACACATCAAAATACTGTTGACTCTTCTGGACAGTAGGATACGAGATTCAACATAACGGTTGTAATTGGTGATGACCTAGAAACGGACAGAACAGTGCAGTGAAGTGATATGGGTAGTTATTAGCACAGCGCTTGATATCTAACCACAGCAGGAGTAGGCCAATTCACCACGCCGTAAAGGTGGGCTCCGTTACATGTCTGCATCTCATTTACCTTCACTTACACCGTCCTCAATTAGGGACTCAATAATGGATTTTTCCAACTTGCTTTCAACTACGGCTGCCTTCAAATTCGTTCGCGTGTTTTTGTAAACAGTTGGCTTCATCTCGTAGTTCAAGGTTTGGTTCAAAGAGTATATCGCATTTTCTTAATACTGACTATTTTACATCAATAATTCCAAGAAACAGAAGAAAATAATGTCAACACATGGAGGTGAGAATGTTTATACATGAGCCTAATGTGAATTCCGAGAATGTATAGGTATTTCCATTCATGTGAAAGGGTTAAATTTTAAGTCAAGCGCTAACATTCTACTCTTCATGTTTGGGGTACTGGTTTTTGGAGAATGTGATGAAATTTAGTTTTGAAATGTATTGAAGCATTTTGCATTCATGCACCGACAAACTACTGACGAAATAAAAAAAAAACACTTATCGCCCATAAATTCTCAAAAATCATACTTTTCTGCTACAACCTTCCTCACTCTTTACCCGTAAGATCATATGAATGTCTCACATAAGACGTCTTTGTTGATCTAGGACCAAGATCCTGTTAATATGTCCACTCATACTATGAATAGGTGCAAAATCTCTAAAACTTTTGTGGCTTATATTCTTCAGATATAGAGAGACATACCATATGGACTATATGTTCACATCCAGACCTGTGTGAACCGGAAAGAATTTCTATAAGACATAGTGATACTATGGGCTAGGTTCACAAACACAAACGGCAATAAAAACAGGGGAAATACCCTTGCAAACCATTGTTTACACAAAACGTGATTGCTTATACTTGGAATGTATGTTAAGTATACGGACAAGAGGTGTACACGTATTCTTGTTTCCAAACCGTGAATTGCTTTTTCTCCGTTTGAAATGTTATGGTCGTTTGAAGACTTTGTATTTGAATGAAATCCTATTTTCTCAACACAACGTCTCCTGTGCTGTAAGCCGTTCATTATGTAATATTATAAAATGTGTGATCATTGTTCTCTAGGGAAAATCTATCATCTTAATAGTTTTTTTACTCTCGTGAGGTGGCGCTAGTGTGAAGCAGGACCTGGAACCATTGTTACGTCAAGAATGGATTATAGCGTAATAACGTCTACGCGGTTACAAGGTATCAGTTTCTATTGTAACGCCAAGGTCCTGCTGCTGGGTGTTTGACATGCCCCCATTGTTCTAAACTGCATGATTTAACTTCTACACATATTTGATCCCACCCTTGCTGTACTGTTTTTTTTTCCTTACGGAGAGAGAGAAAGAATCAGTGCCTTTAATTTTGAAATTACTAACCAAGGCCAAGCACTTTGCCATGAGATATAGGTATAATCAACAAGGTCCATTATATGTCAGATGTCCTGTACTTCGATCGAAGCCAATGCCGTCATTCATTATGTATAATGTTCTTACTCATATCAATCCATTCTGCTCATGTCACAGGTATGGGTGACTTTTGAGGTTGGAGACAGTGGCATTAGCCTTCATTCTTGCGCCATCAAATGTGAGCCTGGAATTGGTGGAAGAATGAGCATTCTAAAAAAAAAATACATTTTACATTATTTTTTATTATTATTGAGCAACCAGGAAATAGTGTGTCTCTGGAAAGAGCAGTAGGCCTATAAATCTATAACCATTTTTTATGTATAAATCCACAAGCATTTTTTCTGTATAGATCTATAAGCATTTTCTATAGGCATCTCGTTCTGTGTCAGTCTAAAAGTATTTTTTTTGCCAGCCGTAAACCAATGTTCATAGCACTTCATGGTAAGGCCTATCTACCGAACAACAACGTACACTATTCTCCAGTAGAATATGTAACACGTTAATGCATACTTCATAAATAGGCAGGGATAACATGTAAAGAAAATAAGCCGTCAGTTTTTATTGATGCAAGGAAGATATTCTGTCTATATACCAAATCCCCCCAAAACATTCACCATTAATGCGGTTAGCGCCGTCGGCGTGAGGAGTATGGAAGTAAGTCAGAAAAGTGCAGGCGTGGAAATCGTGATCGTGGGTTTCTCCTGCGCTCTTTCCGGTTTCCACTCACCGGCTTGCCGCTGTCGTCGTATATGTTAAATGTTCTCGAGTATGACGTAAATCTCTAATCAAATAAATGAATAAATGAATAAACCTGGACAGTTTAAAACTTACGTTGTGAGGAGTATGGAATTGTATCGGGATATTGTAGTTATTAAAGCCTTAAATGTCATGTTTAGTTTGATAGTTTAGCTTACAGCTCGGTATCATGTGTATGATGTGTACCCTCTTTCAGAGCGCCTTTTGGACGCCAAAACTGCCATCAATTACGTGAACGATGTGAAGAAGGGGAACTGTACTGGAGGAACAGACAACATACTGAAACTTCAGTTTGACCACACGCGTTGGGAGAGTTATGCCCGGATAGCAGTCAAAACTGCCAATCTTCTCTCAAAGATGATCCAAGAAAACGACGGCAAACTAGCTGAGGTGGACGAGACATACCTTTTTTCGGTGGTGCGCAATAACATTCAGGGTGACGCCCTCGTCTTCGGCTCGGCTATTGCCTTTGAGGAATATGTTTTCTCAGACTACAGAATCTTCTGTCCTTATGCCTACATGGAAGGATCCACGGCCATGGCATTCGATCTGGCATTAGGTTATAACTACTTGGAACCCGATGTCGAGTGGTATGCTGCCATTAAACACAGAGACTACTCAAATATTACCGTCTTGCGAGATGTCGTGGATTTGGGGTATGTTAACTTATTACTCTTCTTTTGTTTAGAGACAAATTAGAGTGAATTATACCTCCAGCGTGTTAATGATCCTAATGACTTCTCTCTGGTTTTACTCTCCATGATGTAGTCTTTGATATTAACGAATTGGCCGGGACCCGCTTTCCATGGGACAAGAAAACTATCGAGCTTACTATGTGCTCAGTAAACGATGATACATTTCTCTATCTCCCGTTCCGATGGAATCGAACAGAATGGGGATTTTTTTCTATAGTTTGGGGATATGTCTGCAAGGGTATATAGTATGAATCTAACTAGGTTATTAGAAACGAACAGTGTCTTTCGATATTTGCTCCAACTGATCATCATCCAAGGTTATTTCGTAACCAACTGTCAAAATAAACCCGAGCCAAAATCACTCACGGCATGAAGTGTTGCCTCAGAGGGCTATCCGCTATCTCTCAGCGGGCTACGCGGAGAACAAGGCAAAGCAAAGGGCGGTGCTGAAATTCGCAAAGCTAGCTGACTTCCGTGCTTTGACATTCCAAACATGAATTATCTATAACTGTCTATACAGCCATATCAGAGGGAATTATCTTATTAACGTGTCTTTCTTGAGGCAGCCATTCAGACCCAGGAAGTGTACATTGATACTCAGTCGTATGTCCGTTGTAATCCGTTACTTAGAACGACAAAATGTCTTCGATAGATGATACTTTCCTAGGCATATACGATTTACATAAGATATGGATGAAGCAAGTGAAAGCAAAAGGTTAAGCAGCTACCTGTGGCACGGCACAGCAAAGTGATCGAAGGGTCTGTCGTCTTTCTAAGACGTACGTGGAAGTTATGTTTGATGTATTTGGTTTCCTGTTCGTCATTTTTCATGTTTTCTGTCAAGGACCCTTTGCATTAGGGATAGTTTATAGTTTTGATAACCTCGCTACTGATCACAGATTCAGTTTGCGTAAACATTTTCATCAGCACCACACCATACAGTATAACCTGGACAACGTATAAACATTGGGATACATGCGTCACTTTCGGACTGATTGCAAAATGTGAGCCCTTTGTGTCAGTGCTGATCTTTCTCTTATCTTCTTTCGTGTGTGATCATGCTACACAAGTCGGCCATACGTTTCCGTAATAATAAAATAAATTTTCTTTGCTGTGTCTTCACAGGAACGAGATTTCCGAGACGTTCCATACTTTTACTCTTGCATGTGCTCTTCATTATTTCTACTACCTTGTGTCTCTACACAGCAACGCGAGTGTGTCTGTCCCGAGTCGATGAGGCGTATACATACTTTGATTGTTACATGTGCTCTTCATTATATCTACTACCTTGTGTCTTGAAACGGCAAAATGAATGTGTCTGTCCCAGAGTCGATGATGCGTGTCCATACTTTGACTGTTACATTGGCTCTGCGTTATATCTACTACCTTGTGTCTTTACACAGAAACAGGATTGTTTCTACTCCAGAGTCGATGGCGCGTGTCCAGGACGGACGATGGACTTACCCATACTTTGACTGCGGCGGAGGCGACATTTGGATGGTCACGTACTCGGCACCCATTATCGGCATACTGAACACGTCTGGACATCCGGAAATAAGGTTCAGGTATGCGTCAGTAACTGCACTAGGAAACAAAGCGCTGTTTAACGCAAATGACAGTACTGCAAATTCAATATGTATATGTACTGCAGAAATTACTCAGTGATACGTATTATACTGATTCTTTACTTTGGCCGTTGGAAGTGTTGCTTTATTGTTAACACGTTAAACTCTGCATCATAATTTTCACCGTAAGTCACCATACCCTGACGAATTTGATTAATAGAAACGTAGGTTTGTGTAATATGATATGATATGATATGATATGATATGATATGATATGATATGATATGATATGATATGATATGATATAATATAATATAATATAATATAATATAATATAATATAATATAACATAACATAACATAACATAACATAACATATTATAATATAATATAATATTATATAAAGACATGATAGTGAAGATTTTACAAATAGTAGAATGCGAACTATGCTGATTAAGTAAATAAACATGCAAATAACTGTTTATGGACAATATAGATAATACGACGCAGCTTATGGAAGCCACAATAACAACTGCTCTCAAAAAGCAAATTGATGGATGTGCGGTGGCTATATAAACTGATTAGTTCTCCTGAATGGATTTCAATTTTAATTGCGTTATTACCTCACCACGACTATCCAAGTTACTTAGAAAAGGGGAAAGGCCTAACTGGTCGAGATAGGCATATCTGAGTGTAAGCCTTGTGAAGTTGAATAATGTTACTTGCTTGAGAACGATTTTGAAAGCTACATCGAAGCTACATGAATAGTAACTGAATGATTTCCTTCAGATTCTTTATTTTAGAGAGGAGATAGAAATTAACAGTGTCTCCCATAATGGGGTGCGCGTGTATGGTCTGGCCACTAACTTAAGGAAGGAATTTACAAACACTTGTAAAATTCGTTTTATGCAGCTGTATTTACCCTACAGAGACGGTTAGCCAGAGGTACATTTTATTACACACAGTAGCGTCCTTGGTGACAGAAACAAAGACTTCATGTAGTACCGTAGACTTGCAATACTGTTGTTATTTCATTGTCATTAGCTCTATAACAAGTATACGAATGTGCAATTAAACAACCACGGCAGAATTAGTGCAGCATAATAGTTGGATGAATTCTATTCATCACCTACCACATGTATGCCATACCAAAATGGTTATACAGCGTGGTTTAGCAGCTAATAGCTTCAACGAGTTATACCACACTCAAAGTGGGTGAAACTACATCTTACCAAATAGAACATTTCTACATGTAATGCCTGAGACATTTAATCAGTGTAATACTAGCTGACACGGGGTTAAACAATTCAACCCTTATTACACATACGAATAATACTAACAACCGGTGTTTATTTGATAGGTGTTTTACACCGTTCTCAAGAATATTTCACTTATGCAACGGCGGCCAGCGTTACGGTGGGAGGAAACCTGGCAGAGTCTGGGGGAAACTCACGGCCATCCGCAGGTTGTTGTAAGATCTTCCCACGTAGGAAACCAGCATGAGATGGACTCGAACTCACAGCGACCGCATTGGTGAGAGGATCGTGGGTCGGCCACGGAGGCCTCCTGTATATGTGAGAAAATGTGCAGCATACGCAGTGCAAATGTACTGTGTGCAAATAATGCTTTATAAATATGTACAATTGACTTCTACATATGTACAAATAAACCGAAACTTTTGGACATATATCTGATAAATAGCTGTAAACATGTGCCAAAGAATTGGATATATGTACAGTTCTTTTGCACATATGTGTAATTAAAGAATAAATGTCATTTCGCCCAGTATTGAATGAAATGTTTAGTCAGAGAAGTATTTTCTGACATTGGTGCACGTTGTGTTATCTTCAGAGGAGTCGCGACTATAGACATAGAACTGACAAACATAGACGTGAATCAGTGTGACCCGACAGAAGACAAGGAACTGCCCTCCCATGGGTCTCTTGACGTGTTCCGGGGTACCCACAGCTGTCAGCCTACCACACAGGTAACCATCTCATATACCGCTATTTGAAAGCTACTTGGTTTTCATGACTACTAATACGAGCATTAATTTGCACAGCTGAATACAATGGACAACGGAAAGGATGTTCAAAACAACCTATATTAACGCCCTTTTCTATACCAAGAGACATGTGCGTAAAATTATGTAAGCTAAATGCAAAAGAGATGCAAAAGTCAGAGTGATAGATAATGATAGAAGTTCCAATTAATACTCGTGAATTATGTAATTAGTACTCGATAATTTCTTTTCATTTATTTGACTGGTATGTAATCGCGTACCTAAGAATTTGTGACTTATATATATGGGACGGCGTTGAAGTATTATATGTTATTTATTTCCTGCTGTTTAACGTCATACTCGGTCAATTTCGTGGATGGAGGAAATGCGCGGTGGACACTACTAATGTTTGACAAGTTACTCACCAACATTTCCACATATTATAAGATTCACACGATATTGGTGGAACACAAGTGATCTTCCAGAAGACTTTGACTGTGGAAAACGACGGGCACGTCTGAAAACAGTCAAGAAAACAAAAGCAATTAAAATCTTAAAATGGCATTGAATGTAACACCCACTGCATGGTACACTCTATGTTTTGTGATACAGGCCAATGGTCATTGAATATTAAATTCCACCATCTCCAGCGACGCTGTCAAACAATTGAAATATATATTGTGGGCTGTGTTAAGTCGTCCAGGTTATTTTGGTAAATCGTCTTTAAGTGGCGTTTAGATTTCGGTATATGACATACAGTCAGTTTATGGATAGCAACGCGTCCTTTCTCATTGCATGTGGTGTGGTCAGCCATATAACAGCTTTCGTTGGTAAAGTGATCCCGTATAGTACATATACAGATACTGCAGCTTTACACAATCATGGTTCACCACAATGTCGGCTCATCACCATTATAGTCTAACAAAACGTAGCACGTTGGAAGTTGTTGTTTAATGTTTACTTACTAGGCCTACTAATAAGTCAGTCTTTCTTTCTTTGTAGTGCAGAGCCCTGGCAGGGTACGGCTTTAAAAGAGGCTCATACTTGTGTTCTTGTGAGTCTGGGTATTACTTTCCAGTTATAAACGCGGTTACGAAAGCCTTTAATGGGTCGGATATCGAAGCCTATTACGATGACAACAACGTGACGGGAAACATAGAAGCGTACCAGTGTCTGAAATGTGCGCGAGGCTGCGATACGTGTGAGGATGACACACCCTGTATGATCGAGTACAGCATGGGTGTTCACATCACACTGCTCCTATTGACCGTCCTTCTAATGCTCGCAATCGGCCTGATCTCATTTGTCACTCACCAATACAGGAACGAAAGAGTAAGTTTCCCAGTGTGCTGGTTCAATAGGCGTTGGGGATAACGCAGCGGGTATTTATTCCTAAGAAGCGGGGTATATGCGTGTAAAAGCGAGAGGTTATCATTGTCTAGCAAACTCATTTTTTCGAATACTCGACAATATACTCCTTGGGTCCACAGCATTCAGCCAGTGTGAAGTCGATTGAATGAAGGTTTGTGGAGGAACCGACCCACAGATATACACATACATGCAGAATTTCCTCCCTTAGTAGGCCTACTTAGATGTCAGATTGCAGAAAAGGTCAAATCGAAGTCCATGGCAAATGATCATATATATATATCACAATGTTGCACGGAAAAAATTAAAAAGACTCCGAATTCCGTCGCCACGTGGAGAAAGACTCCTGAATCGGTTTACATCCACACGCTCCGCGGTATTGTTAGATTCAGTTTTCAATTAACCTAGTTTAACTTTACCTTCACTTGTGTTTTTTTTATTTTGTGGGGGTGAGGTTGGGCGGAGGGAGACTGGAGTATGATTTTAAACCCCACATCAGCTAAGCTGTTTCAGAATTCTTGTTTAACATTAACAATGGTATACGTGCGAGATACCATTCTATACCTATATTCATTACTATGCGTGTGGTTTATTTATTTCTACTGTTTACATCACAGAATTAATGAACAACAAAATATGCAAGAAACACTCTCCTTTACCTTTCATACATTCCTGTGATCATCACTAAATTATACACATTAACTGCACATCACGTTCCACGAATAGATTAAATATATAATAAGTCAAAACCAGAGACCACGCTTTGCTCGTGATTTTCGTTTATATAATAGACAATAATACAAATAGCAAGATAAATATATTTACCCTTCACAGAAGTCTGAGTTAAAAACTGCAGTATGATTTCTACTTATCACCAATGGCGTGCATTTCAAACTAGAGATGTTAAGCAATCATTCCCTTCCAGAAAGGCTTATCAAAGCTGTGAATCGATCACGCAAACGAAGCTTCTGTATGCGTTGTAATCTTCAGAGAAAATGAAACCATTCTGACCAATACATCAGCGGATGCAAACATAAACTATTACCAGTTGCCGTTATGCTGGACAATGCATCCGGAAACATCATGGTAATTGGGGAGTGTGAATAACCCACCCGCCAAAGTAATTTCCGCTGCAACACTGTCACCAAATGTCATCATCGTTATGTCTATCAGTATAAAGGCATTTTCCGCAGTCACACTGCCACCATTAATTCGCGACACTGCGTGTTGTCTGCAAGGTGAAAAGAACTTAGAGAGAATGCTTCAAACGTCTAGCCCTACCCCGTTGGCCAAGGGTGTGACCTAAAAAATAGAAATGTTAGACAGCAGTCATGTGTGTTGGTGACAAAAAGGTTAAAATGTGCTTTTTCGCAGAGATGTCGGTTTTTAAACAGCAGCATATCTTCGGTATAAAGGTTTAAAAGAGGAAGTTGTAACTTCCTCGCTTGGCGTTCAGCATGAAGGGGATAGTGCAACGACTGGTTGACCCGTATCAGCATAATGGCTCGGGCGGGGCGGCTTACTTGCCTTCGGTAAGTCTTCTCAGTGAAGCAGCACTAAATAAAAGAGCGGTGGAAATCCGTCCTGCAACAAGGAGGCACATTACACGTACATGCACCCTAATGATTCCTTCGTCGTCATATGACTCAAAAATTGTTGAATACGACGTTAAACCCCAAGCACTTAAGCACTCACTCGGTATAAAGATGTTGCAGGAAGATGCAGGAAGTAGGTGGGTCTACTTGCATGGGAAATGAACTTTGGAGAATGGCTATTAGATGAAACAATAAATGGCTAATTTTAAAAGTGTGGTATCGGAAAATTAAGAGTGTAACGAAATGTTGTCCACCTTGATAGGTAAATAGGCTCTGAGCACCCGCCCAGCAAACATGTTGTATAGCGTGTAGATTACTTCCTTCTGATTTCAGGTGATCAAGTCCGCAAGCCCAATATTTTTGCAAATTACGCTTTTAGGTTGTGCCATGATGAGTTGCCAGGTAAGAATACGTATTTATCAAGTGGTGATCTTAACCAATCACAGATTTTACCCTACAGTATGTTGTTGCCAACCATTTGTATATTTATTTGTAAATGTAAACTAAGAGATGGATTGATTTTGTTATCGTGTTTGAAAAAAAAGAAGACAGTTAAACTGTTCCAAGGTCGAGAGAGACCCACATATTGAATTCATTTTTCCAACACAAGCACAGCTGGTGGAGTGTCCGCTTCGGGAGCGGTAGATCCAGGGTCAATCCTGGGTCGAGTCACCTGTAAGACCATAAAAGAGGAAGTTGTAACTTCCTCGCTTAGAGTTCAGCATGAAGGGATAGTGCAACAACTGGTTGACCCGTATCAGTATAATGGCTTGGGCGGGACAGCACTAGATAAAAGAGTGGTGGAAATCCGTCCTGCGATAAGGAGGCACATTACATGCACTCTAAGATTCCTTAATGACGACGTTAAACCCCAAGCACTCACCCACTCATACAACACAAGAACATTATCGCTCTGTTTTCAAAATATTCAAGTTAGTTTTATTGAAAAGTAGTCAAGTGTTTGCATTCTAAATCAGCCAGGATTACTTTACCCAGTAATTTATCAAGTCTGGGGTTAATCTGTTTCGTATTGAAATTATATTCAGCCAAATCGACGTACAGCCGTGATGTCTTTTCATGAATCTGTTTTTGATATACATTCTCTTTGATGGACTAAAGGCACAACTGTTTCAAGCAATCAGCCACACTTAGGTGTAAATGATAACTTGTTTAGTATTGTAGCCCATATCCCTTGTTTGACGCGCGTGGCCCGTCTGCATCAGCAAACGAGACGGTAATGAGCACAGATTTAGTGCACACCCGAGAATTGTCATTATACCTGACTTGCCAAGGTGCAAATAATTAAATGCTGTTTCACACAGCTGAATTATTTTGTCTTATTGGAACCTTGATTGGCCGTACCATAGATATAAATGGACGATTACATACCTGGTATCTTAGCCGGTTAAATTACTCTGCCACCTTTCAGCGGTTCTAATGAGCCCAGCGTACAGATATCACTTTGATCATATAGTGTCAAGACGCTTGATTGCTTTTGATACCCACTCTGCCCTTTCAACCTCTCTGATTTAAATCAGTGTACAGAAGTAATTCAAAGCCAAAATTAGGAACATATTCACTCTAAACGTAGGCTTCTGTGGATGAACTATTTTCCGCTAGATTCTTGAAATAGTGGCTTTGCGCTTTCAGATGTTCCTTATCTTCGGTGAGCCTAATGACGTCATCTGTATGATCATTCCTTGGTTTGCTTACATCGGCTTCGCCTTGGCATATGGAGCCCTACTGTTGAAAACATGGCGGTATGTAAGAATGCATGCCCTCCTCAAGGGGTACCTTCGGGATAAATTAAGATTATTTGACTGTTTAGAGTTTGATCTCAAAGAAGTCTTTCAGTATTGCTCTATATGAAGTCACTCATGGAAACCCACTGACATTGTCCGATGGCTTGATTTCATTATTTGATTGTTGGTGAATGCCATAAGAATTGTTTTAGTTATATTTGTTGGATTTATGTTTTACGCCGCACTGAAGAATATTTCTCTTAATCGACGACGGTCAGAATTATGGTGAGCATAAAATCGGATAGAACGTGGTGAAAACTCACGACCATTCGCAGATTGCTGCAAGACTTTCAGACGTATACGACCGGAGAGAAAGCCACTATGAACTGGACTTGAACACATACACAGCCTCCGCATTGAGAGGGCCCCGAATCATTGCGCTGTGATTTCATGTTACTAAATTTTTCTTTAAAGACTCTTTTGATCCGTCAAGAATTGTTTGGGTGTCGTCAGCATATTGACTTCACTGTCACTGTTAAGTTATGAAGAGATGTTGACATTTCGAAGAATGCCCATGGATATGTTATTTTAAAACAAATGGATTCATTTTATTGTATCTTATCATATGTTCCGTTAAAACATTCATTATCTTTAAGATTAAGACCTTTTCGATACATTTCTAAGAAACAGACTCAAGGTCAGTTGGCTGGGATTAACCTCGGAATACCTTTCGATTCAAACATAATATCATAAAACATTTTCTGATCAACCAGATGTAAAACTCTCGTAATCTTCTTACATTAACAAGTCGAAAACTTTTTAGCCGGTGTGTTATACAGGCAATCATTAAATTATAACTGACTTTTAACAAAGTAATAAGTTTTCAATACTTAAGGCTATCCCAGGGTTAGTGAGGTTATGGGAAACATGTTGTTAAGCTTTGTTTTGTATCACTGATATATCAATTTTACAATAAGCTTGATACATTTTGTGCTGAAAGAATAAATCTGAATGTTTTTCTGTTGTCAGAATATCAACAATTTTTCGCTTTGGTACAACGAAAAGGGTCCATTTACCGGACAAAGTTTTGCTACAGTGGATGATACCGGTAGTTGCAGTAACAGTAATGTTTCTTATAGCCTGGACAACCGTCAGTCCGTCTGTTTCTGAGATCCTAGTTACGGAGAGCAAACTGAAATATGTCTATTGTAAAAATGACTGGTGGTTATCAGCGGCGAAAGCAGGTAAGTGCGGAAGCGTTACCCGGAACACCCTCACGCAATAGTCGATGCCAAGGCCTCTAGTATACGTGCCTGTGTAAAGCTGGAGCCAGTAGGCTACGCACGGAAATCAAATTCTTGTGTTGACAATTGTTCATTGTATTTTTAAATTTGGTGAAACGGACAAATTATAGCTACCAGTACGTTGTTATTCACACAGCCTTTTGAAAAGTTATATCAAGTTACGCAGATGCAGATTCAACAATTAAGCCTTTTGTGGCTACATTCTAATTTCTGAATGCTTCCTGAAAATGTCAAAAAAAATGAAATTTCAGCTGTAAGTAATATTTTGAATATTCTTTTTAGGTGAAGTCATCTTCTTGCTTTGGGGAGTTTATCTGAGTTTTACCGTTAGAAAGGCCCCGTCACAGTTTAACGAGAGCAAATATATCTCCTGGACGATCTATAACGCTGTATTACTAGGGACCTTCATGGTTGTCATCATGTAAGTACCATATGAATTTCTTGGTTGAGTAGAGATTACAGTATGTACGCTGTTTTGGCTATCATACGGGTTCAGATTTGAACTTCTAGCTTTTTCGCCTGGAATAGGCACCGATAAAAAGGATAAATCATGGACTGATCTTACTTGTGTCCAATAGAAGCGGTACCGATGGAAAATCTGCTGAACAATTATGTAGTCAGCGATATAAAAGCATATGAGAAATGTTCGCTTGAATAGGCTGCAACCTTATAGGAAGAGGTTGCTCAGGCCCAAATAAACTGGACCGCATTATAAACCGGACCGCCTTATATGTAACTGAAATATTATCAAATATAAAATAAGTATGGAAGCCGATAGAGGACATCTCGCTACCTCAACCTTTCTAATACAAGGCGGGCACAGAATTAACGAGGTAGCGAAGCGACCTAACGAGGTAACGAAGTAACAAGGTAGCGAGGGCTCGCTGCCTCGCATCGCTATAGGTCTCTACTTTGTTAACTCGTTACCTGGTTACCACCCTTCGCTACCACCCGTCACGTTACCTCGATGCCTCGCCCTGTATTAGACAGGTGGAGGTAGCTATCTCGACCTTTGAAAAGTCCAGGTAGCGAGGCAGCGAGGTAGCCAGACAAGGAGGTGGGGAACAGCCACTAATGACTTTAGCGTTATGGAGGCGCTGGGACAGGATTTATGTTGGAGTATATATGTCGACCCCTATTAATCTTGACTACGCCATATTTCAGCACTGGTTGGTGGTAGAAGTTTGAAATTTGATTTAATCTCTATTTAAATAAATTTATTTATTTATTTATTTACTCAATTGTTGCCTTACGCCCTACTGAAAAAAATACGACGGTAGCCAGCATTATGGTGGAAGGAAACCAGACAGATCTCGTGGAAAACCTAAAACCACCCACAGGCAAATACAGAAATACCCAAAATATTATTACAGTATGTGTGACTTTTTGTCATTACAGACAGTTCATCGCTATACCACAGGGACCAGACATCGTCTACGCCATGACATTCCTCTACATCCAGATACGCATCACTTTAACACTCGTTCTGTTCTTTGCACCAAAGGTAAGGTAGCAGAAGTTTTCATGTAGGTGAATACTGACCAGAAAGTCAATTATCACGGTATAAAGCTTGATTGTCATGGATTATCATTGTCATCGTTCCCAGTCATCACGTTTCACAGTGTAGCACAGGCCCAGACAGGTTCTAGCAGCATAGTTTTATAAGTTCTCTTACAATGGGAGAGCTAGGAACACAGGAACTGCTGACGTGTAGTCCTAATTTTTCATGAGTATGCAGTGTAAAACACCAGTCACGTGAAGAAATGAACATAATGTTAGTGAGGGATGCAGAAGTTTTCAGGGCAGTTTTGCAGTTAGTGTAGGGCTTAACATCAAACGAGGCACGAAATAAGGTCTATGTTCTTTGAACCGTCAAGACTGGAGACCAATTCTGCTGCATCTTACAAAGGCATCCGTTCTAGGAGATCGGTAATGTTTTTCAGGAGCAAACCAGTTTGGTCTGCTATGCACACTCAAGGTATCAATAGGATTTGGCTTAAATAAGGAATTCTGTTCAACGCAATACAGTGATTTGTGCAGTTTGAATTGTCTGAAAGTTATTTCGTATTGAGCAAATTTATATTCACACCATTTCCACTCAGATGCTGAATTATTTCTCACAACGTATATATCTGTTGTTGATCCTTAGTTCTATTCCTTGTACAAACTGGCCAAGCATCCTGAGCTGGCAGAGAGTGAAGAGACCAATGCGCGGACTTTATACAGAACAACCATAGCAACTGTTTCCAGTCCTTCCAAATACAGACAACATGTCCAACTGCAGACCACGCTCAGCTGGGTCAAGTCGCAAAAACCAGTCCAGGTAAGTCTTTTGGGGGGAAAGGAAAACAAATAATGTTATTTTATTTATTTTTTTTATTTGATTGGTGTTTTACGCCGTATTCAAGAATATTTCACTGGGAGAAAACGGGCTAGAGCCCGGGGAAACCCACAACCATGCGCAGGTTGCTAACAGACCTCCATACGCTCAATGCTATTTTAAAACTAGTATATACATGTGCAGTTCGCTGAGATAAGTAAGCTGGTGCTTTACTATCTCACCGTGTGTTACCTTGACTACCTTGACTTTGACGTTGACATCCCAAATCTGTTAGTTATTTCCTATAATTGTGTTAGTTTTTTGTTGGCATTCACATGTAACAATGGGCTTTCACTAGCTGTGTTCAGTTTTTCTTCATACTCATGATTCTCATTCAAATACATGAATAAATTAAATATTGAAGTCCATCAATCCAGTATAACCAGGTGTTCTATCTTTCAGCTGTCTAAGTCTGACATTTCTGAGGTAGAATCACAAAGTGGCTCAAAAGACTACTTATCCGTGAGAAAGATGTCAGAACTGAAACATAATCAGGTGGCTCCAAGTCAGATGGGTCCGGCGATAAACGGCTGGTGACGAAGGCTCTATATCTTGTCCCATTTGTATGAATGTGGCTTATCCGGGACCTTGTAGAGGAGATCACTTTTTGAGAGGCAGAAATGATGGAGCTGATGATGGTGACCTTATCGACAAGCCAGAGAAGAAATGTGATCAAGATTACCTCAGACCACAGAAGGCTGATGAAAATCAGGTGTTAATATCACTTTGTCCTCAGAAAAGGTGAGACGTACAAATTGTGGGATTACTTTATCCCCTAAGCCTACTGGCAACCAGATGGAGATCACTTTGCATCAAGACAAGGTGGGACGCACAGACTGTGGGAGCACTTCATCCCCAGTGCAAACTGGATGAAAAGATGATGGAGATCACTTTGTTCCTAGACAAGGTTCGATGTACAGATTGTGGGATCACTTTATCCCAGGATGGGCAGGAGACAGACATCTATTAATCCATAGGTGGGGTGTGATGGGCAAAGGATGGAGATCACTTAATCCCAAGGTCAGGTGGGATAGTCAGACGATGGAGATCACTTAATTCCCAAACGATGCAAGATGGACATTGTCGTTTTCCTCAGACCAGGTGGCATCAATTTATCCTCATTTCAGATTCAATGGACAGATTTTGTGGATCACAATCCCCAGATCAGGTGGGATGGACATATGATGGAGCTGGTTTTATCTCCAGACAAGGCGGGTTGTACGGATTGTGGAATCTTTTTCTCTTCAGATCGGATGGAGTGGACAGATGGTGGGGATCACTTTATTTCCGGACCAGGTGGGATGAACAGATGACGGGGATCACTTTATGCCCAGACTAGGTTGGATGGACAGATGATGGGATCACTTTATTCTCAAACCTGGTGGGATGGACAGATGACGGGGATCACTTTATTCCCAAACCTGGTGGGATTGACACATTTAGGAGATCACTGTATCGCTAGACAATGCATGATTGGCAAAATTTTGAGGATCACTTAATCCCCAGACCAGGTGGAATGTACAGGTGATCGAGATCACCTCACTTCTAGACTAGGTGTGATGTGCAGATGGTGAGGATCAACTTATCCCTAGACAAGGTGCGATGAACAAATGGTGGAGATCAGCGTCTTCCCAAAGGTGTACAACGGTGACAGAAACTTGGTATCCGGACAAAGTTATAATATGCTTACGATGGAGGCCAGGGGTAGGACAGATTATGGCAACGCTTTGCGATTTAAAGTAATCAATGTTGGCTACATTACATGATGGAAAGATCGAAAGGTGTCGGATATGCCATGGCGTCTTGAAACTAAAAAGCAAGATGTCATAGAGATTACATGTAGTGTATCCAAAGATAGTGGCGTATTGAAAAGGGCATTGATAGAGACGGTAAGAAAGGTAATGAAGCCAAGGTATTGACAGCACTGTTTCGACAAAAGGTTGCAAAGTGAGAGTAATGAGTCGTCTAGCTAAATATATCATGCGGTGCTGATGGGATTTTTGGTGAAGTTAGAAAATTGTATCATGTGGGTTAGATCGTATTGCGCTAGTTAAGATTTTACGGAAGAGGACCATGTTCCACAAAATAGTTCTAAGGTGATTGTAACTAACATGGCAATCTGCGTCTTCAGTCTCGGCCATTTATATCTTTATAAGAGAATAGATGGTTGAAGAGTTGTGAATGATTTATTATTTGACGCGCTGTACGTTCCTTCGCTCACAGATGATGACCCATGATCATTAATTCATGCTTCTTTTACCGCCATACTGCGGGCAAAACAACATACTGAAATCATCGAATCGCACCAATGCCTATATATATTGCACAATGAAGCCTCGAAACAGTTCCGCAATAACCCGCTTGTGGTTTTACACGACAACAGAAACACCAATGCGCAAACACAGGCGCCGTGCTTCGCAGAAATGTATAGTATTATGCATTGTATATGGAATTACAACGTTCACAGTGCCATTACTTCAGCGGAAACGTGAAACACCATGCCTAGTGATATTATTATATTTATAGGGAAACAAAATAAACATAAGTCTTACTCAGTGTTATATTTGGCCGATGGCAACTGTAGGTGTTTTTTTTTTTTTTGGTGAGTACATGCTTTGTGGTTAGTTCAAGCACGAATGTATATATGTAGAAATGATACGTCCGAGAAAATTAAAGTATATTTTTGTGTAAGTATAGGAGTTTCACTATTGCATCATTTCTATATCAAGGCATACAATGAAATCTGCAATTATAGCTGATGTATAAAACGGGTTTAACGATGAAAATGTACAAACAAGTTTAAGGCAATAAAATCTGATGACAGTACAGCCGACGTGGTAATTTGTTATTTCGTTAGAGGGGAAACCGAACTAAACTCTGACAAAATTACGCACCATATATATTTAGATACGTTTGCGGCCTTTTCAGAGCTATTTTGCCAGTCTGTATACTAGCATGTAGGTAACTAAATCTGAAGAAACAGTTGGGAGTGAAATAGTATGGAAGCCGGATGCGGCCATGCTCTCGCCTACACGTTTTCTCCAAAACAGAAACAGCGATAATTGCACCACAGTGCGAGATTTAGTCAAGATCGGGACGCCAGCGCGACATTCTCACAAGATTCCAAAGAGACGCCTGCGATATTCAGTCGAAAATCTGAAAATAATTGATCTGATTCTCCAAACTTAACTTGCAACTCAATTAATTTGGTCAGAGCGATATTCGGGCGACAAGGCGAGATTAGGAAAATAGGATGATAGTCTGACGAGGTTAGCACGTCATTTAATCAAAAATGAGAGATTTAGAGGAATGGCGCGTTGTGATCGAAGTGTCGACTGAATCTCGACTAAATCTCGAGTTGTACAATAAATCACCACCGATTCTCGCGCTGTGAGTCAGAATGCCGCTTTTTATAAGATTGAAAGGAAAGTTCAGTAAAGTGTTGAGTAAAGAATTGAGTAAAGAGATTAAAGAAATCTGAGGAGACTCGCACGACAGCAACAGATTCGATGGAGATTTACTGTAACTCGAGATTCAGTCAATACATGATCCACACGCGCAAATTCTTCCAAATCTCTCATAGTCAACGAAATAACGCACCAATCTCGTTAGAATGTCGTCCTGTCTTCCTGATCTCGGCGTTGTCGCCCGAATGTCGTTCTACCAAAGTTAACTGCGTTGCAAGTAAAGACGAAATTCGATAGAGATATGTGCACAGCGACACTGAGTCGAGAACCAATACACTACGTGAAATTTGTTCGAGATTCAGGCGAGATCTGGTCGAGAAATGAAGAAGCAGACGAGATTCGAGCGAGGACCAGATTTACATGTGATTCAGACGCATGAGCGAGATTTAAATGACTGAATGTCGTGAAGTCTCGTTGCAGTCTTGTTGGAATATCGTCATCTTGTCAACCTAATCTTGACTAAATCTCGCAGTGCGGTTTGAATATCTTTGTTACAGGCTAAGTGTATGTAAGAGAGCATGGTCACATCCGGCTTCCATATTACCCAGCCATCGGTTGAATTCTTATTTCCGTACCTTTGGAAATGATTCAAGCTATATATCACCCGATTTATGTATTGACACGAAAAGGTTTGACTTCTCTAATGTTGGAGGGTTAATAGCCTATAAGTCGATATTTGGAGAGACTATATACTAGACAAAAACTTCTGAGAGTGGGCTACTTCATTTGTGACGCACAAAGATGGCCTTATGCAGCACGTTTGAACCACTTAGCCAGCAACGACCAGTGTGATAAAGTAACAAGATATTGAGTGTAGTGTAGACAGGTCTGCATTTAAACAAGATTCATGTTCGCGAATACCACCGCTTTTTATTTTTATTTTCCACGTCATGTGATATATGCCTTATAGTTCACATATCACAAATGTATGTGGATCCCAACTTCATGGCACTGACATGTATAAATATATCAATGTATATAATTAAAAGAGCACAGAACACCTGAGGCCAAAAAGAATAATGAAATATTTAATATCATCACATTTAATCAGATAATACTAGATGTTTTAGCTGTATATCGAAAAAGGGCATCAAGTCTCGCCGAGAAATCTCTTTCAAATGGATTATGCTTGAGCTTGTCCACATATTCTGTGTACAGCATGTCCATCGTATAGTTGAAGTCAAATAGGTAAAATGAGGTTTGGTGTACCGATGTGCATATTTATGGAAGCTCTTTAACGTATACACTTTTGGTGAAAGATTCAGCTTTCTACAGCATTGACAGTTTTCAAGTCGGAGTGCAAACCCACATGAATGTTAATTATAGTCTGCCAGATTTTGACTAAGGGCAGGTAATTAGCCACTCTCAAAACCTGGCAGATTATAATTAAAGCACTTCTACGAGAAAAATTAGCGAGAAAGCTTTAGTATTGTGCATGAATTGTTCATCTATATAGCGAAATAATATAAAACGATGTTTTATTTGGAGACGCACAAAATAGTTACAAGATTTACTATTTTACACGAGAATTCAATGGTATATAGGTGTGTTTTGGGACATCCAAAGCCTTGGCGACAATGGAATCTTGCTGAAATCAGAACAATTTCAGCCACTCTGCTTCCTAACTTGTAGCTAATTAGATCATAAAACAACTACAACCAGCCAGTCTGCTGAATCTTTACATCCATAACTCGGCAAGTGAATTCGACTCTACATCACTCCGATATGTGTACCGGTAGTTAAACGACGATGTTTGACTTTTGTTTATTTTATTTATTTATTTGATTGGTGTTTTACGCCGTACTCAAGAATATTTCACTTATACGACGGCGGCCAGCATTATGGTGGGTGGAAACCGGGCAGAGCCAGCACAGAGGAAGCCAGCATGAGCTGGACTTGAACTCACAGCGACCGCACTGGTGAGAGACTCCTGGGTCATCACGCTGCGCTAGCGCGCTAACCAACTGAGCCACGGAGGCCCCTTGACTTTTGTAAAGTTTAAGGGTTTATCGGACTTACTTGGGGCTGGTTTTACTTCAGATCTATTTAGCCCAGTCGGACAAGGCTCAACTTGGTAGGTAAAGCCATGGCAGCAGCTTATCTAGCCCAGCAGAAACATCACACTTACCTGTACAACTCGAACCCTTCTTAATGTTTGATTGGGGTCCTCCGTGAATCAAGGCGGGTTCGAGTTGTAAAGGTAAGTTGTCTCCTCGTTGAGTTAAATATGACTGTTTAGGTATGCTGGAGGTCGGCTAGCTTGAGCTAGATCTGGTACTACCAGAGTGAGGCTATACAGTATTTGACTAGTCAGAATGGTCGCTTTCATTTGTGATATACGAAGATGGTCTTGTGTAGCACGTTCATCCACTGCATGGGGCCAGCAATAGCCTCTGCCTTTATGCCACTGACATGTATAAATATTTAAATACATAATTAAAATATCAAAGAAGTGCATATATATGCTTTGTAAAGAAAACAATTTGTTAAATCGACCTGTAACGTTCCTTACAGCTATACCTGGGGCCTGCCTATTTACATTCCTTAATATTGTCTACGATGCCTTTGTATCTGATCCCCCCCCCCCTTCACCTGCCGCTTGACCTATTGTAGTTCAGACCATGCAACCTGTTATACATCACGTATGTATCCGTCTAATGCACTCCCTTTGTGGCTCAGTTTTCGAGGATGATGAAGCAAGTCTTGGTTGATGAAGCAAGCCTCGCGTGGAGTGATACAATCCGACTGGATGTCAGTAATCCCAGTCACAGTTGATGGGAAATCCTCCGTAATCCCCAGGATTACTCCATGAAACTTTGAATTTGTTTTATGAAGAGGCAAAAAGTGCTGCGTTGCCCATTACTGTGGTGAACATACAATTAAATCTTGATTGACAACTCTGAAGTACTTCTCTTTGGTTCAGTAGCCATGCATTTCGCACAGATCGTGTGTTTGGGAACCAGGACATTCCATCCCAGGGATATTTGCGCTATAGTACATTTCTTCGTGAGAAATTTCGTCGTGAGGCATGTCCCCATGAAATATTTCTCCCTATAGATAATTTTCCATGTGAACATTACCCCCTAATACATATGCAACGAAGTTATTTGATAAAATATAGAGAGTGGTATGTATGTCTATTTATTGCTGTTATACCCCATGTTGATTTAAGTGTATCTTTACCACGTCATTGGGTTTTGCATACTTATTATGATATTTACATAGTTTATTTATTTATATGATTGGTGTTTACACCGTACTCAAGAATATTTCACTTATACCACCACGGCCAGCATTATGGTGAGAGGAAACCAGGCAGAGCCTGCGGGAAACTGGGCAGAGTCCGGAGAAAAGATATGTACACAACATATATCATAAGCCATTTTCCAAAACTGGAGTGATTTTTAAGTTGTGCAAAACTGTGCACCTTGTCATTCATTTCAGCGAGTATACTTATTGTAAATTTGTAGTGAAATAAATGTGAACAGACACATCACAAATCAATAAAAAACACTTGTTAATGTCTAAGATCCAACCTACATGTAGAGGTACCTGAAAATGATTTGTTTTAGCATAGCATCAAACTTTTACTGTGGCATATTCACACTGGGGCATCATCGTGACGTTCCACTCGACAGCAAATTATATAGTAGAGTGCCAAGCAGTCGATAGGCGGTTATCATCTGCTTTACTCAATGGCTTTATTGATTACCAAATGGATATATCAACTGCTCAAGTATTAACATTTGTGGAGGAAAAATGCTGATAAGTGAAAAAAAATCTTAGCATTTAGATGATGTTTGTTAAGTCATGAGCGGTGTATGGCAAAGAAGAACATCCCGCGTTCTTTGCTTTCTTTTTAGCTCTTTGTTTTCTTAAATACATCACGTATGAAACGGATGTTAGGCGTATGGTTGGCGCAAAAAGCCCAGAGAAAACCAGCGTTGAGTCGCTGCGGGGCCTGGAACACAAGACTTAATGCAATGACTGTGACACCACTCCTCTTAAGTAACTGACTGTTGTAGCTAATTGACAACAGCCTCTTGCATGAAATCTTCCAGTAAAACCATGAAAGACACGATAACCTCTTTACACTACAATACCTCTTAAAATAAAAGTTCATAGAAGAGACATTTTTTATATTCAATATACCCATATCTTATTGCTGTGTTAAAAGACGAAATTCTCTCGTTGCCATTACACAGTAATGTCATGTGTAAAGTTGTCTGATGAGTCTCTGTCAACTTGCAATAACACTCCTGTGTTATCATTGGCATCAATCAATACGCTGTTGCGCCAATTGTCTTCCAAAAAGATGAATTAGGTCATTAAAACGTCTCCAAAGTCAAGGTGTTTTCGGCCAGGGTAAGGCATACACTGGATCCCCAACCTTCACAGTACCTCCATGTTCTAGTCCAAGATAAGTTCCGAATAAGGGAGAATTTCCATATTTTTCAGGTTGAAGACGGAAGCTGTTTTGAAGCAATATAAAATAGAGTACGGTTTAGCACTGCAGCTTAAACACCATGAACAGAGACTTTCAGAGATATAGTGGAGTGACTTCTGGCCAGATAGCTCACCTCTGTTTACAAATGTTGCTGACAATTACCATATAATTCTGTCCTAAAAGATTTTTCCCTTTGGATTTCATTTAGCGTTGCATTACAACAAGGATAAAAGAGAAGCGAACGTAATCCTGTTTCAGCGATTTTTCTGTCACGACTGAAAAGGTATAGGAAAAGGCACAGGAAAAGACATAGGAAAAGGCAACAAGCAAACTACCCGACTCAATATTTACGTTGAAGCTTGTTTACAGAGTCGGCCCAAGAAAATTATACCTGCAAAATTTTACTGTAAGTATGATTGCTACAAAACTTTCTTTCAAGAACTGTTCACATTCAGAGCGATGTTCACCCCAAATTACCTGCGGAGTGTCTTCAACGGCTCCTGGTCAGGGTTCTTCACACCGCGGTATGGATCCACTGTGGTCAGGGTACACCTATGGAGAGTCATATAATACATGTGGTTAAGCATGAGGAAAGAACCAGTAGCTCAGCTCAGCGAAGAGACAGAGTCACATTGCTGGTCAGGATTCTTCACACAGTGGTACGGATTCGCTGTGGTCAGGGTACGAGAGAATCATATAATACATGTGGTTAAGCATGAGGAAAGAACCAGGAGCTCAGCTCAGCGAAGAGACAGAGTCACACTGCCGGTCAGGATTCTTCACACAGTGGTACGGATCCACTGTGGTCAGGGTACGAGAGAGTCATATAATACATGTGGTTAAGCATGAGGAAAGAACCAGTAGCTCAGCTCAGCGAGGAGACAGAGTCACATTGCCGATCACGATTCTTCACACCGCGGTACGGATCCTCTGTGGTCAGGGTACGAGAGAGTGATATAATACATCTAGTTAAGCATAAGGAAACAATCAATGACTCACTGAGGATGGACGTCTCATACACTTTCAAGTCAGGACAAGTGCATACCACCGCACTATCTGTAGGTCACATTTGTTCAGTGATATCCATGTGAAACTCTAAGTACTATGTAGGTTGTTACCTTATTCTTGACTCCAACATCAGCTAAAGTCATTATGGTAACAATACATTTGATTACTGCTAGTGTTCCTCGTCCTTAGCTGAGAAAGAATATCAAAAGACAAACGTTTTAGACTAAAACTTTCCTGCCAAGAGCCTGGCTGTACTGAATAACTTACCTAGGGCAGGCGTCCAGGTATCGGAGAACCACGTCATCTCCAATCTTCACCTCCATCCAGTCATCCTAAAAAAATGCAAACTAATCCAAACTTGTGAATATATTTTGTGGTTGACTACATGTTATTGTAGTCATTTCCATATGACTGTAAAAAGAGTACATCATGTACTCGAAAGATGATTTCTTCTCACAACATCCTTAATTGACTGTAAGTTAGGTGTTTAAAGTCGCTTTTGGCATTGCTTCAGTCATATCAGGAAGGTTTACTGCGCTGCCCTCAACAGAAGGCATTAGCATTATCCAGTGAACATTTCTTAACACGTTCCCGTCATTGTATACATAACCCTAAACTTTTATCATAAATACTTGTAGTAGGGTAAAACATCACTTCTATGAATTTACGGAATTAAAAGCAGTTAAACATCTATACTGAATTTGTTAATTTTTTATTGTCTTTACAATTAATTTCAAGTTTTCTCGTCCGCGACCCCCGAGAGGATTCTCTTCTTTTACATTACAATATGTCCATTCTTTATACACAAGTAAAACTATAACGGACTCTGACAAGTTGAAAAGAACTTCACATATGCAGATTTACCTCGGCGTAAGCTGAGCAACCCTTGACAACAATGTTAGGACGGAATGTCATCATGGTCACGTGTGTATCCAGCCGGGTGTTAAGGTCAGCCAATGATTCTTCAGAACACAGGAAGTAGGAACAGTAATCACCGAAGCTTGCCTACAGGTATAAGTCAGTCTAAGCTAGAAATGACATCAAAACTTTGCCAAAGTGTAAGCAGCACTTTATAACACACCTGCATAACGCCCTACCTCACATAGCAAGCGAGAATTACACGTTAAAAGACGTCTTAACATAAGATGAAGCAAACTGTAACACTTAGACTGTAGGCCTATTGTATTTATATTGGTCACCTTAGACTGATTATGTTGGCCACCTCATACTGGTTATGTTGGTCACATTACATTGGTCATCTTTGTCACATTGCTTGTTGCAAAAATTATCACCAAAAGACTCTCATTCAGTGTTGGAGTATACAGAACTTCGATTCACCTATATATTGTTAAAACATATACCAGCGGTAATGCTGACCAGAGGTTCGTCACAGAGTTTAGCCAACTTTGAACTGCATAATATACGCAACAAAAAGTGTAGTTTCTTACACCAGATGATATTTTTGCCTGTCCAGACCCTGCAGGCATATCTAACCTCATGTATCCTAACAAAAAGCACACCAACTAAAAAGTTTATTTTTACTAAATGTTATTTTAGCCGTAGAACATTACAAGCACTGAAGGCAATCATGTATATAGAGGATCTTGCACGGTGAAGGTTGAATACCATAAACATTGTTCGAGTGAGAGGTGGAAATGATAACCCACGAGACGCATCCGTGAAAAAAATAAGCAATGTGCCATCTTCGTCGTATTTCTGATTCTATTCATAAGCCCTGCAATTTCGTTCACGTCCGCGCTCACAAAACCTTTTTACAGTTTTAAGCGCTGTCTGTAAGCAATTATACATTCTACAAAGGTGCTTAATGCTAATGCAATACAAGTATTTACGTCAATTAAGCACATGAAAAATTACCACCTCTTCTTTTGGCGAACTATATACTGCGCGGAAGTGCACGATCCTGTGACATGGGTCAAGGTCTCTAGGAGTGTAATAGCAACATGTAATAACAAAAGTGATATCTAAATAGTGAAGATATTATTTTTATCATTGAAGGAAATACTGGGTTTCACTGATGTATAAATAATAAAATGCTTTTCTTCACTAATCCTCTCTCTCACCTTATCGGTATCTCTAGCGTACGTCTTCCAAGCCCTAACCTTGTCGCTAACCTGCCTCTGGGTGATCTGTGGTATGTACATCATTAGACGACATCCCTCCATGCCAAGGTACCTGCTGACCCAGGCTCCAGCCTTGTCCCCACAATCCATGGCCGTCACATGATCGTCCCATACCCTGGGAGCGCCCAAAACATACGAATGGATCAGCAAAACATCCACAGTTTTTGACGACGATTGCAACAAATCAATTTACATGACATTTGAGAAATCAACACGTAAAGCTGTTGTAATATATAGTTCTTTGTTATATACATACTCCAAAGCATTTTCCGATCTGTCAAAAGTTTAAATCAAAACTAGGCGACATGAGCGTGGATGTTGTGGATATCGCAAAGGAATCTTAATCTCAGATTGTTGACTGAACTATCCATATCGCTTTACATATATCGCACGTTACACATGACAGTTACAACTATATCGTTTGGAGCAACTTTCTCCGCAAGATATGCAAACCATCTACCTACACATATTTCGTCCACAGGTGAAAAGAGAGTAGGTTTAAATCCGCTTGCTGTAATGCTCTGTAACTTTCTTTTTACTACAATGATTTGTTTCTGGATTTAGACCGTAGTTAAAGCCTCAAAGATACAATCTTGATGTAAAAAAAGTAATCAGTAATATGAGTAAATCGCTGGATTAGGCATACTAATTTACGTCAAATGCGTGAAGACGACATATTTTCAGTATAGGTAATAATGTATTTAGCCAAATACTTTACTGAGCAATAAAATAAACCTACATGTAAAACATCCCAAAATCATTTGCACAAATGTACTCATCTAACTTTCTCATCTAAATTAAACACCACACTCTATGTCTAACCAGGCGTTTGAAATTACCGGCATTTTGACATTTTCCCGGAAGCTTCAGGTTCATCTGCCCTCAATAGTAATGATGCCACACCAGGGGCAGACAACTCTATTTCCTTGTTCAGGATGCGCGTCTGGATGAGGGCCATTGTTGGCTCTTTCCGTTGACTGATAAAAGAACCATTGTTGTCAACAACGACCCAATGCCTGGATGAAAATAAATGATGAATAATTTCACTAAAACCTGAGTAACATTTCAGTGCAAATGTTTATAACAAAGAAACATTATTTGTGACTGGGAAGATGAAACGCTTGTGTATGAAAGACGGATGCGCCTAAGGTATTTTCTTTATACCAGAGACCATCCCTTTATGATCTGTGGAGAAATCATGGCGCTGAACATTCAAACACATGTGCACGAAATAGGCTAAAAGTGAAGACTTCTCGGAGACGCGTACCCGTGGAGGGGGTGTGTTATTACTAACTTCAGCTCAGTCGTTGTTAACACGCCATCCAACGATCAGACGAGCAGCGGTAAAATTTGAGCTCAGCATGGCTCCCGCTATAATCCACCTGATACCACAATTCAATTTATACCACTTACACGGAGTATGGGTACTATTCATATTTTCGAAAGGTCGGGTCGGGTGGGATGGTGGTTTGGAGTGTATGTAACAATAGCTTCATCCATGTTTCATTTGTTACATAGAATTTGACAAAAGCATTCAAAACTTTAGCTCTTTATTGGTCAAATATATAACGTCATCCAAAATTTACATTTTGATATAATTTTGATGCATATTCCGGTGTATTTCGGGTTTTTGGAGATATAGTAAAACAAAAAACAATTTAGGCTTATGGAGTTAATTTCACTTGCCTGCAAATCGAAAACTATGAGAGCTATACAAAAAATGTAGAGCACTGCTTTTAACAATATAGCATCTGAAAACAAAATTGGGTAACATGCGGTATTTACCTAAGGCCTGTGCGGCTTCCCCAACCCATAAAACTGACCTCCCCCCTCCACCCCGTAAGAAAACTATGTACGAGTGTAGGCTAAGCCGTAAAACAAGAACCATATAAATCACTTGCAAGGTCTATAGGGCCTAGTCATTGAAGGTAAATCATCGGCGATGTTTCATCGATTTGCTTGCGGTGATTCACATGTGTGCCAGAGGCTTGCAAGAGAGATTGCATAGCCCAGCCTCTTGGGTGATCATATTCGGGTGGGTGCTTTCTATAAATAGGCCATCATCTGACCTTGCAAGGATCTGTTCATTGTTAATCAATGCAATGTTTGAGTTCACGATGCATGGGGTTTAAAGTATGGGTTGCTGGACACACAGCTCCGTACAGACATTACTGATACATGCATGCTACGTTTCTATCCGCCCAAAGGATACCGTGACATCAAGGCAATCTCTAACTAGTCTATATAATAACTCTGATGTAGGCATATGTGTTATATCACCTCACAATCGCCTTCATCTCAAATATGATAAAATAGGCTGATTTCTGACCGAGTATCTATGCGGGCAGTGGTGTAGGGGATAAAGCCAGAATACGGTCACAATCTCGGCCTAGACGTGATCGAGTACATTCAAGGCAATGTATACTGAAATGTTCGAAAATTGTCAGTTTTTTTTTAGGAGTTTGTGTAAATTAAGGCCTTTCTGTTTACTGTGGTCATATGATGACTTTTCTACACGAGAGTCCGTACTCCCTACGTAATTAAGATCACATATGCCTACCTTATTGTGCAATATCTACGCCTATACACTGATACGGGTATATCTCAAAATTACGCGAACTCTATAAAGATAAGGAGAGCTCAGCTAGCTTGAGCTAATATAAACTATAGGCCTATGTATAGAGACAAGTTATCACCTACATCAACAACATAATGATTGGATACAAACATATGCCAGCATACTCGTTTTCGGCATCATTGTTTACCTGTCGGTCACTGCGTTTGTGGCGCAAACCAGTATCCGTACATTCGGCTCTGTCTATGGCTGTCGGTCTGCATGATTTCACTGGATACAACCAAAGTCCAGACACATCGCCGACATAAATGAACTTTTCTCGACGTCTCTTTCGTAACCACGACAAGGCTCAATTTTAAACACAGCCCCGGTGGCGAGGGCGCTCAGGACTACCGCCTTTTCCGACATCATACAGGCCTCCACGTTTTCACAGTGACCCAGATGGAAAATAAGCAGGTCACACGTCGCACTCCTCACGTTCTCCATCTCAAGGGAGAAGCATGCATACATGCATGCAGTGTCCGTCAACGTGAAGGTGTGGGAAGCGAACGACGGCGTGTCTTGGTTTGTGATATAGTTTACGAGCTCTGGTATTTCTGGTCTACGTCAGGGATCTGCTCGGGAAGCGGTTACTAAATACTGGTATCGGAGCGAAGGCGGGGTCATGTAGGACTGAGCTTTCGCAACATGGGCCTATTGCTTTCTCGGTATTCCTTCACTCACGCAAAGAAATCACCAAGAGAAATCGTATAAGTGACGCCTTGTCAATATTGGAACAAGAAAACTGTTGTAAGGTGGGACTTTTTGCTCGCCATAATATGGACCGCACATTAGAAATTTGGCAACATACGATTAAGCTGGCTGTAAGATTTAACTGACTATACATATATCTTTAGTTCACTACGCAAAGAATTTCTCAACTCACGCGGTGGGGTCTATAATTTTTGTCAAAGTGAGTCGTGAGCTATTCTTAATCATGATAATTCTCCTTCGAAAAACAATTTCTGAATCTTCCAGGAAAAAGCTTTGAAGCCAATGTTGCCTATTGATGAACATAGCTCATCATGTGATGATTCTGTATAGGAAATCAAGCGTTCTGGATAAATTCCTTACCGGCTTGTACAGTCCGAATAATATAGCTATATATTAAAGTCCACAACGGAACAAAAAACGGCCAAAACTCAAACTCCATCTGTAATTTGTCTCGGTGAACATGCCCAGCTTCAATTCAGAAAGTATTTTAAGTAATTGAAAAGTGTTTGAAAATGAACAAAACGGTTGATATGTAACTTGTAATGATGATCCACTAACCATGTTTCAATGCTATACGATGAATTGTTTTAATTTTAAGAAAATGGACAGTGATATTGAGCATTGACCAACAACCAATTAGAATCAAAGGAGTCTGCGGTTTCCAAACTTTATCTGAGCTTACACAAAATGAACCTGTATGTATTTTTATCACTATAGACAATGGAGCGTCCGCCTCGAAGACGGGAGACCTCGAGACAACCCGGGTTTGGTTATACCAAAGACTTTACAAATGGTACTTGTTGCGGCCTCGCTTGGCGGTCAGTACTGAGAGGTTAGAGCCAGGGAACATGACTGGTTGGCCCGTTGTCAGTATAATGTGGCTGGGTGGGGTTTCGTGACGGAATGAGGTTTCATGCCTTGTGTCTTCGGCATGATACTTCAGTGGCGCGCACTTTGGTCTCATGGAGTCGCACTGCCACAAGAAGACACAATATATGTAAACAGTCCTAATGATTTCTCGTCGTCATATTTGCTTGTTTTCAACTTGATCTGAGTTTCCAAACGGTAAATTTGTTTTTTTTTTATCAAAATCGATAATATTTCAAGCAGTTACCAGTACTGCGCGGAAATCAACAACTAATGAAAATTGAAGAAATCTTAAAATATACAAAACTGTCGACCCGATTGGTTAGCAACAAATGAGAGTTATAAAATTCATTGAATATTCAAAAAGTTATGCATGGATCGAGTTAATTTTCATAATGGATCTGAAGTCCTTTATACTCAACATAACCTGTTAGATCTCGATTCTTAATTTTCTATTTAGTCTTCATGGTACCAGTTACCCTGACTCATGAACCTACACCAAAAATCAATCAAAAATCAATCTTTTCAAGAGAGGAACATAAGAATTGTAGAAATTGATTCGTGAGAAACAAAGCTGACAGGACGTTGGGTAAACGAATATTCCTCCTGGGTACAGGTACAGGACCAAAAACAATCGGTTCAAGTCAAGACACGCATGTATTACTCTAGATAACAATACATTATCAAACTCATACAATTATTCCACATTTTCAATCATGGATAATTTTGTAACACGTAAAAAGGAGTCATTTATAAGTGACTATTTATTTTCTTTTTTCGAAACTTTTCAATGTCAGCAATTGAACATGTTCAAACGGATTTCCCTTATACATTAATGAAGAGTCTGGTTTAGATGTGAGAGGAGAAAGGCTCAGAAACAGCAGTTCTACAACCCGCCCCAGTTCCCCACCCCTCCCCTCCAAACAGTCTCTCCACTCAATCTGTCTGCAAGACCCTTTATGAATGTTTAATTTTACTGGTCCAGCACTGATTGTCTCGCAAACAGTTGTACCATAAACCATTCGGTCAAGAGTTGCTCTCTATTCTGCTAACAGAATACAACATTGGCTTGCAGGTTGAATACTATGTGGACGATACCAAGGGTAAAATAGAGATCACGTTTAACAGTGAAATTTACAACAACAAAAAATTTTTACATGAACTACATAAAACTGCTGTAATTCTCATGACGAAAATAGGTTAGTAAACATGTGTTACATGTAGGCTATATTTTCAGTCCTTGTTGTGAAATACTCTTTTTGATTTAATATTTGTTGAACTCCGATTTTTCATTTATACGATCTTTTTGGGTGGAAGAAACCCGACTTCAACCTGGGGTAAACAACCGACCTATAGCCTGTTACTGTACCATGTGTCCATACCAGTACGTCATACTGGTAGAATCCAGCGAACTTCATGAAAGATCACGCAAGACTGTGCAAATTCAGCTTCAGATTCATGTACAAAGCTATCAAACTTGTTATTTAAATTACTTTACACATACATGCATCTTCCCAGAGTACACCATAACAAAAGAGCAATTGCTTTATGACAAAGTATCAAGTTTTTGCAACACAGAGTCTTGAGAATTGGTAGCATTTCATCGTTCAGAGCTCTGTTGTTAAACAGTCCTAAAGAATATATTAAAACTTCAGAAATTATATGTTTCTTTTCACAGGAAAGCCAGTATATTTGGATTTGATACAGATTAAACAATCTGTTAACTTTAGTATTTGCACTAATAACACATAATTTGGATCGTCACCAAAATGTCCTCATTCATTGCCTAGTAAAAATGGTGGCCTGGTTGTAAATGTTATGATTTATACAAAAATACATGATGTAAATCAATATGATGCAGAGACAAAGAACCATATATATCTGTTTCGATTTGACACACTCTAGACACAATGACGCTTTCCTTACGATTTCAAGTTATTATTTATTATGTACATGTGCTCTCTCTCTGCATTATTTTACAAAAAATTGTGCTGTTAAGATCTGAAACCTCGATCTAGTCATCATGAAGAACATTATGAAAGCGCAGTGCCCATCGTAATGTTTTCCATGCACGTGCGTGACACACACAAAGAGACATGCCAAATGAAAATCTTTTTGTCATAGGAGGGCATTTCCTAATAAGTTCCAAAAGTGTATGTTTCAGCAGAATGAATCACCAGTTCTTCCCCTCCTCTCTGTCTGTGATACACAGCCCTCATCACAGCGACACTAGTCACTGTCTGAACTGCTGGCACTACCGAAGATCTCTTCCTCATCCTTCTTCCCATCTTTATTCTCCTCTTCACTCTCACTGCCACTGCCGGCCTTGTCACTCCCACTTCCACTACGAGAACCGCTCGGACTTCTGCTCCGACTGCCACTTCTACTGCGACTCCTGCTGCGACTTCCGCTTCTGCTACGACTCCCGCTTCTGCTCCTGCTGCCACTCCTGCTACGACTCCTGCTCCTACTTCCGCTGCGGCTTCTACTCCTGCTATGGCTCCTTTGACTGAACGCGCCAGACCTCACACTCCTGTTGTCATCATCCGAGCCAGCCTTCTCACTGCCACTCTTGAACTCTTCATCTGTAAACAATATAATCATTAAAAGAATATAATCTTTATAAAATACTTTTATCCAGCACAGTACAGCATGGCATTGTTGAGGTCAAGCCGCACTGGTGAAGTCAGGCTGTAATAATGAGATCAGATTGTAATGGTGAGAGTAGTATGTAATGTAGATGATAACAATGTAATGGTGAAATCACTGTTGCAGTGCTGAGATCACTGTTGCAATGTTCAGATCAAGTTGCAATGTTCAGATCAGGGTTGTTATGTTTATCGTGCAATATTGAGGTCAGATTTGTAATGTTAAATTAGAATTGTCATGTTCAAGTCAATGTTGCAATGTTAATGTCAGTGTTGTCATGCTAAGGTCAAAGATGTCCATATGAGGTCAGGATGATGATCTTACCTGACTGAGTCCCATCCTTGTTTGCCTCTTCCTCAGCCATTTCTTCCTCCTCTTCCTCCTGTGGTGGCTCAAGCATGGTGAGCCGTGCCTCCTGTAACACAAACAGTACACATATATCATGTACAGATGCTACACTACACAATACATAATCTTACACAAACTGTTAACCTGGATAAGCATTATCTCTATTATGGAATGAGACAAACCCTGTGACAAAAAATGTATAAACTGCCTCACACACCTCATAATATGCCAAACTCAACACTTTTAAGCTAACTTCAAACAATTTTCTACAAATATTCATGTGCCAAAAGAAGAGGAATTCCACCACAAAAGAAAAAATAAACTGAAATAAAAAAAAAAAGATCAAATTTAATCCCAACCTTTGTCCTCTCATTCACACAACCAAATACACAGTCAGTTCACACTTCAGCTGAATAATACTCAAATGTCTTAATAACTTTCAAGTGGTTTGTTCAAATAAATTGTTTACCTGGGCGGCAATTTCCTTGTCATTCAACTCTCTATGCTTGACAACCAATCTAGACTTAGCCACCTGGTTACTGGCACCAATCTTTCTTCTTTTGCTAAGTCGAACTCTGAATAAGCAACAAACATGTAATATATGACCTACAGTGCTAAGACATATCAATACAAAACCATAACAATTACAATATGACAACGTTGTTAGAGAGAATAAGGCAATAAGCATTGGATATCACTGAAAAACGGGGCCTTTGTGGCAAATGTGGATAGCGTGTCAGCGCACAATGACCCAGGAGCCAATGCCAGGAGCCTCACGCCAATGCCAGGAGCCTCACACCAATACAGTCGCTTTCAGTCAATCTCATGTTGGCTTACTCTCTGGACATACACAGGAAGTTCTTCCAGCAATCTGTAGATGATTGTGGGCTTCCTCCCACCATAATGTTGGCTGATGTTATACAACTGAAATAATTTTGAGTGAAAAGCAAATCAAATAAAAAAATCAAAAAATATCACAAAAAAAGTTAATGTTAAACTATGTTTTGTGATGATACAAATTTACATACAAGTCTTGATTCTTTTTAAATCCTGAAATTGATTTCCTCCTTCACACATAAATGTTACATATTTTCCAGCTTCACATCTTTGTAAAGCTACTTCTTACCTAAATGTCTTTTAATTATCTGTCGAGTAAATGAACCACCTGACTTACCTTGTTTCCAGTTCATTGTAATAGCACCCATCTTCTCTGAACACCATGAAATATGTCTCCTCGTACCCTTTGGACAGTTTGTTCTTCACATTCCAGTTGTACTCTCGAGCCAACATGTAGTCATACCTGCCAAGAGAGACTCCATACTAAACAAAACATACAATGATCATCCTGATAACATGTACAGAGAGTGAGTAAAATCCTCACATGTTCATAAACACTACATGATCAGGGTCTAAGCTAGGTTCATTTAGAGCCAATTACTCTGGAGGACAGGTGTCCTTCCAACTACCCTATTTCTTCTAATTTTGGTGACACCGGGTCCGTTCATTTTAGCCAACATATATGGAAATGTAGCAAGAATATTGAGTTTCTTTTTTCTCACATGGTTAGACCATCTAATGAACAGCATACTCATATCATCACTTTTCAAAAAGGCTTGTAAAGAAATGTAACATTCTGCTTTCAACACTTCTAAAACCTGACCCAAATTTTAGAAGAATTAGGGTACTCAATAAAAACTGTCCTTTGTGGCAAAAACGGACTGAAGTTATTCCTTCTAAAGTTCCCCTTGGGAAACAAAAACGGGCACCTTTACTGCAACACCTAGATTAGGGTATGATGCGACTAGCTGAAAATGAGTGGAATCAGCATACAGGTACTAATTCAAGCATAGGTATTTCGTGATGGTGCATACTGAGTTGAGAGCAGATTTCTACAGTTAAAATTTATTCAGTTCCCTGTCCTTCAGTGTATCACCTTTACGCATTTGTAATAATTTTACCACAACAAGAGTGAGTGAGTGAGTTAATGCTTGAGGTTTAACGTCGTACTTAACAATTTTTCAGTCATATGACGACGAAGGAATGTAAGTGCATGTAATGTGCCTCCTGGTTGCAGGACGGATTTTCAAGGCTCTTTTATCTGAGATGTCTTACCGAAGGCAAGTAAGCTGCGTGAGCCATTATACTGATACGGGTCAACCAATCGTTGCACTATCCCCTTCATGCTGAACGCCAAGCGAGAAAGTTACAACTTCCTCTTTCCAAGTCTTAGGTGTGACTTGACCCAGGATTGACCCTGGATCTACCGTTCCCAAAGCGGACGCTCTATCGAGGCTGGTACTACTATAAGAGCTGACACTACTAGTTCATCAACTCACAAATTAACGTGTACTCATAAACTGTCACATCATACATGTATCTTAAAAAATTTAATTTGTATTCTGAGAGTGAAGAAGACTAACAAAGGTATAAACAAAGAAGTTAAGAAAAGAAAAAAAGTTTTGACACCCACTCCTCGTCAGGGGTGTAGTCTAAGCCCTCCGTCTCCTCAGCTTTCCGTTTGTTCATCGTTTCGTCAGTTGGCAGGAAGTAAGCCACAAACTGCTCCCCGCTCTCATCCACAGCTCCTCTGATCAAAACACCACACAAAAAAATTAACATTTTCATAATTTATGGGAGTTGGTTTTGGTATCAAACATTTGATTTGCAATGCATCTCAATAAAGGACAAGAAATAAAGCTACCGTGTCAGGAGAATACCACAAGTGACCATGTAAAGAGCAGATATTTATACATATTTATGTGCAGAAACAGAAAAAACAATGCAATTCTTCAGACTGTTTCCAATTTGCATTCAGCTTAATACTGAGTGTAATATACATGTAATTGTGATCTGGAAAGACAATAATTGGTCAGAGACAGCAGAATCTACATGTATCCCACCTGATCATGGCTTGTGACATTTCCTCCATCTGAGCAGGGAGTGATCTCCCCTTGGGGGCTGGGTCTGAGTCGAAGATGACTTGAGCGAATGGATGCTTCCACAACTGTGATCAAATGTACAAAAAATCATTATTTATTTTATCCTCTCCAGTATGATTTTACTTCAGAAGTACCTGACACTGTCTTAACAAATAAGACAGTTCCAGAAAATTGTGAACATTTACTATGATGCTATATTTCAAGTTTCCCTTGTAAAGAGTCGGAGCAACAGTTTTACGAAATTTTGTGAAGTTTGTGAAAAAGACAATGTTGGGGAGAAAGATGTTTAGATTAGACTATAAAAGAGCTCCATCAGACTTGAGAAGGCATGTGACAAATTCAGAGCCCTAGGCAGGGTTTGAACCTTGTGTGTTCTAGCGATTAAAGGCTAATTATCTTAAATTAGTCATCCTTCAGTCCTTATATAAAATGGGTAGAAATAGGAAACAGAAATACTTTGGAACAGAGCTAACAACAGTGGTTCAGAATGATTTATGATGAACAATACCATATAATATCTGTAACTGTCTTGTAAAACAAAATCTTTGGCTGTGTGAATACAAAGGTGTACAAGGGGTAGGTTAATATAGCTCTGAAGCCAGTTTTATGAAGCGCACTTACTTAAGTAAGCCCTTAACAACAATGACAACCTATGTTACAGAAATATAAAATGCACTTTGCTAATGGATTCTTAACACTAAGTATGCTTCATAAAATGGGTCCCTGGAGATGTGAGTTTTTGTAGGTAAACACAGTGGGATGAAGCAGTCAAAATGGCACATGATAAACTTACTGTGAAGTCAGGGAAACATGGCAACACCTCCAGTGGTGTTACTCCAGGTTTGCTGTGATGTTTCATAATCTGTAAAAGGCAACATTGGGAGTCATATTCTTCTTTCTTTCTGTTTTCTTTTAATTGATTTTTATGGGATACTTGGTCCCAAAAAAATGGCCAAAAATATTTAAAACCATGAATCTTATATTCATATTTTTCTAAAATCTCTGTCTCTCTCAAGCCTATGCTGCCTAAGCTGTGCATTTTTAAAATTTAAGTGTCCAATGTGAAAAATATAACATATTACTGGCTACATGTACCAGCATTGTAAAAGTGTGAACTGTTTCCCACAAGCAAACTGCAACAGGCTATTTGAGCCAATTTAAAACTGAATGTGTTGTCCTGCAGTAGAGTAAAGTACATATAAACTGACTTGCTTGCACATTCTCTGCAATTTGAAGGCATTTTATTTTAACAGTCCTTTTATTTTTAACAGTAAACTGAATGACATACAAGTACACTGGTTTAGGCTTCCATTTACAAAAGCCAATCTACCTTTGATCACAATCCCCACCCCAACCCTGTAATGCCTTCCAACCATCGTATACATGTGTCATCAGATAGAATACTCACAGGTCTGGAGGCATATTCAAATGTCTTCTCTATAGCATTGATCTGACTCTCTCTGTCCTTGTACAGATCCTCATCTTTCATCATCTGTTTTATCCGAAATCCAACTCTACAAAACACATTACAAAGCACAGTTTTATACCATTTCGCCTGCATATTTATTTTTGCAATACAACAAAAAACCGAAAACACTTTTGCAGCTTTGGAAACAAAAATCAGACAAAATTTCCATGTACTTGATTTGAGTAATATGTCACAATTGAGAATATTGTACTTGAAGTACAAAGATAAAGTTTTCATCATGAGGAACAGAGTGAGGACGAGAACACCATCATTTAACAGGTGTCAGAAAAATCTGATAAAACTGCAACCAAACCAGGTGGAGCTGAGACCACAACCTGAGTCATGCTCGCTATGACAACTTAGGTTTTCATTATGAGGAACAGAGTGAGGATGAGAACACCATCATTTAACAGGCGTCAGAAAAATCTGATAAAACTGCAACCAAACCAGGTGGAGCTGAGACCACAACCTGAGTCATGCTCGCTATGACAACTTAGGTTTTCATTATGAGGAACAGAGTGAGGATGGGAACACCATCATTTAACAGGTGTCAGAAAAATCTGATAAAACTGCAACCAAACCAGTTGGAGCTGAGACCACAACCTGAGTCATGCTCGCTATGACAACTTAGGTTTTCATTATGAGGAACAGAGTGAGGATGGGAACACCATCATTTAACAGGTGTCAGAAAAATCTGATAAAACTGCAACCAAACCAGGTGGAGCTGGGACCACAACCTGAGTCATGCTCGCTATGACAACTTAGGTTTTCATTATGAGGAACAGAGTGAGGATGGGAACACCATCATTTAACAGGTGTCAGAAAAATCTGATAAAACTGCAACCAAACCAGTTGGAGCTGAGACCACAACCTGAGTCATGCTCGCTATGACAACTTAGGTTTTCATTATGAGGAACAGAGTGAGGATGAGAACACCATCATTTAACAGGCGTCAGAAAAATCTGATAAAACTGCAACCAAACCAGTTGGAGCTGAGACCACAACCTGAGTCATGCTCGCTATGACAACTTAGGTTTTCATTATGAGGAACAGAGTGAGGACGAGAACACCATCATTTAACAGGTGTCAGAAAAATCTGATAAAACTGCAACCAAACCAGGTGGAGCTGGGACCACAACCTGAGTCATGCTCGCTATGACAACTTAGGTTTTCATTATGAGGAACAGAGTGAGGATGGGAACACCATCATTTAACAGGTGTCAGAAAAATCTGATAAAACTGCAACCAAACCAGGTGGAGCTGAGGCCACAACCTGAGTCATGCTCGCTATGACAACTTAGGTTTTCATTATGAGGAACAGAGTGAGGATGAGAACACCATCTTTTAACAGGTGTCAGAAAAATCTGATAAAACTGCAACCAAACCAGGTGGAGCTGGGACCACAACCTGAGTCATGCTCGCTATGACAACTTAGGTTTTCATTATGAGGAACAGAGTGAGGATGAGAACACCATCTTTTAACAGGTGTCAGAAAAATCTGTTAAAACTGCAACCAAAATAGGTGAAGCTGGGACCACAACCTCAGTCATGCTGAGTATGACAACTTAGCACAAGAGAGCCTAACTCACACAAAAAGTTAAGAATAAAGGTGGTCCCTACACTCTACATGTATGTTTCTGAAATAATGCTAAAAAAACAAAATACATCCCTGAAAGATCAGAGCTCATTTGGTCACCAAATGATGCAAGCTTAAATGACTTTCACTGAAAGGTTTTTTTGGAAAATATAGAACTAAATTTACTCAGTGAACTTATTCTATAAGGAATTAACTTAAAATACAGTGTCCATTTTTTTCTTTGAACATACTTGGCTTCAGCTTTGTCAGCCTTTGGAGTAAATCTGTTGAACTCTGTGGAGATGTACTCTGTTTTCCTCAGCCAGGATACATTTGTCTGGTGATGTCGGGATCTGCAAGTTCACAACAAAGTGACAAAACAGATTTAGCAACACAATTTCAGCAACAAACAACAGATATAGACTGTAATCAAAATATTATCCAAAGTGATTCCATATCCAAATGTTTGACATATCAAAATGTTTTTATCTGTTTGTCCTCTGTAACATTTACTTACATGAATTTACTTATCATTGTGTTTGTTACAATCTAAACCACCTGACTGCAGCATGAACATGACACTGGTCACTATGGTTACTTTACCTCTTTGAGTCCCCTGGTGTATTAAGATCCTCTTCCAGCAATTTCTCATCTTCTCTTTCCAGGTATGCTGAAAACAGGACACATTGTAAGGTTAATCACAAACATAAAATAAAAATTATGCCTATAAGCTCAATAAAAATTGTGACTTCCTTCACACCGGAAATGACAGCGACAAGTCATAAAACTGTATGTAATTTACTGGACAAAGAATTTTGTGACAAATTTGGAAAGTCTGCAAAGTTTTTCTACAGCCACCATTTGATTAGCACTTATACTGACACAACTTTAGATATCAGGAAATACTGCTTCAGGTTTACCAGTAATCATGGTAACAAAAGAAATGGTACCAAACGATGGGCTGAAGGAGGTTGAATGATGAGTAAGCAAAATAGTTCATCTGTCAGAATTTGCTCACAAGTTGGATTAAATCATTATTCACCTGCTGAGAAGGGTATAGGGAGATTTAAACCCCATTTGTAAAATTTTAACCCTTTCCCTGCAGCTCACAGTTAAAATTTCACACCCAGGCTTGAAGTCCCCATATACCCTTCTCAAAATGCAGAAAATTTACAATAATTAAGCAAACTGAATAATGTCTGATGTGAGGAACTCACCATTCGGATCTATCATGTAAGTTGAGGGATTAATGAGGTCAATATTGACACCCAAGTCATGCTCTGTGAGCAAGTCATATTTGTAACTTCTCTCCAACGATGTCGGGTTGTACTGGATAAATCTGTTGATAAATTACAAAATTAGTTTGGTTCAAAAGATATATCTGAATGCTGATTAGGTTGCGTTTAGCATTGCTCAGAGCTGTTGTGTTTGCATATATTTCTGCCTCACAATTCAAGCCTCATGCAGAACTTACCAGAAATGACAACGTCACAGGCTTTGGACATGGATATAAACAACTTCTAAATGCTCTAATGTCATTGTGAAGTTGTCAAGCAAATGATGATATAATAAAAGTTTTTCAATAGACATGCAGTAGCTACATGTATACAAGTATACGAAGAAAACTACTTGTTTAATATATCTTCAAGTAATGTGTAACAGGCATTCAAGTGATGTGCAACGGGCATTCAAGTGATGTGTAACGGGCATTCACCTTTACCACGTTCAAGTGATGTACTACATGTACATTGAAGATTGCACTTAAAAACTGGTTGCCTCATTCACTGGGATTTCCCTCAGTAAGGATTACACTCTTTACCACCTGAACTACTAGGGAGTGAGTGAGTGCCTGGGGTTTAACGTCCTACTTAACAATTTTTCAGCCATATGACGACGTAATCCTTAGATGGCATGTAATGTGCCTCCTTGTTGCAGGATAGATTTCCACCGCTCTTTTATCTAGTGCTGCTTCATTGAGAGGCCTTACTGAAGGCAAGTAAGCTGCCCCGCCCAAGCCATTACACTGATACAGGTTAACCAGTCGTTGCACTATCCCCTTCATGCTGAACGCCAAGTGAGGATGTTACAACTTTTTAAGGTCTTAGGTGTGACTCCACATAGGATTGACCCTGGATCTACCGCTCCCAAAACGGGCGCTCTACAAACTGTGCTATCAGGGCCGGTCTGAACTACTAGGAAATCTGGTCTTTCCTGGTATAAGCACTAGAAAGCTGCAACCTGTTACAACTCACTGCTCAGGCAAGTATGGAAGCCGGATATGGACATTCATTGTTTTTTTATTAGTTTTAAGGTTATAAAAAAACACAAAAGTGTAAATGCCAAAAACGCAAAAACCAATACAAACATGGCAATTTCTACCTTCACACATTTGTGTTTTTGACTTCCCCCTTTTCATGTTATCGACCTGTAGACTCCCCTTTGACTTGTGTTTTCAAGTTACAAATAACACAAATGTATTTGAATTGCTGAAACTAAGAAAATGTGAGTGATCGCTTTCAGCTTCCATACCCAATAGACACACTCATTCATTTCCCAAAACACAATCACATTCACAAAATCAGCCCCATGTATAAGTCTTAGCACCTGTTTTGTCATGACACCATGCACTGATAACACAGAGCAAGTTTTATATTAAACCACATCAATCTCATACAGACATCTTCAAATAGATACACACCCACATAGAGTATTCACTGTACACTGAGTCAACAATTAATCACATAACTTCCTAAAACTTCTTTGGTTTATTAAATTGGAAGGGGGGGGGGGAGAGAGTCTACATGGGGAGGTCAGAGGGGTCCTGCCCCACACCCCCAAGAGCTGCAAAGAAAAACAAAACTGTAATGAACCTACATAAAAGAAATAAAGACATAACATCAAAAAATTAGGCTAAACACAAAATTGGCCCTTTTTTCAAATTCAACATCCGTATACTTTCCGAGAGTTTTTACAGTGAGCGAGTTTCCTATATTGCACAACTCTGAAGGTGGTATAGCATTAAACTGTAGTGCATGTATTTTTATCAGCATGAGATGGCCTATCTATCGGTGTAGCCTATTTCTTGAACATATTCTGGAAAAATCTGAAATCAAAATTCTCTACTTTTATTGTATTTATATAGCCCCGTGTCACCTAGTTACACAGCACAATTTGTGTGTTGTGATCCTCTATAAGCTTTGACATCTGAAGAAAGCACGGTTTATAGTTGTCGTTTTATGTAGTGGTATACAGCATAATCTGGGTGTGAGTTTTATTTTCTGTGCAACATATTAATGGTTTTAAATCACTGATTATTCATTATTCAAATAGATTAAGTGCCTACATGACTGATTCTTATTTAGCTATAATTGTGTTTGGCTAAATACACAACTTTGGTCACTATTATTGGCCTACATTTTTTCAGTCGATTAGCTTTTTCTTTTCATAAATGACATGAAATGAGAAAGTATTCAAAATTATATTAAGAATTTTGAAATTCTTCGATCAGATAAGGCTCTTTTACAAAGCCTTTAACGTAATGAAAAAATTTCACCAAAGACATACATCTGTGACTGCCATATGAATATGCGACTTCTGAACTCAACGCACAGACTTTTAGTCTTTTTTGTCATTTTTTGTCAGTTTTCACTTCCGAACTCAACTTTGAATGGCTGAAAACTCGAACATACAACAATCTTGGCTCGTCAAACTTCCGGGGCATACACTGCCCCTGGAGCCTCACCTAATGTGTTTGGATAGGCTGTCAAACTACTAGCCACCCACAGTTGAGGTAAGATTCCCTGGGTTAAGTTTTGCTGCCTTGGTCACAGTTGAATAAATGTACCATCCCTAAAATTCAGCATGGGGAAGAGTGTCAGTGACTTGCCTTAGTCCGAAGACTGTGTTTTTTTTCTGGAATCTGAAACCCACAATCTATGCAAATAACCGCTGTCATTCAACTGAAATGTTTCACATCAAGTCCGTTTATTTGATGTTTTCTACACAATATATTGGGAATTATATAAAAGCAGGCAGGGTTATGAATGTATAGGGCTTGCGGTACGATTGCATGAAAATACAATAATACATGCTCTATATACCCTCTTTATACCCTATATAAATGCCAATATATTACTGCACAAAACAAATTAAAAGCGAATAAGTTGATTGGTGGTAAAGAAAGACTGCAGGTTATATTCATTAAGGCATGTTTTAATATTTACAAACTGCTTTCAACTGAAAACACTAAAACGGTCATTTCATATAACCAAATGACTCTTTTCAGACAATGAAAACATTTTTTAAACCCGGTTTTGGTGTCCAAGACAGACAATCACCGAGTCTGGGCCATCTTTTGTCACCTTTGTGACAAAAAATCATCTAGCTCGAACACCTTAACCTCAGGTACAACTTCAGCAACTGTTACTTGTTAGTCAACAATGTTAGGATGTACATCTAAATGTAAACTAATAGATTAATTTATCCATACTGTACATGTACAACACATGTGATGTTAATCTGTCAACTTGTACATGTAAATACTTTTTGAACAGACCATCTATGATGAATTACACATAGATATACATGTATGTACACATGTCTTGAAAGATATGTGTATCTACAAGACTGATGCCCAAACGGCCATTCCGGTACTACTGTATTTCAGCTGAATTCTAGCATTTTTCTCGTGACACAGTTTGCTTCAATCTGAATGATTCATTCACTTTTACATATAGGGTAACTTAGAATTATTTGTGAAGTTGAATTAAAGGTTAATTTCTTGTTACAAAAACTTCAGTTATGGCATCAAAATGTCATTTTAAGAGTTTCATCTGCATGTCTGAAAGTGAAATTCTACATACCAACATATATAGGTGAAATACAAAACATTAATTGGCAATACATAACCAAATTCATTTGAAAAATGAAGACTTCATTTAGACAAAAATTACAGATTACACAATAAATAGCCAATGATGGCAGTCACATGACTGTAACTCCACTGCTTCTCATAAGACAATGTGACTCATCTTAAAAGACTTCCTTGACCGGAAGAAAACCTCCTACATATGAGGCAGATGATTAAACTTCCTGAAAACTCATATTTCTTGGAACGAGAATGAAGAAACTTACCTGTTTGATTCAAATGGGTATGTTATGAACTTTGGGTCAAATGGAATGTCTGGTAGGGTATTGTTGTATTTTACTCTGCATACTAGATCAGATCTGAAATGCAGAAATGAAAAAAAAAAAAAAATGAAGACATGAACTTTTCCCCCCTACGGACATAATAGGACTGTCACTGTGTCATAGTTGCCTTAGGTTTAAACTACAGTATGTACCACACCAAGGTTGTAAAATTGGTCTTAAGTTGCTCTGACATTAAATCTGGCAAAATTTTGTTAGGCCAAGGGTGGCCACAACCTAACGTCAGAGTGCACTTTATTTAAAAACCTGAGGTAGTTCATACAGCCATTTGCTATATGCATCACCAACTGAAATCTCCGGCCCATAAAGCCCAGGAAATAACAGATCGATATTGTGACTGCAATTCATGCACATCAATGGACGAAATGGCAAGGAACATGAGTGTCTGTAAACTTCAGGGCATATGATCCATGCAGATGGCATCAGTGTGCTTTTCTAAATTCTGACCATCTGAGTTCATACCTGCTACTCAAATAAACAGCCGCACATTTCAGAAATTCAAATGGATAGAACCGATCTCAATGAGGTCTGCACTGACGGCAGCCAAACTCACATGCACCAAATATACAAGATCATTTTTATACTGTTTTGGGTTGAATTAAGAAGACTGAAGTTGTGCTTCCAGACAGCAAGCATTTCCGAACCTTTCTGTCAGGAAGCAAGTTTTTCTGCTTTTAACACTTGTGATTTCAGTTGAGGAGTGGGTGAAGCTGACCTGCTCAATACATCAGTACATTGTTAAATCAGGTGCCAGCTTCCCTTGTAGAGCTAGAAGGAGATGGGAGTTTGAAATCTGTGCCATGTTTTTTTGAGGCGTTGATGGACTCAGTGTTATGATGAATGTCACAATTTTAAAACAGCACACTAGATGGACAGAGTCCATCTAGATGAACTACTCCTTTAGAGTGAATTTAAAGGCTCACTTTGTTCCACAAAGTGCCTTGAGGAATGGACTGACTTAATTTTTCAGTACAATTATTAGACATCGAGGCCGAGGCAAGAAAATATCACAAATTGTTCAACTTTAAAATAGATCTCAACGTTTAGGCGTACTTTAAATGACTTAAGTTATCCAGGACTAATTTGAGTGTTAATGACCTTTGCTGTTTTCAAGTATAATGTGCATGTTATAGGATAACCAAACTCACACAAGCGACACCACAGCGGATGTGCTTGTTATCAGCGGTTCACAAACTGATATCTGTTCTACAACTCGGGCCGACCACAAAACACAGTTCGTGTTGTTGTTGTTGTGCACTCACCGTCTTTCGCCGGGTCGTTGTTTTCTATCCCTATCATCCCGCGGGCCTGTTTGGATCGTGGGTGGCATGATTGTGTTTCACAAATTCGTCTACTGGACCATCATTACGAAGAAAATGCGCAAAAGCTATAATATTGGAAAAATAATTGCCCCTAGATCCTTCTCTCCATTACTCCATGTTACAGATTACTAACTGGTACTTACGAGTGTAGGCAATAGGTAATGGTCAAAATCAAGGTCTGTCTACAACAGACCGGAAGGGAGCTCGCCATACCTGCCAACCACAGTGAGATATGACGAATTATATTTTCTAGCATCAGAATTATATCGTTTATCTCTAGGGACAGTGCAGTATTTGCTAGTACAAATTGAAAAAATTACAAATTGTATTTACAGGTACAAACTGAAACGTGTCACAAAAACTCCAGTACGTGGGCCTACACGTTTAAAGACAGCACAAAGACTAAGGCAGGATTTGCCTTTGCTGCCTCTTCCTCTCCGGCCGTAGGTGAGAAGGCCTGACAGCAGCCTGCGGATGGTCGTGGGTTTCCCCCCGGGTTCTTCCCGGTTTCCTCACACCATAATGCTGGCCGCCGTTGTATAAGTGAAATATATTCTTGATTACGGCGTTAAAGACAAAGCAAATCAAAGCAAATCTTTGCTGCCTCCGTCAAAGTGGTTATGTTTTCTCTGACCTTTCTTTGTCTGCCAGTTAATCATCATGAGCCCGATATGTGAAGCTGCATTGCCGGGTTCTACCCTGATTCACCACAATGTTGGTCGCCGTTGCATAAGAGAAATATGCATGAATATGGTCTAAAACTCCAATCAATTAAATAAATAAATAAAAAAAAGAAATAAATAAAGTTGCATCGTGCTTGGGGTGAAAAAAATATTTGACAACATGTACTATTATATGTTTACATGCACACATCTTTTCTTATTTATAATTCCACAACAAAATAAAATAAACTTCCTGTTGAAATTGAAAAGTTTTACCACATAAATTTAATAAAATTAGGAAAATCTATCCGCTCGTGTAAACAAAACTGTGGGCCTATATACATGTCACTGGACAGACGTCAGGACTATACTTATATGTACACGTTAGTGAGATTAGCCTTGATAAATATATGTTTTCATGGTGTGTACTGAGCCCGTTGTCACTTAGGGCCTACAGTAACCTATAGTCAGCGGCCCTTACATAGTAAGTTGTTAGGTTACCGGCACTACTTCTGTTCAGTCTGTTACCATTACCGCAATTTTTGGAACATCTTGTCTGCTCCCTTCAACTGTATAATTGTATCAGGAATACACAATTTTTCTCACATAGTTAGTACCGGTACGTCTAAACATCTAACAAACAACTTATACGGTACGTATCTTTACTTTCCGAAAAAAATAAAAAAATAAAAAAAAATAAAAAACGAGAGAGAATTGAAATTTCTTGCCTCCCACAAAACCAATGTCTGTTTTAAAAACTAAAAAACATGCAGTATATATTTCAATCATTAGAGAGGAATACGGTGGGCTTGCGTTTGTTTTTCGTTCATTGTATATATGTGTTAATTTTCTGCTATCGCATGTGCACCAAATGTTAGCCTTATTCACTGTTAAGAGAAAAGTGTCAAAACTACCAGAAATACTAGGGCCAGATGTGATCCTGATATTCAGGGTATAGACAACTCCATATACCAGGGTCATTTATTCCAAATAGTTCAGGGTCAGTATGCCTGTGACCCTGAAATATTGGGTCGAGCTGACCCTAAAATGTTGACAGTGTTCAGTGGACTTATTTCATCTGATAAGATTTTTCGACATCGCATGTGCAGTTTATTTCATTTCTTACCCTTCCTTATTCGGCATGCATCGTGTGCTTAGATTATTCCATTAGTTTCCGGTACGCTTATTTTTTTTTCCCTGGGCACAGCATGCATATATTATTCCATTTGTTAACTTCATTCAGAAGACACCAATGCAATCGCTGTGAATTCTCCGGCCGTAAATGGGAAGGTCTGGCAGCAACCTGCGGATGGTCGTGGGCTTTCCCCGGGCTCTGCCCTGTTTCCCCCCACCATAATGATGTCCGCCGTCGTATAAGTGAAATATTCTTGAGTACGGCGTAAAACCAATCAAATAAATAAATTTATTCAGTATTGCATACATAGATAATTCATCCCTTTTCCGTTATCCGAAAGATGTCCCATGCATAGCTTATTCCATGCAACTTTTACCTTTACTGCGTATAGAACTCGTATGCATATATTATTCCATCTGTTACCCAATTCGTCATCTTATAGACCGCTTCTGTTGCCTAATGGTTAGAGCGTCCGCCTCCAAGTCGGGAGACCCAGGATCAAACCCGAGTCAGCTCACATCAAAGACTTTAAAAAATGGTACTGCCTCGCTTGGCGCTCAGCACTGAAGGCTTTGAGCAAGGAAACAGGACTGGTTGTCCCCGTGTCGGTATAATGTGCCTGGCTGGGGTGGCACGTCCTGTGTTTTCGGCATGATACTTAATTCAGTGGCTGCGGCGCTTTGGCAGCATGGACCCACCCTGCCTCAAAAAGTTACATTATATATGTACTCTACGTTGTCATATGAATAAAAATTTGCTAAGTAAGACGTAAATCCTTAAGCAGTCATTCATTCATTCACAGGTTATGCGAGCCCATTTGTCATATATCGTACTTTCGTCGCTGTTGTCGTTTTACTATCCATAATACAGTAGTTTTATTTGTTTTGTCATTATTTGGTCCACCTCGCCAGCATAGAGTTTTCCAACTGATATTTATGTATTTGATTTGTGTTATACGCCCTACTCAAGAATTTTTCTCTTAGCCTATACGACGGCGAACAGCGTATTGTCGGAGGGAAACATGGAAGAGCCCGGGGAATACCAACGACCATTCGCAGGTTGCTCACAAACCTTCCCACGTATGCTTCCACTGATAACCCTAATTACTCGATATATCCCACATCTAGATTATTCGATCTCTTACCCTTATTCTACATCGCATGCATAGATTATCTCACTTGTTACTCTTATTTTGCTGCTGATTTGGAAATACCCGTATTTATGTATGCATATATGTTCTCAGAAATCTTGGTTCTTCATGGTTCTTTGCACTCATAATTGGTTTTCTATGGAACCATACATGTAATATTGTTGGTATAATTGTAATATAATCCAAACCATTTCATTGCTGCTGCATGGGTAAGCATTAAACGTCTCTGGAAAAGGTATGAAATCTAACCGTTAGTGTTGGCTATAGGTACTCTCGTGGTCGTTAGGTGGCTCTGGTTCAACCTTAACGGCCCTCTGGTGGCGTGGGTCGAGAAGAACAGTGCCGAAAGTACAATGCATGCCAGTGATGATTCGCTTTAGTGGCCTTTAGACCGTGTTTGCGCGTGGCTGCAGGTCGAAGACCTCGATGCAGCGAAAAACAAGATTTACATTTGGTTGTTTGTTTGGTTATAACTTTCCTTCCACCTGTGTAGCATGACAAAGAATGAGGTCGGGTGCCTTGAAGAACCAACCTTTCTTTACTCCACACAGTTTGGCAAAAAACGGTACGTATACATCTGCTTTTACGCACAAAACCAGACTATCCTATATAGAAAACAGCCGTGTAATTCCACACTGTAGTTGTGAGGAGAACGAATGGAGACAGGAAATCAAGGTTTGCAACCCGATCCCTGTCTAGCTCCTTATCGATACCTTCAATTTAGCCACCATTAATTTATGTTCCAGATAGGGACCCACGTGATGGCAGTAAAGCCGTCTTAACGCGGTTCGTCTGTCACGATAACCAGTGATGTATGGGCGGTTATTTGTAAAAATCGGACTCATGTTTCATTTGTTACGGTTAGTTGAAGTGGAGTGAAGGTTTTTTTTTCTTTGTAAGCGTAGGCCTATATGGAAACGCAAACACCATGTACAGAAACTCCTATTAATGTCAACGTAAATACCCAAATTTTGTGCAAATAAACTTTCAGAAAATAAGAGTAAAAAAAGAGATGACAAATGATCGAAATGTCCAAAAGCTTCTTCCCAACGTACAGTCCTATATTTGCCTGTTAATACGACATTCTGTGCGGTATAGGCTTGTAGAATGACCGAAAACCATGATCTGTCTAACACATGCCGCACAGTTTACTTTGATGTAATATGTGATAATGAATTGGTCGACTACAGCAATGATTTAACGTGACACGGTCGCCGTCAAGCCGCAAGCGGCAATCGCATTAAAGTCGATGTTCTTTTCTTGGAACTAGACCACATAGCAACATCTAGGTATAAAATAATTATAAAATGTTAAAATGGCATAAAATGAAGAACAAGAAGGTAAACATGACAATCAGTCCAAATCAAATATAATTGTAACCATTATATTGTAGTATAAATGATTATAACCATATTTTTCAGAAGTACAAATATATGGTCAGTTTGTATCCACTGGCTTTTAATGGATTCAGCGAGTTACACATGGTATAGTTTGTGAACTAAACAACTAGTAATCCGATTAAGAAGGAATTGGGGAATCAATAATGGAAAAAAGACCTGTCCAAACATACCCATGAATTGACAGCTGTGAAGGCATCAATCGCGTTTCGGTATCTTTTAATTGGTTGTCTATATACAGATTTGTCGGAGCTTAAAAGTTTGATAAAAGAAACCGAAAGAAGCCAGTGTGGGCCTTTAGGTGGAAACTGTGACAGAGCTGTGATAAGTGTTGACTGTGACTATTTAAATTTTACCAAGTATCATACTGTCTTAGCTGCTCTGGTTTACTCTATATGATCAATATATCTTTTACTTGAGTTCTCGCTTAGCAACAGAGGCTGGAGTTATCGCCCTCTAGTTGTAGGCTAACGTTGACAAACACACATGATAATGATAATGGAGAATTTGTCATCACCTTACGACTCTACATTGCAAGATGTAGATAACTTGCTTTTCTCTTTTCTTTTGTTATACAAATTTATAGCATTTGCTAACCTTTATAGTTAATAAGGAACCATGCGTCGAAAAAGTCAAATTTTACTCACGATGACCAGTAGGTCCACAATAAAATGGTTTTGACAATTGGCAATTTCGATATTTCTGACTAAAACTCAGCACATTGACGTGGCGGCCTAGTGAGGTAGAATGATATATAAACATCACACATATAATGACATTTACACCCTTACACGTCGATGAGCATAGGGATTTTCTGTTGTGCTTGTAACGAGAATTTTATTTATGGCTGGCAGGCCTTCACTCGTCAGACCGGAGAGGAAGCCACCATGAGCTGTACTTGAACTCACAGCGATTGCATTATTGTAGAGGTTCCTGGGTCATTGTGCTGTGCTAGCAGGCTAACCACTGCAGGTCAAGGAGGTGCCATGTGAAGATAAAAGGATGTGTAATGAGTACTCAACACCTGTGTGGCAAAATTGTGCCCAGATCTTTGATACTTGTAGCAGCTCTTTGTTTTGTTTTTTAAGCCCACACTTTTCCACGGTTCAAAGAACACGAACTATTTACGGCTGATGCGCGATATAAATGCCTTGTGCAGGTGGATTTATGCTTTTAAAGATTACTGGCAAGAAAATTACATCGTCATGCACTCGTTAGCGAAGAGGCCAAAGCGTTTATGGCCCGCTTTACTGAAAGTCGGTCAATGTAGCACACGTGGTTTTTTTTTTTTTTAAATCAAATGACCGTTTGATATAGTTTCAGTCAAGCAAACAGGCTGGGGTCTATTTGAGGGCCGACGTGTTCCTCGCTGTAGACAGGTTTTCGTCTCATAACGCCTTGTTGGGCCCCAGGCTATATGGCAATTCGCTTGGCAGGAGAGAAAGAAACGCCTACAAATGAGTCTTTGAACATCTCTGTATGGTTCTCAGTCGAGACGTCTAGTGGTCATTTTGCGTCACACCATAGGATTGCAGCAAAACCCTCTGCATATAGCTTTTAACCGTTATGACGGGCTTTGACGTGGTAAAAAAAAAGAAGAAGAAGAAGAAGAAAAAAAACGAGGTAAAGAATTGGCTGTAATGACACTATATGCAAGCGTTTGCAAGTATTCCAATGTTATAATGTCCCTTGTAGCCGTTGCCAGAAAAGGTTCACTGGTAAAGTTTACTATATTATTCTTTAACAATATACATTGCGGAAACAGAGGATAGCGTACCATTTCTCGTGTTTGCATACCAATAAAAATAGTAATGTTTGCTTGTTAAAGTTAAATTCGTTCACATATAGAGTTCAAAACACACTGCCAGATGCATGGTAACTTATAAAAGTCCCAGTCTTCATATAGTAAGTGTTGTGAATACATAAAAAGGGACCATAGTTGGATTCGAAACGTACGCGCAATTGTCTTGGGCTAAAGCGCTACAGAAAAAAAACACTACTGCTCTCAGCAACCTCTATGAGATTTATAAATTCCCGATAATCAAAAAATATTTCTTTTAAATGAACATAAAGCAACACTTCCTGTGTTTTGAACAGGTTTTCAGCTGAAATTATTTTCACTGCGGAGCGTATAACTCCCGCTTCGAAAATAAAGCAACGATATCGATCACGTGTTCATTTGCACTTCACTCCATAGTCATCGATCCCTAAAGCCAATATAGGAAAACATCAACAGCGATGATATCAAACAGATGGGATATCGAACCGAATGTGAAGTGAAAAAAATGTAGAGGAATGCGAATCTAACCAGAGAAATGACCACGTAGTCTGTTATTTTGAACCTCATATTACACACGGACAAGTTTTACACCTTTTTCAAGTTTCTTTCCCCCAATCATAAACCTGACTTTCGACGTATTCTCGAACGCGGCGTGAAACGCAAATAACGATAGAGCTCATTTTAAATACAAAATGTTAAGTCGTGTGCAAACATTTTATCACCTCTTTCCTTTGTATTTAAAAGTGCTTCTGTGAAATTAATAACCCAGTTTCAAAATGCCAATACCATGAGAAATTTACAGTCTTTTTTTTAGAGAGCTAATCTCTCAACCAGGTGAGCATTTGTAAGCTGATATTAATGGAGTCGACAAGTAAGGAGTTTCATCAGCAATTATAATTTGCAAATTGTTCAGCAGCAGGAACAAGAATTTACATTTCGGCCTAAAGCTGGGCATTCGCTATTCAGTCTTTCCATGAAATTCTTGCTAATTTCTTTTCTGCACCACCGTCATGGGTTATGTAACACACCTGGGCCAATATCTATCAAATGTCTTAAAACGTAAGTCAAAAATTCAAACACAAAAACAGTTAAAATATGTTTTCTCTCTAAGAAGTTCTCTCTCTAATGGATATGGTGTCATGTTGACTTTATGCTGTGATTACTGTGACACAGAGGTTTGGCGTGGCATAAGCAGAGGGCTTTTGTGTCAACTGCACAGTTCAGTGTGCGGTTATAAGTCTTACGATTGCAGTACTGTGTAAGATGACATTGCCATAGGATAGGAAAAATTGCAGTCTAGCCGTGTTGAGCTCTCTGAAGCACAGACAAGAGGGAACGAGCGCACGAGCGCACGAGCGCACGAGCCTTTTGAGTTGTGTATAGAGCGAATTACAAGTCAGTCTTGAACTGTTTTGAATTAGTTTCATTTCTTTAGACTGGATTCTGATGCGATGGACCGATGCTAAGACAACAATCACGATGTTGAGAGGTGCTATTGAGGAAAAGCAGTGACGTGCTCAGCCAATCACGTGGTCTTCCACCGGAACGGTTTCTCCTACACACCCTATATAGTAGAGCTTATGGGATTATGAGAGTGAGAGTAAGGCAGACACGATAAACACGGAGCGGCCTATCACGTCTGTTTAATTATTTATCTTTTCATTGTTGCTTAGAACATAAGCATGTGCGGCGGGTAGCGGGAAATTAGTGTAATCGGGATAAACCACCAACCTTTGATGAGTTATTCACGCTGAACAATTGCATCTCATGACATCACTTTATAGTTTAAATAAACAAAATAAACACAACAAATTATTCACTTTCTGTCATTTTTTAATATCAGCAGTATGGATTTTGGGCATAACCAGAAGACATATTGCGCAAATTGCACTACGCCACGCTATAAGCCTATATTGTATATTAACTGTGATGACAACACAGCATTTTGAATAACTCTAGACCAGTGACGTTTAATAAATTGCAACTAACGTCAATGCATTTTTTAAAACCTAATTCTGCTTCAGTCATGGTGTTAGGGGACGTGCTATACGTTGCTATTTTCTAAGTATATATATGAACAGTTCGAATAAAACCCTGACTGAGGTTAGTTGACAACAGACCGGATTTCACCGGTAAGACGTGTGACCATTGGCCAACTATCACAATGTCGGGTGTTTTTGCTATAGTCTTTTACATCAGATATAATTCAACCGAACTGTCTTTTCTCATTGCTTGTAGGCCTAACGGGTCTTTCTCGGTTAGACAGAGTCTGAGTCAATTCTTTTCTTCTCCATCAATCGTTTATCTTGGTCTAAGGATCAATCGGTGACATAGGCGGGGTGTTAAGCACCCTGCTCGGTGGATCGTTTCGTTATGAGCTGTCGTAGTCAGACCTTGTTACATCTCTAATTAAGCCAACTCCCCATTCTCACATCTCGAACTCCAGGACTATTTTGGAAGTCTTTGCCCTCAAGCTTTGGTAAGCAACAAATCAATCGACCGTCTAACTGGTTTCTGAAATCTTCTATTTGTCCTTCAAACTGTCTTGTACTTTATCCAGGTCTAAACTGGTCTTGTACTTCCCCAATCTTAGGGCCTGACATATATGATGCATGCAGCTTTATCCGTCTAACGCCGGTCTCTGACCTACCTTTAACGTCATGGACGGCACCGGTTCGACTATTGTTCCACCATCTGTTCTCTGCAAAATATTGGAAATTTTGTATTTATGACTGTTTGTCTTGCAGTAATGTCATTTCAGTGGGTAAATATACAGAGGGCGGCGAACAATATGTCAACCTATCTGCAGAGATCTAGAGAAAGCCTTCAAATGTAGTGATCTATGGGTACGGTACTGAAAACCATTTTGAAATCCCCAATACATATAATGGGCTTTGTACAAACTCAAAGGAGTGAAGCAATATAAATTTTAACGTATCCAGTTACGAAATACGAGATCAACAAACCTATGCCTTATGCTTTTATGTCTGTTCGTGTATTTAACTTAAAATGATAATAAAAAGGAAGCTGCAAATTATTGAGCTGTAAATGACTGAATTGCGACAGATCATGATCGAGGAAAGTAAATAACTAGTACTTTGGATGAAATTTCTTTATTTTATGAACTTTCGTCTGTGTACATAGTTACAAAGTGATTCAGGTCTTTTGTCTTTTGTCAGATAACGTTATCCGTAACTCGGAACATGGCATGGAGACAGTTGCTTAAAATGTGCAGCGCATGGTACAAGTGACTGACTATATGTGAATTGTCTTTTTATGCAATAGTCATGTAAGTCATCGTATTAATAAAACATTTTGTTCTAATAACAATCAGACGTTCAGCTGGGCCAATTTGCGCTGTTGCATAAAACCACTTTTTTCTTGTGGTTGTTGTTTTTCACTAGTAAGGTAGCGTTTTCGAAACCAAAAGCCGCTTGCAGCGTTTTGCTGGAAAACTTGCAGTGTGTTACTGAGGTGCTGGATGCTCTACTGGTAACAGAATATCCAAACTAAACAAAATGAATCAATCGTGGCCAAAGCACAGACAGCAACGTATAATTGCACATCGGAAAATGTTATCCTTTTAATTGTATGCTCATATTCCTTGATGTATGTAATGATTCTTATATAAACAAGACAAAGATAAAATCTTTATACATCTTGAGATTACCAGTCGTCATATGACAGAATTAACACCCAAGGGAAATTGTGAAAGGTTTGTACTATCACAACATGTTGTTTTAACTCAAGGGCATTAACATATTGGGTTAATTTATTTATTTATTTTAATTGGTCTTTTACGCCGTAAACGAGAATATTTCATTATTATTACGGCGGTCAGCATTGTGGTGGGAGGAAATTGGGCAGAGCGCACGGGGGAAACCGTAGGTTGCTGCCAGACCTTCCTGTGTAAAACCGGACAAGAAACCAGCATAAGCTGAACTTGAGCTCACAGGGATCGCATTAGTGAGAGGATGCTGGATCACTGCAATGCGTTAGCACTCTAACCAGTGGGCCACGGAGGACATGGATCATCATGGAGTTACAGAGAGCTCTGTATAGGTTCATGGCATATACGTAATTCGAGTGTATTACTGAACATTCAAGCTCAAGTACAAACTACTATGTACAAAATCACGTCTTTCTGGCAAAAGATCTGCTCAAATCCCGTAGAGAAAGTTAGACAAGGCAGAAATAAGATATTCTATTAAAGGTGGAGAAAACATAAAAATGACAGTTCAGATGAAAGTGTGCGAAAAGTTATTCCTGAATGTGGTGTTCAATATTTTTTCCAATCTTTCCTTAAGGAGAGAAAGACACTTGAAAATAATTTTTGTATGGTGGGTATTTGGGACCACCTTTTGGTATTATAGTCTTTATTTAATAATGTCATAAATGAGGATGTAACACAGGTTCAATCAATATTTTTGCACTAGAATTTGTTCTTTTCAGCTAACAAATGTATTAAACCTCAATTTGGATCATATCTTTATTTTTAATATGTTCATAAGTATTATTATAATTTAGGTTAAATGCATATGTTTCGATATAAACCACAAATTTACATTCAAATAAATTCATTACGCATGCATCACATCCTTATTTAGAACAAAAGTTTACCAAAAGTTGTTCCCTAATGCCCACCGTACATAAATACTTTCAAATACCCTTTTCTCTTGAACAAAAAAATTCAAAAAAATATTAAAGACCATATTTGCAAATAAGTTTTGAAGCTCTTTCATCTGATTTTGACATCATTTTTATGTTTTATTCTCCTTTCAGGAAGATAGTGACAATTAAATTTAAATAGGTATAATTTTATTAAAATATATATTTACATTTCGTTGTTTAGTTTATAGTAGTGAAATATTAGCTCTAAGAAAAGAAATGATGTCTTTTCAGTTTACGCCACGTAAGCCCTACTTCAACCATAACGTGACAAAGCGCCAACCAAACACTAATTAGTGGCGCTGATGCATGTTTCTGTGTGCCATCAGCACGTAGCTGGAGACACGCATGTCTGTGCAGAAACGACATGCATCAGTCATTATTAGGTGGAATGCGATAAGATCTCGCCACGAAAATCCAGCGACTCTAGATGCTTGATAAGTTATATTAATTAAGTAGAGTGTGGTAACGGTAATGTGTTATGTTTGGATTAATTTACATAGGGAAGGAAAACAAAGTGCCGAGAGTTTATGAAAAACAAACCGCCTGACATAAAGCCACCGCCAAATCACTCAGAGCTGGGCTGGAGCCTTACTTTTACATCTATGGTCGCGGGCGAATCAGCTGGGGCAAGACGCAATTTTTGAAAAGCAACTGTTGTAGAAATCTTGAAAAAAAAATGCAATATTTTGATCCACACTGGTATACAGCGTTTTTCTCCAATAATCATTGGACAAAAGTAACTTCTTTGAGCCAAGACTATACAGGACACCAGCAGAAATTTGGAAAGTTGCGAATGAGTCTACTAGCAATATACCAATGGTGAATGTTATGAGGGGCCAAATTAAAGTGACTTATCGATATCGATATATGGTAGCAATTGTCGATAAATGGCTTACCCATATCGATCATTCCGCCTTTTTAGCCTTATGATAGTTACTGCTCCTTCCTGACATGTCGTAAAGTTTTTAACCGGAAGTTTTTCAGTTTTAGCAGAACAGAGTAAAACATCACGATATCGAAAAATATTTATCGATATCGCTAATTCATTTATCCATATCAATAAATGATTTATCCATATCAGTAAATGGATTACTGATATCGATAAATCGTGGGCACTTATCGATATCGATAAATGAATTAATGATATCTATGGATGAATTAGCGATATCAATAAATGTTTATCAATATCAGTAAATAATTTTATAACTTTCTTTTAAATGTTAATTTGGACCCCATAGAGTGGTGTGTCATACAATGATGTCACTCTGTGTGTATAGTCTACCTCATACTTACATAAGAATCGCATAATCGCTTCAACATTTAAAACTGGCAGAGCAAGTCCTTTTTTAATTCCTAATTTCTTTGTTGATTTTCGAGTTTTGTTTTCCTTTATTTTTATTATTTATGTATATTTTGTCACAGTCTCACCAGAAGGGGAGAAAAATGGGTAAACCTACATCAAGGCTATATGTACGTGACAGCAAAAATACTCAACACAGACGCATATTGCTCACTTTTGCAGTATTGGTTGGTATCAGAATATAACCACACCTTTTGTCCGTGTGGCAGCTTATATTCACACATTACGATACCGGCGCAGTTTATGAGCTGATATATGAGTGTTAATTTCCGGCAGAACGTGGACCCCTGCTCCCCCGTGATGAACTCGAGGTACATTGTCCTACCAGATTTGGACCTGATTTCGGGTCAAATGTTGAACCAAAGGACTCATTGTCCTTGTTCCATTTAAAACTCCACGCCATATAGTCCCTAAATATGGAAGGAATCAATGTATTTCTGTTTACCCATATTACCAATATGGACATAGCCGCTCCCTTATTAAAGCAATCGTGAATTTATAATAATCCCTGATTATTGGGGAATAAATATTTAATGTTACAAGCCGGTATTCACTAATATTCTTCTGACGTTAGGGAAGCCGGCAATGTTGTGCCCGTCAGTTGTATTACGGTGGGATGAGTTTACACACTGTACCTACCATTAAACGTACTTGCAATTCCTAGCCCTATTGGTGACCAGGGATCCACCAACGACAAAGAGTTGTATATTTACTGAGAATGAGTGAGGTGGATGTGGAGGGGGAAATAGGGGAGAGGAAGGAAAACGGAGATATATGGAGTGCAGAGCTTTCGGGGTGCCATACAGTCTCTCACGCAAAAAAAATTCCATTTAGCCAAACTTTTCTCTCTTCCTTGCAATATTTGAAAGCCCCCCACTTATGGTTTCGTGTCGCTGAGAGGGTGTTTTGAAGATCATGCCTGGAAACCCCGCCTGGATTCGGAGAAGCTTTCTGTTTTGCAAAGTGGAATCGCATTTTTTATTACCACTGTACTGCATGATGCTGTAGTTGTCCAGTACACATGCAGATTTTGAAAGAGGTTTGGCAAAGAAGTTTGAAAGACAACATTTTTTGATGATTCCTTGCAATATTAAATGATGTTGGTGGAGGCGTACTTTATCCGTTGGATCTCCAAGATCATATGCATTGGTTGGTTAATGAGAATTTCCCAATCAAATGTTTTAACCTAAAGATCTTTTGCTTCTGATTTTCACCGTGGCCCATTTGAACATTTCTCTCAGTGCTGAAGATTGACGTAAGCTCCAACTGCAGAATAACTTTCCACGCATTTTAGTACTTTGACATACACTTTCTGCTGAGTGTCCAATGAGGAGCAGAGGAGTTAGATGTCCGTATCAAATTTTTTTTTATATCGATGTGTTAAAACATGAGATTTTCAGCGCGAATCATTAGCTTTTCTTCAAAAAAAAAAACAAACGATTCCGTGTGTTTACCGTAGGTCTGATTCGCTACGCGTCCTACGTGGACTTCATTTGAAGGTATTAGTAACTTTTTCTACACCATTCTTGGAAATGAAAGGCTGAAAATTAACACGTCCAGTGGAGAGTGCGAAGTAGATAAAATTATGTGTACTATCAAAATCACAACCCCGTCCATCAACTGGATTAAGTAGTGACGGTGTACAGTGGAAGTCACTGGAAAATATTCCATGACCAAAACCACAATTTTTAAAATCCATATTATCATGGATTTCTTTGATTTATATAATTGGAGTTTTACGTTATGCTAAGGTGACCAGAATTATTATGGGGGGAAATCTGGCAGAGCCGGGGGAAACCTACCACCATCGGTAGGCCGGAGAGTAAGGCAGCATGAGCTGGATTTGAACTCACAATGATCGCAATGACGAGATACTAATAGGTCATTGTGCTGCGCCATCTCTCTAACCACGGAGGCCACGGACCACCAAAACGGCATCACGAGACCACCAAAACTGCTTCCTGAGACTTCCAAATTTTAATCGACTAATTGTGTCAGAAACTGAAAATCTTATGAGAGATTATAAGACTTAACACTACTGTTGGTACAGTTTCGGACTTTGAAGTTTGAGAAAACTGTCCTGAAAATGGTAGAAGGTCCTAGTAAATACTTTATCGTGGTTGGTTTCTGTCAGGAGTGGTTTTAAATAATACACCTGTACTGTGTTCCTGTTGTTAATATTTTAGCCAAAGACCCTGTAAGAGAATGTTAGATAAGCTCCTAAGATGCTCACGAGACGGCAAAGGTTTGCACGATGGAGTCTGGAAAGCTACGTCTTGGTGGATTTCATGGAAAGACACAGGTTACAGCCTAAGTTTATAGAAAACACCAAGCACAAGATGGCCATCATTTGACGGGTCTTTCCATAGCACTCCTGAACACAACCGGAAACCCATTTATAGGCTGAGTTATTATCTTTTATACGTTAGCCGATTTTCGGCGTCACGATCTATCATGGGCGAATTATGAAGAAAGCCCGAAATAATCGAAACTCGTTTCACACAAGTACCTCTTCAGCGCTGCCTTGAAAACCCCGCGTTATTGAGTCGGTCAACACTGCAGAATGATCGAGCCGCTCCACGCATTCAGTGCTCCAGGCAGGCGAAAGCTGCTCTAGCAGCCGCCTGTTGTAATACTGCACAGTCGCCGAGCGGAGATCGCGGCATTCTCGTCTGCTCGCCATATCTGACGCTGTGGCGCGAAGAGCGTCAATCATGATCATGTGACCTAAAGGTGGAAATGCTTGAAGGAACTCAACGAATGTGATTGAAATAGATTCTGTGGAAACGTGTGTGCCTAAAGGGCTTTACCTTGTGAGGCGTGGTGGTGGAGGTGGTGGGGTGGAGGTGGGGGTGAGGGTGGGGGTGGGAGTGGTGAAGTTGTCGCCTTAGTTTAGAAACATTCACGCCAGCATACAGACAAGTCATATTCCTCTTCTGACATTAATACAGATTCACTATATGACTATACACCAGAGAGCACAAAGATTTTTGAATGACATCAATATGACGTCTTAACTATGTGCCAGGGATCTCATAGCCAACTGTGCATCGAACACTTAACACAGTAAATGAGAAATTAATGTCACCTAATTTTGCGTGAGTTTGATTTTTCTGGTATTGTCAAGACACGAATGAAATGACAGTTTGTAAGGATTACTAAATCTCTGCCTGTCTGCTCTTTGTGTTGTTAAAATACGAAGAAATGACAAATGATGTAATCCGGTTACATGTATGAAGACATCAGTTGTCGTCACTTTGCCCTACAAGCTGTTCTCCCTCTATTTTATTGGCAATCCTATAACTAAATTCATATTTTCACTTTTTATTTAAGATAAGGTTTATAAGCTACAATACGTCTTTGATGCTTATTTAAATGAAGTTTGATGGTATTTCACGATTTATGAGGGTTTCTGTGGCGATGTACATCTGTAGAGAAATAAGAGTCCTGAAAAGCTGATGTTACTGACTTTCTCTCAAGTATGACACGTTAAAGAAAATCGAAAGATCAGCAAACGATATGTTCTGTTTAATAATACATACAAGGAATCCTGGAGTTGCCTTCTCGTTTAAAGAAAAAAGCTTCGCGGGATTATCTGGATAAGATAGACAAAGTGCCGTTATCGCTGAGTCCTGTCTCAGTTACTTGGATTACCTTAATTCACCGAGACTGAATTTGTTCCCATTGCATGCCCGTACCGCTTCGTTGTCTCTATACGTGGGCACAAGAACATATGTTTCCTTTCTTTACAAAAGATCGGATTTCTATCTCGCTTTTAACAGATCGATAGGTTTTCCGTGTGGGATTCCTTTCCTGTCGTAATAGGCAGGCAACATTCCACTCGAATGTGTCGTGTTCGGTTTTAAGTCAAGATCGTGAACATGTTAATGTACTGTGTCCTGTAATGCATATCAGAAACTAATAAAACCTTGTATGTGATCAGTAACTCTCTATCGTTCGGCAGTTGACATGGTCATATTAAAGCTCAATAAAACGTTAGATATAAAGCAAGTGTCATCTGATCTCATTAATCTGGCACACAACTCTTACAAAAACTATTAACATTGTTTTAGATACAGTTTACAAACGTAACTCGTGGAACACGAAACTGAAGTAAAGCTCTTTGACCAAACTTACCATGGGCTGAAGGCATCTAAGGAACCTGTGTTATTTCACGAGCATCCCCCAGCCTCACCCCTTCTCCACTGTTCAGTTTGATGAACAGCACTCGTCCTGCTGTGTCACTTGTATAAACACACCTACCATATTATCCAGTTACCCTGTCCAGATCATTCACATTTTATGTTGATCTTCCCTTATGATCTTAGGTATACTGTACCACAGTGGTATATTAATAATGGTGGCAGGACAAAGTGCCATAATAAGTGTTAAGTCAAAATGAAGCTTTGTTTTTCGAAGTTATACTATTTGTATATGTATATGAGAGTCGTTATTTGTGGTTAAGTTGGACTAAAGGAGAAAGCACTGGAATCACTGAAGTCAACCTCCATTGAAGGTTTGTGAGGTGCAATCCATTGTTCTGCCGAACAATGACTTGTTCAAGCGGTTTTTTTCAACATGATGATGGGTTTCAAGATCATATTACAGATGTGTCAATGAATGTGAAATTTGACAAACACATAAAGTATCTCGGTGGTTTGATAAATATGCTGGATGGTTTGATAAATGTGCTCGATGGTTTGATAAATGTGCTCGATGGTATGATAAATGTGCTAGATGGGTTGATAACTGTACTAGGTGGTGTGATAAATACACTAGGTGGTGTGAAAAACGAGCTACGTGGTGTGATAAAGGCGCTACATGGTGTGATTAATGTACCAGGTGGTGTGATGAATGAGTCTAATAAATGTTCGAGATAGTGTGATAAATGTACACGCTGGTAAATGTGCTGGATGATATGATAAATGAGCCAAGTGGTGATAAATGTGCTAGATAGTCGGGTAAATGTACTAGTTGTGTAATAGTGTAATATATGTCCTAGGTAGCGGGATAAATGAGATAGGTGATATGAACTTCAAAACCGAGGTGATGCCGCAAGACTTGGGCATCTTGTACGAGTGAGTGAGTGAGTGCTTGGGGTTTAAAGTCGTACTTAACAATTTTTCAGTCATATGACAACGAAGGAATCCTTAGACTGCATGTAATGTGCCTCCTTGTTGCAGGACGGATTTCCACCGCTCCTTTATCTAGTGCTGCTTCACTGAAACGCCTTACCGAAGGCAAGTTAGCCACCCCGCTCAAGCAACTTATACTGGAAGGTTCAAAATAACTAGGTCGTGGCTTTCCCCCGGGCTCTACCTGCTTTCCCTCCATCATAATGCCGGCCGACGTCGTATAAGTGAAATATTCTTGAGTGCGGCGTAAAACACCAGTAGAATAAATAAATAAATATATTACAACAACTAACACCAGAAGGCGTAAAAACTGATACCAAATGGTTTAAAAATTGATACCTAAAGGGTTTAAAACTGATACCCGAAGGCCCAAACAACTGAAACCAGAAGGCTCAAACAACTAACATCAGAATGCTTCAAAACAGATAACAGAAGGTTCAAACAAGTAATACCTGGAGGTTATAAACAAGTAATACCGGGCGGTTTTAAAGAACTAACACCAAGGCTTACAGCTGATACCAGAAGGCTTATAACTGATACCAGAAGGTTCAAACAAGTAATACCACAAGGTTCTAAACAACTAACAGCATAAGGCTTAAAACTGATACTAGAAGGCTTACAACTGATTCCTGAAGGCCTAAAACACGTACGCCAGAAGGCTTAAAACTGATACCAGAAGGCATAAAAATGATACATGAAGGCATAAACAACTGATGACACAATAATTGAACAACTTGACCACAAGACTTTACACAATACCCAAAATGTCATCTTGTCGGTTGAAGAGAAGGATGCAAAATTAGAATTACACCTGGGTAAATGAAATATGAAAAGTATGAAGTATGGAAAGTTGTGTGTTCGACAATGACAACAGAGGAATAACAACAGAGCAACGTTCGGGCAGGTTTGTGCTTGTATGTAAGGCGTTTGTCTGAAAAGGGAAGCCCTGTGTGAACAGGGAAACAGTGTTAGAACCAACAGTACTTACACGCTTGCTTAGGCTTAACCCCACCACTTGTGCCCCCGTGCTGAAGTATTTAATCAGTATTCATCAACAAAATTGTTTCAGGTTTTGATTAGAATCATTTTGTACATAGCTAAGATAAAGAGAAAGTGTGTGTATAAAGTATTATTAGAAACAAAGGTTGACACGGATTGTTTGTGTTTCCTGACATCACTTCCTGCCTGATCACCGTGAACCCAGTGACCTCAGTGATGTTCGAGATTTCTGAACAAAATTTGCTAGTCGTGCCAGTGATATAAATCGAATAAATAGAGCGACGCATGCGCTGTAATGAGTATGGTTAGAACCATGTAAGCTGTATCTGTCCAAGGGGGGGGGGGGTATACTATCTTACAGCCGGTATGCTTTCATCGAGGTTTGTTTCAAAACTAATCTGGCAAAAATGAATGAAACAACGGGCCTTCTCAGTATAGATAGAGTTCTCGAGAGTTTAATGTAAATTCATTTGGGTAAAGCAGATCTGGTCAACAGAAGATGGTAGAGGAATGGCACTGGGGTGTGAAGAGAGTGGCGTGGTACAGGCTGCCTGGCATCAATAGCCCTGTCCGGAGAGGAAGTTAATGGAAGCTACACCCTTACAGCAATGTCCAGTAGAGCTGGTGATTGTACTGTTGTATGGACAGAACTCAGTCCTCATTTCCTCTCTGTTATAATACTAGCAGATAATGAATAAGACCCTCTTCACACAGCCATGTTGCCCACATACTCCTGAACAGACCATGCTATTCGACCAAATTGTCTTTGTCAATATGCCTGTGTTTTGACTATGTCAAGACAACGGCAAAGTTATCTCGCTTTATATAACCTATGAGGAGAAATGTTCAGCCATCATGAGAATTGTGTGAATTATAGAGGCTTTGTACAGTTTCAGTGAATTAAAGCTGTTCTGTATTGATCCTGTTGGACATGTTCATTACTGAGGTAACGTGTTTTCACCTGTAATCCCCCATGAAAAACCGCACGGGTAGACGTATAAAACTGCTGTTGTACAGGGTGCCAAAATACGTTTCACGTGATAAATTTGCTCAAGTTCAAAGAAGAACATTTAATTTAGTACGCTGTCAGTTTAGTCAAATAACACAATAAAATACAGAAAGTCAGTAACCATAGAAAACAATAGAAGTTCATTCAGCGGTGAGACCAGGTCACGAATGGACGTTCATCTCAGCATCTGTTACCAACTGTACCAACTGTGATGTAGGCTACTTAATGCTCTTGAATTCTTATAACAGTCATGTTGTGATCCTTGTTAAAGGTTGTATGAGCTGTTGAATCATTTTACGTACCGGATATTTTTTATCATTTAGCTCACATAAGTTGCCTCCGTGCTTTTATATTTTGTCATCCAAAAAGGTCCGGGTATGTCCGGGGTAAATGAACCAATCAGAGTTGTGCGTAAAATTGTTTGTGTCGGCGCAGTACGTTTGCGCGCTATGTGTGTTTGGAAGCTTTATGCAACCGGAAGTGTGCTAGGTTATTGCTTGTATTTGATTGACACGGGCTCCCCCACAAACCACCGCGTTACCCCTCGGGATATCCACTTATCCAATCTGCACTCTGTCGTTTCCATCAAGCACTCATGGGCAGTGAACAAAACCCAGTGGTCCGTGCCTGGCGTCCTTTTGTTTGTTTATATAACCGACACCTCGAAGCGCTTGTTTTAGCCCGCTAGCGATCATCCGTCATAAAACACATATCGAACTGACTGGCTGAAGGGTGTTTACGTGTGAATCCATCTGGAAATTACTGTCATCCCAAAGTGCACAGAATATGTCAGGGGCAATTAGACCTGATTGGTTGTTAATCCACGGGACTCTCATGTGGAAACTTTTGCTCCCAAAACGCCGCGCAGTCATACGTCAGTAAAAGGTAAACGCGTGAATGGCAGATCTAGCATTCGCTACCTCGCTGTTGAGCCACCGTCACGAGGCACACCCTGTGACATCATTATCACGTGATGCGATACATCTAGTTGTTGTAAGAAAGAAATTTATAGACGATGTGTATTATCAGATAAGGTATTATAGAATTATATTATCTGAATTATCTATAATTATCTGAATTATAGAGTAACTACGCTATTTTTGCCCCCCACCCCCCAAATTTGATTGTATGGATTTATAACCAAAATGCGCGTATTAGTATGCTAAATAAGATTGGAAAAAGGGGTTTAATCAAATTAACCACTTTGAAAAAACGTGAGACGAGGTTATAGTGTACCACCCTAGTGTATTTATGCTGTTGTTATAACGACCATGTCTTTTCATCTAACTTTACTATTCGATGTCCTTTTTTCCTGGCTGACGCTATATGCTGTGACTTGGAAACTTAACTAAGGCCAAGAATGTAGTAATTTAAGTACATAAGTAAAGGCGTCTATCGAGACGGATGCTTTTCACGTGAGTCTTAAAGAATATTAGCTGATCATCACAGATCATCAAGTCACAAAATTGTATAAAATATCTGGGTAAATATAAAATTATCATATCATCACATTTGTTTGGAATTCAAAGTGACAAGGCATCGTTTATGTGGATTCAACGTGAATTATATTGTCTGTGTAGATTTACACGCTTAATGTTATCAGGATATCACAGAAGGTTTTATATCCCATCACTGTCCATGTCGATAACAGAAGATCTTGTATCACATTGCTGTTCATGTCGTTTACAGAAGATTTTGTATACCATTATCGTCCACGTTGATTACGGAAGGTCTTGTATACCACTGCTGTATATGTCGATTACAGATGGTCTTGTATACTATAACTGTCCACGTTGATTACAGAAGTTCTTGTATACCATTGCTGTCTATGTCGATTACAGAAGGTTTTGTACACCATTACTGTCCACGTTGATTACAGAAGGTCTTTTACAATATAACTGTCCATGTCGATTACAGAAGTCGTGTATTCCATTTTTGTCCACGTCGATAACAAAAGGTCTTGTAGACCATTGCTGTCCATGTCGGCTACTGAAGATCTTGTATACCACTACTGTCCACATCGATTACAGAAGGTCTTGTACAACATAACTGTCCGCGTTGATTACAATACGTTCTGTATACCATTACTATCCACGTTGTCACGTGTATATTTTGCACGTGTCGGGGAGATGAAATTACGGCTCAGACAGAGTCCTTACCGGATCAGATCTAGTCTGATCCCACATGGCCAGTCTGTGGCAGGAAGCTCTCTATGTTGACAACCTGTCAGTTCAGACGACTCATGAGTGCAGTCAACACAAGCTGGCCTGGATTATTAAATACCAATACCATAAATCGACACTAATTGTCATGAATATAAATACCATAAGGGAAAGTAGCAACGCCCTATATTTGTGTGGGAGGAACTGTCGGAAGATAGTTCAGTCTAGAGTTCAGGGAGAACGAGAAAAGTGACTGTTAGCTTGACGTTAATCGGTCATACCAAAAATCATTAGTTAGAGTCTTTAGGCGTTTTGAGGCACTATTTCGTGTGCTATTGATTCCCAGATCCAAGATATCTGAATAATTTTGGCACCAACGTTCAGTAGCAATATGTAAGGAAAAACTATGTATGCTTGGGTTTTACGTCCAACTTAAAAATTTTTTATTTTTCATATGAGGACTAGGAGTCGTGTATATACATATAATATGTCTTCCTGTAACAGGGCGAGTGCATGCTGCCAAAGTGTTGCCGTCACTGAAGTACCATGACGAAGACACCAGACAAAACACCTCACCCACGCACATTATGGTGACTCCGGACCAACCAGTCCTGTTTCCTTGCTCTAATCTCCCAGTGCTGAACGCCAATCGAGGCAGCAACACGTACCATTTTTAAAGTCTTTGGTATCACCTGACCCAGTTTGTGATCTCCCGTCTCCTGACTTCGAGGTGGACGCTCTAGTCATTATTTCACCCAAGCGCTGTAAGGAAAAACTATATGTCATTTGAACAAATACTAGTAAGTCGGCAATTTTCAATGAAATTAAAAATAAATAAATATATAAATAAAGACACAGTTTGTCCCAATGATGTTGAGCTCAGTTCACGCTTAAGCAAAAAATAAATAACAATAAAAAATAAACTACAATTTTAATACGCCTTGCCTTAAATAAAAAATAATTTTTTTTGCTTGTGGTGCTTTAAAACACACAAAAACATGCGTAAAGCGTTCATGACATTGTATACAATTTTAAAAGGGTTGGAATCTAGTATATTAATGCAGAATGGTGCGTCTCAATATTCTTTTGTCCAGGAGCGTTACAGAATAGAAGCCATAGTCACAAGGAATTGCACTTTGTACAGTAAACGTGTAAACATATATGTAGACGAAGCATAAGTGTCTTGATCTGGTCGAAACAAAACTGCACTAGATTCGGTGCTGGTTATATTCTCTGTAATGTAGCCCATCTGGAAACTATCACGAAACAGAAAAATGCTCATGTTATAATGCTAAAAGGTATAAACAGTGACAGAACATTATCTTTGTGCTACGTCAGTCTTTTACTGATTTGATTTGATTTTGATTTGATTGGTGTTTTACGCCGTACTCAAGAATATTTCACTTATACGACGGCGGCCAGCATTATGGTGGGTGGAAACCCGGGGGAAACCCACGACCATCCGCAGGTTGCTGCCAGACCTTCCCACGTACGGCCGGAGAAGAAGCCAACATGAAGCTGGTCTTGAACTCACAGCGACCGCATTGTTGAGAGGCTTCTGGGTCAGTACGCTGCGCTAGCGCGCTAACAGACAGAGCCCCCAATCTTTTACTGAACTTTGATAGTGTGGATTAATGCACCACACTCGTACATTATCAGCATGACGGTACATTTATTAAGCAAACTAAAGGTCACATTCGAAATGTGAGCTAAAAGTATACTTTCATATATAGTACTCTTGACCTTTTCCAAATCGAAAAATATTGACATAAGCGTTATTAATCAGCAAATAAATGACCTGAACCCTTAAAGAACATAAAGCTCTTATGAATAAGTAAAACCTTATAGAACCTCTATGGGACCTAAAACCTGTGTACTTGTAGCCCTATTTCTAATCCTGGGTTTACTTGAAATTAGCCACAAGTCAGGACAATTCATTATCATTTATGAAGAAGATTTCATCTTTCATCAACAGTTTTCAATGGTGAGAGAACTCGGATGTTTAGGCCCGCCACCATGAAGTTATGATTGATTTCAAAGTTAAATACCCAACCATTTGGGAACCTATTACAGGGGCATATTTATCACGACTGTCCATATTAGCGTGACTGATGTAACAAACCACTTCAATCCTACCTGAACAACCTACAGTGCTATATTAACCGAAGATGGCTCAGTCAGGACAAGAAGCCAGAGATCCCGAATGCTCTGTACATATTTTTTAACAGAGAGTGATATTTGCAATCGGATGTTAAACGCTTTCAGTGTAAATTTTGGATGGAGAACCTTTTTGCACCCTAAGCACAATTTATTACTAGCATAAAATCAACCTCAGGGCAGTTTTCTAGCTCATATCCGCACCATGATATTATTAATTTGGCAAAGGAAGTAAGGATTTCCAACCAAAACACAGCGTCGGGTTTGCAGCTTAGAGAAAAGCGTAATGAATTGGGTAAGGAGTGATAACTAACAGCTTCAGCACCACTAGATCACAGATTTAAAGGTGAACTGGAGAAAGGGTTAGGACGACACATGTGCGCAAATATTAAAGTGTCCTTGCAGGTAGGATACAGCTTGGGTCCAAAACAGCCTTAGCTTTGGAAAGGAGAGGCGCTATTTAAACTTCAACCAAAATTTTGTTAAATTTTCCCCTACACATAAAAACGCGGACGAGCATGGAGACCCCAAAAGGTAGCCCAAACAGATCTAATACTCAGAAACGAGTATAGGTGAGATATTCTGAGAAGAGAGACAACCCCATACAACATACAAATAAAACATTACCAACTAAATTTACGCGGAGATATTACCAGTGGTCAATAGTTTTGGTTTCTAGTCTTACCTTTAATGTAAAGCCGAGCCATAGATACATAACCGGGTCTGACAGGTTTTTAAGCATTGATTTAATGGAAATTGTAACTTAAACCAAAGCCACGACAACTGTTGGTATCTGGTCACACATAACCGGTGAAATTCGACCACTTAATTCACTTAATGCTTTGCGTCATTCGCATCATCTTTCCTGTACATATATACAGGTTACATGCTAAAACTAAGTACATGCGAGTTAGACTTCGTCCATATGTGAGTGTTTTCTCTTGTAAGACTGCAGACATGGGATATATAGTGCTAATTCACTCTAAGTACCGGTATTACTTTATCCTTAGCCCTTTAAGTGGGCAACGGGACGTTGTGGTCTCTATTTCACATAACTCGTCAATAAAACGTGTGATTTACTCTGTGCGGAGCTGTGTTTTTGCACCTGTGTGAATAAGATTTATTTTTTTATTTGATTGTTGTTCAAAGTAAATATTTGACATGAATAACACGTTAGCCTAGTAAAAAGTACCCACATATATCCTATTTTTTATCAGGACAACCTACATAAAATTAGAGCAGTAATGCTTTGGGAACATGTGTAAAAACGAGGAAGGGATAACTACGGAATAACTTTCGGGGATAACGTTCCGTAGGAAAGCTACTGAACAAAGACGTCACCAGTCTATATGAATTACTGGTACAGAGACATGAGACATCAATTTGCCAATAAACCGAGCATTGTGTGGCGAAGCAAATTCGGACTAGCGATTTGGTTAAGATCGCATATAAAATGGTCTGCTGACCCTGTGACACTTTAAAAGGGACCCATATGATAAGTATTGTATTTATTTGTAAATCTGCACACCGCTGAGTATAACTTTGACCTCAGCGAAAGAGTAATCTACAATATGGACAAAGGACATGCACTTTCTAGTGATATATAGTCACAAGTGAATTACTAACGAGTTATTAATAATAGCGATAATTTAGAACTGTGCATAGTTGAAAGCATCTGTCAACTGTGAAACATCTTACGTTATTGCCATTTAGTTCCGAGGTGCAAACTGGGTTACAATACACGTTTATACCTCACTGTATTGGATTCCATTATTGGGGGCAATATGGTTCGCGCAAACATCTGTTAAGTATCCACTTATTGGCAGCTGGAGAACGACATGCCTATAATGATGACGCTCAACGTTGTGAGGAAAAGCACAAGTACTGGACGTTCCTAAGGTAATCAGCTAAGACGTCATGCCGGTGTTTCTATGACGTTATATCAGTAATCTACAAGTGACTGGAACAATGTTATTTATTCTATTACCCTTCGATTCCTTTTTATTACATACAACGCACTGCTTGGCTTTGTGCCAAGTGCACATTATCTGAGTCGTTAGATACCCCCCCCCCCCCCCATCACGAGACAGAAGCGTTTGACTTCTGGACGGGTCTATTGTAGTTCTATGGGTGGATAGAGTTGTTGTTTACATTGAATAAAGTAGACGACAAATATAAACAAAGAAACAAAATGGCTATTTTATCTGTTGGAGCGAACGTTTATTTTAAAGAAAAAAAAGTATCATGTTACAGATAATTTAAAGCCCATAGGGACGTTTGAATGCTACAAAATAAATGGTTTCACGAAAGTTTTTTTTACATGCGGACCTGATAATTCTTCCGCGAGTCTTTCTTTCAGCGGCCTCTCCTAAACGTTCCAGTTGATCACAAACCATGGTATGGCAATCAACCAATGGGTCACAAAACGATCAGATCCATGATGTCTGATATTTCCCGCGATGCAAAACTTAGCCGCCAGTACGCGAATAACTGCGTCCGGGCTACGACAACCACAGTTCTTGCTGATGGCGGAGTTTCTGTGATGGGCGTTATGTCTGTGACGGGCCACCGCAATGAATCCAGTGTCCGTTTCAAAACGCCGTGAAATCAGCAATATCCTGCATGCTTCAAGTGTTATCAGAAAATGCTGAAAGTGAAAATGAGTTAAAATGGGAGTGAAAATACTCCCATGTCAGTCCCGCCACTCCCAGTGCAAATGCCCGACGCTGTCGACTGTAATGTTACACTTAACAGTAGCAATCCCATCCAAATGGCAAAATCTCAGTTTTCAGTCACGCCTCAACGTTTTGGAGGGGGGTTCAACAACGCAACAATAAATAACAGCACAGTTCATATCAACTTCACATCCTCTGGATAGCGGACTGACTGCAGATCGTCCTTTTCAACTCCCAGTCCTTGTTTGATGTTTATCCGAGTTAAATTATTGTGTTTTTCCCCCACAATGTTCAGTCCGTTCACTCATGTTTTCTCCCCGCAAGCGCTATTGTTTGACTGCCGCCAATATATTGCCGTTGACCCAGATCTTCAAATTTGGTACATCATGTGACCTTATTCGTGAGTGTGACGCGTATATTTTACGTAACTGGTACGGCGCACTGAGTGAAACATGTGCACGGGGCTGGTTTAATGTACATATAACTTTGTACAGATTGCGTCATTACAAATTTAAATTGTGATAGCCATCCATTGTATTTCACAATACTATAAACGCAAATCATATTTATCCTCATAATACCTTCAACATATAAATTATAATATATTTATTTGCTTACTTATAATAAGCATAAACACATACCTTTGATGTTGTTATTGTTTTGTTATTTATCAAGATATGTTGAGAAATTAATATTGAATTGAAAATGTGAACTGAAGTGTTCCATTATTTCAACATTCGTTACCCAGCGTTTATGAATTATCAGAGAGTTTACAAATTTAGGTCTCAGGCTTCGCCTTCGACCTACAATATAAACTCTTCCACATCGATTTGATGTAAAACTACCGTCAGACTACCCTCACGCGAACATTATTTCTTAAATAGAAGATATTGCACAGTAGAGGCTGAACATAATAAATACCTGTCGAGTGACATGTGAAACTGATAACCCACGAGACGCCAAGCGTCAACTGTTTTATCATTTCCAGATTTTGCTTGTAAGATATTTATGATATTCAACCTTCACTGTGCAATATTCCATTCATTATTTTATACTTGGACAATATCGTGATTCTGTGTAATTGAACAAGTTTAAGCAATGTTTTATAGCTGTAGCTTTCACAGACTTGTGTATATAGAGTCACATCGCACATGACGTCTTGTACGACGTCGGTGTCTTATTGCGTGACGTAAGAAATTTTATAGTTGACTGCACTTATATTATGGCGTCGGAGTGTGTAGTAAGAAAATGGGACCTTGCCTGAGAGAAAAAAAAAAAGAGATTGAAGAATATAGCTAACGGTTTCGCGGAAATTACATCCTGAAACAAAACTGTTTCTGTTACCGTTAGATGATGACTACTGTTTTGGATATAAATGCCTTTTTAAATAGCTGTTGTTTTGTCAATAGCATAAAATAACAAGATAATGAAATACTATTTGGATAGAAAACCTGTCAGCATGTCGACATTATTGTTCATTTATGTCGCCCTTAAGCGTTTATCATTAACAAGCGTTTTTTTGTTTTGTTTTGTTCTTTTTAGGAGGGAAGGGGGATCTGTATACGCGGTTACCATGGATTTTGCTCACCGAACCACTTGTGTTATTCTTTTTGGATTTTTTGTCCACTTTGTTGCTCAGTGTTGTACAATCTATACTGTCAGCTCAATGAGGTATAAAACTACGGTGTGTGGTTAAGCCTTCTCATGGTGAATATACAAAAGCTGTGTTACAGAAGGAATCGTACAGATCCATAATTGCCCTCATAGACAGTGTGTGGTAAGCGACTCTCAGACTGCGTTTGTATTTGAAGCTCACGTCATGAGCGGGCTGTGTCGTCCGCGATACTATCAGAGGTATATATGCCACACCAATACAACATCATTAATATAATAGGGCCTAGTAGGATACACGGAAACACAAAAATGCGTCCGTGCTTAGCGGTGACAGGTGAATTAAATGCGTTGTATGCATCGCTATCTATATGGCAATTCATTACGATTCATGCCAGTTAATTAGTCAGATCTTTGATCTATTGTACACAGCCAATATCGGCGCCATTAATTTCTCTATCTCTGTTTCTATGGTACTATTCCGTAGAGAGACGCGCCTGAGCAAGCCCCACTCGTCTCCCTACTTATGACTACACCTAATTCACAAAATCCCGTCCCCACATTGTCGATGGAAGCTCTTATGAAACATGGTAATCCGATGAGGAATCAATGGCTTAAATACACGATTTTTAAAACGAATTCTTCAAAGAAACGAACATGGTTTTCCATAGCTATCACTTGAAACTAGTGTCTGACATAAATTTGGGCTTGTTTTCAATTAAACATACCGTAACAAAGTAACGTTTTTTATCTGCTCTACTGAAACATCAAGTTTGACTGTTGGTTTTCAGCTATACACATCTTCTGCTGGTAGGTGTCCAATATTGGAAACAATCCCCGATGAGAAAAAAACAAGCGGGTACATTGTTCTTTCAAAAATTAATTAAGGTTCGATTTAGGACCTATTCAATTCATTTATGAAGACATCCTTGAATCAGATCTTACACAGTAATATACAAAGCGGTCTTGTATTTGGCGTATTTGCTACCTCCATTGTATCCTTGTGAGTTGCAAGTTCAAACCCGGACTTGAATAGGAAATTTGTAGATTTTCCCGTTCTCACTAATTGTTAAGCTTTACGGCGAGAACTAATGTTCGATGAAGCTTAATGAGGCTCTTAGCGTTCGTGTGCATATGTGAACGTCGCCGACGGAAACTAAGTGCATGACTTGACAAAGGTCGGTGGTTTAACCCGGACAGTCTCATTTCCTCCACCAATAAAACTGATAGCCATAAAAAAAGAGAACCAACAATCAAATACTAGTATATAAATGTCACATTACTGATATTCTATCCTTTAACATGAGCCGTTCACGTAGCTGCGTCCTAAATGCTACCGACATCGACTACTGACAGGTGCTTGCTTTGAAATGGATTTGTCATTCATTGACAACTGTTCATTTCTTCCAAAATTTTGTCAGTCCAAAGTGTTATTTCGCATTGTTTAGGCAAAACAGTCCATATACTACAATGAGAAGAGTGAACCATACTGCTAGTACAGTGATTAGAGTAAACTACACTGCTACTACACTGACAGAAGTGAGAACTCCATTCTTATTACAAGGAGAGACGTGTGGACAACACTGTTACTACCGTGAGAGAAGTGCGAACTACACTGATATTGAAACGAGAAAGGAGTGAACAACACTGATAGTGAAATAAGAGAAGTGTGCTTTCTTTGCTGAGTGAAATAAACCATAAGATGATGAAATCTTGACAACTGGTCGTCATATCAATGAACCTCGCGTGTACAGGTCAACAATTACTTTTTCATATTGTAGGAAATCAAAATAGGCCTAAATTTCATTTCATTTTTCTGATTTTATGAAACCCGATATCCGCCCTGTGGAGTAAGAAAGTAGGCCTATCATCTGTGAGATGTGTTGAATTTACATTAGAGGTTAAAACTTGGCAGAATACTCTCAATTGATCATTAACCGTAATTACAAATTCGGTAAATAATCCCTGGAGTGATATAGTATCACTGTTAAATCATAATGTTTTAGACATCTGAAACGGATTGTGTAGGCTAATGGATTAACCGTCCTCATCACGTGTAGTAAGCCTGTGTCATGTGTGAGATGGATTTACATTTCAGTTTGATGTTGAACTCTGATAGAATGTTCTCAATCAATCCATAACCTCTTAAACAAAACTCAAAGTCGTCTCACATTCACAGACGCACATGTAAGCCGGTGTAAATATTTATTGATATCATATTTATTGATATGTTTGGCTCTCCTGGAGTGTGTTAAAGTATGTGAATGTCGAGTAGGTGCTCGATGTGGAATATTACAAGACAGATGAACTGGAAGAAATTACGCCAGTAAGTGGGTTGTAATTGGTGTATAGTAGAGGAAATGCACAAAGTGAATTGGTAAGCAAAGGTAATATAATCTGGGAATTGTAGTGTAGTGAAATGTGTTTCTATTTATTTGGTTTACTTTTTTATGTCGTACACAAAAATATTTCACTTATATGTCGGCGGCCAGCATTGATGAAATGTAGACTGTGAAAAAATGCAGGTGTGTGGCAGGTAGCGTCTTCATACATCCGACACTCAGTAGGCAATCTTCCTGTTTCAGTGACTTGAACTTTGTCTTAATTAAATGATTTTGGTCACAATAACCCCTCATGCATGGGGTGCATTTCCGTTCCGTACTGAGACTGGCCGAGCGTCGGGATTTGCAAATTAACGTTAAAGAATCCACGGTAACCGCGAGTGTTAAGCTGTGTAACAATCACCATGAAGCGTGGTTTACCTTCACAAAGGTACAAGAGGAAAAGACAAAGTAAATTCCAATAACGTAGGCTAATCATTTCAAATATTTTGTTTCTGTACGGCCCTGCCTCTTGCCCCACAGTTATTACACGGCAGAACTCTTTTTGTGTACAAATGCAGTATAGTCCCCTATTTTCCTTTTTCTGTGCATGGAGTAAAGAGGAAATATCACACATTCGCAGCATGATGGCTCTATTTACCCATCAAAAATAAACGTCCACGCTTAACGTTAATCCATCCGAATTCTCTCTGAAGTGGACGTCAGTATACCAGTATAGGCCTCCTCTGTTGTAAATTGAACATAAACAATTGTCTCCATGTTTTTTAACCAAAAAATAAAGCTCGAGATTTATGTCTGACCGGCAAATTACTTCTGACCGATTGAATATATATATAAATATATGTTGGCATATATGTGTATCTCGAGAGCCGCGATCGGTCGTTCACGCACTCTGTACCAGCTCTAGCCTTATTTTTGAGTCACTGTTTTCGGCTGACAACAAGAAACACGGCGCTGTCATGAAATAAAAGCAAATAGATGAAATCAAAATGTTGGTTCAATATAAATCTCTACTTTTTCATGTGGCCAAAACAAAAGGTTAAGGCAGAATTTCTGATCTCACCGCGACTTTCTCTCGCGGAGAATCGCTCACTTCTGAATACTTTTTCACTTTCTTTAGGTTTGTAGGTCCGTTTTCACAATATTAATAAATATTTCATGATACTACGTCAGGAAACTATACTTTCACAGGTTTTCCCCGACTGAATTTGCTGACATTATCGGTACTGTATCACCACAACAGGTAAGAACAGCTGACATTCACTGGCGGATGTATATTGTATCCGCAGTAATGCGTCAATGTGATCAGGCCCAGAGCAAGTGACGAGTACGTGAAGAGAACGCCCGGAGAAGACACAGAGTACGCCCACACAACGTGAAATCACACACCCAGTTTGCTTTTGGGCGAGGGCGGTACTGTACAGCTTCCTCTTTTAAGGTGTTAGGTGTGACCCAATCCAGGGTTGAGCCTAGATCTATCGCCCCGAAGCGAACGCTCTACCAACTGAACCATCGGGGCAACCGCGAGAGAAGACTTAAATACACTGCTGGTGAAGAGAGAAAAGTGTGAACCCTAGTGGTAATGAAGTGAGAAAAGTGAGAATCACACTGGCAGCACAGTGAAAGAAGTGCGAACTACACTGCCACTATATTGAGAGAACTGTGAGTGTGTCCTATTTGCTGAACCGTTGTGTCTATGTTAGAAGCGTTACTGTTGAGATTTTTTCTTTCCATCATTAACTCATAGAACTGATGGGACACCTTTTACACCACACTAGTTTTTGCTATATTAAGGGCTCATGTTCGCCGGTATGTTATGGTTATCCCGCAAGAAAGGAACAATCCCGCCTCGTTGAGTGAATGACCCATATTAAAAGATAGATGTAAAAAATTTGACCGACCGACTGACCGACAAACCGACAGACAAGCAGCCTGACGTATAGAACTGCTTGTCGCAGCTAAAATTAATTTCAACATCAATGCAATTTAATCATCTAGGCTAACAACAGTATTTTTGTACAGGGCCTTACAACTATTAATATCATGTGAATCCCTTAAGGAAAGTAGTTGGTAATTATAACACCCCTAGTACAGCTAAGAGTGTGTGTTTTTATCAGGTTAACACGTTCATAGTTAAAAGCTTCTGGCAATCTAGCAGAAATGTGCCAATAAGGTGTGCACAATGAAAACCGTAATTATTGCGTAAATTAATTAAACGCACGGCTGTGTAGTGAAAAAAAAAACAACGATAAACGAGGTCGGATAAGTTAACCAAGCAATGCATGCTGCAGTCAATTCCTTGAACACCATGACATTTAGAAGAGCCGCATAGGAAATTCATTATACAATGTCCTATCCCGAAGATCACAGACAAAGAGCAGCAAAGGTATGTCTTATTTTAAGTAACATTGTTTTTATCCTCACTACACATATACAAAGGACACGATCTGTAAATTATACTGACCTATAAATAAAAGTGTTAGCTAGGTCTACATCCAGTGTAAAAAAGGCCACAGGGCGTCACTTCTGAAAGTCAAAAGAAACTATCACATGGATTATTCCGGTAAGTTGTCATTTTTCAATGTTATTTTTTTATATTAAATTAACTGATATGATTAAGTTGAGGGAAATGGAAAAATTGAACAGGTCAAATGCCGTAAATCTATGCTGGAGGTGTTCTATACTGTCATGGTTTTGATCAAATTGGTTTTGACTCCACAATTATAGCACTCATATAAACAAAAATTAATAGAACGCAGAAAGAGTAAATTCAGCAGAAGTCCAACTGGCACTGGTATCCAAATTTACATCCACACTGTTCTTTTTGGAGTCTTTGTCACAATCGTTTATCCATAATCATATACCAGCGTTACATAAGTTGTTTAAATTTTTGGCCTTTTTATTCTCCTCCGTACACTTTATTCTAAACGCCATGATTCACGAAACAGTCCGGTGTATCTCTGGAAGGTTTAATGCTCAGTGGTACACAACAAACACCATCAGTGGAATTGGGGACGTGAAACGGCACGATTAAATGGACAAGCAGCTTTGTTGCAACACCGTGCGGAGCGAGAGCCGTGGTTTGTGGGAGGAAGCAGAGCGTTACACGTCTAATATAAATGGTGGAGAGAGGAGGATACTGGGTAGTTCGCAGTAACGATCCACACAGCTTCACAGCCTTGGCGACAGTCTGGTACACTAGTCCCTCCGCGGCGAGCAGCAACCCCACGACTCGGTGATCTGAAGACGAGCGAAGTAAGGTATAACAGGGCAGGTCAATGTGTAGTGGGACGTTCTTACCAATATCAGAACAGTGAAGCACCAGGGAGTTTCAAAGTTGCTTTCAGACCTGCGAAAGAAAGTTTAATTTTGTTAGCACATTTTGAACCCGGTTTGTAATTTTGTGTCGTAATTTTTTGTTCCCCGCATTGGATGAAAAGATAATCCAGAAACAAAAGTTTTTCCAGTTCGGATACGGATTCACGGAGATATTTTCAAGACTAAGCAGAAGATAAACGTTGTGGTTCTTGTTTGGAGGATACTCTGTTTTTAACACACAAACAACTCTATAGACTGGTCAGAGAAGTAGTGGTGCTCTCGGGCCCATTCTACATTAGGAAGTGAAGGTAAGAAACTCTCATTACTATATGTAGAGGGTGTACCTATTATTAAGATAACCAAATGAAATCAGTTCTATCACATGAAGTAACGAATGCAGACATTTATCACAGAACTTATTAAGAAGAGACATTGATAAGTGACATTCGCTAAATGATAATGTGGAATCAATGTGGAAATGCCTTTACTTCGTATTGTGACATTAGACAGAGTATTAAACGAATCCTATTTGTCATTTTCAATGATCCAGAGAGTTCGTAATAAAGTATGGTGGGCTGGTGTCGTTGCAACTTTTACGAGGATGAAAAAACTTATTTTGTAATGTAATTTATGACTGTATTTCCACTGCCTATAAAACCCGTTAAGCCTAACCCGGGGCTTTCGATTGTGTGTTCTCAATTTCTCGCTTTGCGAGTGGGTTGCTAGTGATAGAGAGAAGTTAGAAAATTTCTCGGTTATTTTATTCCTTCATGATTCATAGCACACTTTTGCTAGGATTATGTGCATTAGACCATTATTATACCCCCAGCACTGCCGTGATCATGTACGAGGAGTTTATAATGGAGGATGCCATTCTTTAAAATCGTGGCTCCTGACAGAATTCACACTGTTCTGTACAGCAGGACGCCTATACGTCATTAATTGATTTACAACTTAAACGTCACAAAAGACACGAAAATTCCCGGAAAGAGTGAAAAAATGAAACAGGTTGTATTTACTTTCTAACAGTAAGGGCTCAAACCTTCTAAAATATCCACTTTGTAGTTTATTCCAGGTAAACATTATTTCTGTTTAATCCTAACATCCGATTTACATTGTTACACATACTGATGCCCTGCGGTTTACTTTAGCTAAGACTAGGAAAAACCTAACTGAGCCATAATCTAGAATTACACTCATAAAATACACCCATTCTTAAATTAAGCTAAATTTATTGCATCCTTACAGAGACAAAAAATTGTTAGAACGAAGTATTATTTACTCTTTACTCTAATGGAACTGTTCGGTTCTTATTTTTCTACTTGCAGTAATTTAAATTTGGTTCAAACACAGTTTCAGTGCGGGATGTCCGTAAACATCGCTGATGCTCTTACCTTTTTTTTACTATAAAGAACGCATCGCTATTCCAAGTTATTTCCATACACTGGAACTCATTGTTGATAGCCATATGGCTTAAGCCAAACCTTTATTGTGAAAGATTGTAACAATCTGTACACCCCATTTGGGTTGTCAGTACCACTGCATGTGACGATACACGTTCAAATGCGAGCAAACTGATCGAATGTCTAAAATATCATCAATTTTTTTATGTGATTGTGTTGCCATCAGCAGTCAAACCATGATACTCTGACACAAACAGTTGTTGTTTTATATTTTACTACAATCATTGCGCTTTCAGCAATAAGAAAGTTTTTCTGTGGTCCACTTTCACACTATCCGCCTGAATCATCTCAGTAACAATGTGTTAAAGCGGTTTACCATCAGGACAATTGGGCTATGTTCAAGTGGCCTCAGAACATATATATGGCGATATAGCACACAAACACACCTCCTCATTATATCGATTTATTAGTTTCAGGATTGCAAAAGAAACTATCTGGGCTATTCTGCTAACTTCCATTGATGTCAGTCCAAAGTCATGGCTTTTCAAATAACCACCTTTTACACCACCAACAGTGACGTGTAAAATAGCCTTCGTAGGTGTCGATCTTTCTTTCTTCAAGTGTACTACATTCTACTGGCTAACAAGACTGTTAAAGTTTATTATTCGAACCCCAAACATAGAAAAACATGATCTTTTAACAGGTTGGAGGAGGATTCAAACAATATAATGAAATTGGTTTTTCGAACAATTGGATTCTGGAATCTTAATACAAAATTAGGCTCTACGTGGCACACGAGGAAATATAAGGAAAAGTCACAAGAAGAGGGTTTAAAGGGATACAGAATCGATTCCGACTGACTTATGTGAGAGATAGGCAAGTCCAGGCTATGCCTTGCCTAAGCTGAATTTCATGTATGGTACATTTATTCAAGCATGACCAAGGCTGCAAGATTTAACACTGGAAATCAGCCAATCAGCATCGATTCTCTTTCCCTTTAAGGAGTTTCAGAATAAGTAATTAAATTTGTTAATCGTCTATCTATAAGTGGCAAGCAGTTACATTTATGAAATGCTACCTTTCTATTCCATTCGATTCCATTTTCATCAATGGAGACTGAATTATTCTTTCTCCATGCATGGACTTTCTTTTGACAAGCCTTAGCTACAAGTGTGATCCCCGATTTCTAAAGCTACAGAAGTGATTCCAACGTAAAAACAAAACTCCTACATTCCGACATTCTTTGAACTCATTTCAGACGTTCTGTATCTGGCCTCACTGCGCTAGTTGTTATCAACGCCGTGTGCAACGTTGTCTCTGCAATCCTTCACGCTAACGCTTTCATGCAATTCCTTAACTTAGTGTATCACAACGCTCGTCAACAGCTGGTAACAGAAACAGTTTAGCCTTACGTCTTCTATCACAGCGCTCGTCAACAGCTGGTAACAGAAACAATTTAGCCTTACGTCTTCTATCACAGCGCTCGTCAACAGCTGGTAACAGAAACAATTTAGCCTTATGGCTGCTATCACAATGCCCGTCAACAGTTGGTAACAGGAACAGTTTAGCCTCACGGCTGCTATCTCAGCGCCCGTCAACAGCTGGTAACAGAAACAGTTTAGCCTCACGTCTTCTATCACAGCGCTCGTCAACAGCTGGTAACAGAAACAGTTTAGCCTCACGGCTGCTACGACAATGCACGTCAACAGATGGTAACAGAAACAGTTTAGCCTCACGGCTGTTATCTCAACGCTCGTCAACAGCTGGTAACAGAAACAGTTTAGCCTCACGACTGTTATCTCAACGCTCGTCAAGAGCTGGTAACAGAAACAGTTTAGCCTCACGTCTTCTATCACAGCGCTCGTCAACAGCTGGTAACAGAAGCAGTTTAGCCTCACGGCTGCTATCTCAGCGCCCGTCAACAGCTGGTAACAGAAACAGTTTAGCCTCACGTCTTCTATCTCAGCGCTCCTCAACAGCTGGTAACAGAAACAGTTTAGCCTTACGTCTTCTATCACAGCGCTCATCAACAGCTGGTAACAGAAACAGTTTAGCCTTACGGCTGCTACGACAATGCTCGTCAACACCTGGTAACAGAAACAGTTTAGCCCCACGGCTGTTATCTCAACGCTCGTCAACAGCTGGTAACAGAAACAGTTTAGCCTCACGTCTTCTATCACAGCGCTCGTCAACAGCTGGTAACAGAAGCAGTTTAGCCTCACGTCTTCTATCAGAGCGCTCGTCAACAGCTGATAAAAGAAACAATTTGGCCTCACGTCTTCTATCACAACGCTCGTCAACAGTTGGTAACAAGCAGTTTAGCCTCACGCCTTCAATCACAGCGCTCGTCAACAGCTGGTAACAGAAACGGTTTAGCCTCACGGCTGCTATCTCAACGCTCGTCAACAGCTGGTATCAGAAACAGTTTAGCCTCACGGCTTCAGTCACAGCGCTCGCCAACAGCTGGTAACAGAAACAGTTTAGCCTCACGTCTTCTATCACAACGCTCGTCAGGAGCTGGTAACAGAAGCAGTTTAGCCTCACGTCTTCAATCACAGCGCCCGTCAAGAGCTGGTAACAGAAACAGTTTAGCCTTACGTCTTCTATCACAGCGCTCGTCAACAGCTGGTAACAGAAACAGTTTAGCCTTACGGCTGTTATCTCAAGGCTCGTCAACAGCTGGTAACAGAAGCAGGTTTTTATTATAGCTACCTTTGAAAGAGATTTTCAAAGAACAACATTGACATTACAATTCCATCACACTTCCGCGAAAACCCAACACAGATTTTAATGAATCAAGATCAGACTTCACGCCTCTCATTCTCTCCTCTCATAAACATTCATGTCGGCGTTTTTTTCCTCCAGCTTATGATTTGTTCACGTGATCACAGATTATTACAAGTGCCTCGAATTAGCAAGGTGTTTGCCAGAACCCGAATGCATATTTTGGTCTGGAGTTATCCAAGCGATGTTTTTCTGATCATTTCCTAATCGATATAATGCAGCATTTTGAGCCACGTTCAGTGCTGCTCTATTTTATTCTATACTTTGATTTCTTCAGCCTTTTGAAGTGCCATCTTTAATGACTTGCAAACGTCTGTGTTTCTCTGACTTACTACATATATATCCGAACATGTCTGTTCACTAATCTTGTTTTTTGTACGTCATTTCCATTTCCATATTTGGTTAATATGCTGACCTCGAGTTCTTTGGTAGATCAGTTAAACACTTTAGAAAATCCGCTAGGCTGTTCCCAACAGCAGAGATTCCTTCATATGTTCGAAAGTAAATGCTGAAGACAAAAACAGAGGTTAATAGAAAGATATCAGTTTGGGCCTAAAGTATTAATAACCATCCTAGTTCAATGGAATGGGGGTTAAGTAAGGTGGGTATGAAATCACCATTGTTGCTTTTTATTTAATGAGACTATTGTTTGGAAACACTGAAATATTTACTGTAGGCAATATGCATATTCATTTGGTCTCCGATTCGATGTAGTCGTATACATCGACAGATTGTATATTGTTTGCTTCACCTACACGCTAGTCACTTGATTATCATCGATGAGGTATATGATTGTTGCCAGACCACGCCCACTAATGTGTTCCTCCTGGGTGAAAAGGGCATCTGACGATTAAACCCCCGCTTAGTATAAACCTTTCTAATTAATGACAGATCATTGGCGAACTAATTCTCATCTGTCTTCTGAATTGTTGGTTCGTCGGTGTGGTCATTCTCTCCGAGCAGACGGTGACAGATTCAGTCAGCTGGCCACGTGTTTCTCTCCTTCACCTACATCTCCCACGAGACTGACGCGGCACATCTGCGCTATCATCACTTGATTTGCTGTCATTACCGGTCTGCTCAGCTCCGAATGACCATGGCTCTGTAGCCGATTGTGTATGATCTGTGTACGTAATGTACCACTGACTCCAATATTGCTTCGATTTTCGACATGTGGCATAATGACTTTAAAGTGTTAATAACAAGCTCTACAAGCAGGGGGTAGTAACGAATTATAATGATTATGCATGCATCGGCTGAAATGAATTCCACCACTCACTGTTAGTGAATAAAGTTCATGACTGTATCAAGAGGTGTTTACCACAGTGCATGCTGGGAAATCTCATTCGCGTTCTTAAGCTGGTGGAAACTTAATGTCATCTAGAATCAGTCATATATACAAGTAGCCAAATAATAAATTGGTAACAGACAGTCTAATAACATTGATTTAACTAGCACTGAATCGTTGGGGGTGTATATCAGCCTTTCATTTACCTATGTTTATATGAACATCTATGGCAACTATGGAAGCCGATAGAGGACCATTCGCAAACTCGTTACCTGAACCTTTCTAATACAAGGTGAGGTAGAGATGTAGCGAAATGTCCTCTATCGGCATCCACAAACAGTATTACTTTGAAAAAAATATTCTCAGACGAGAAAAAAACTCTTGGTTTTTTTCTTGGTTCTTGTTGACCGCATGGTGATTTTTTACGATTGTATGTAGGCGAAAACACAGTCCCAATGCATTGGTACCGCCATGTCCGCATGAAAAAGATCAGGTAGTTGTAGCCCGATCTCATTGTATGACTGTTAGCAGGGCTTTATAACCCTAATTTTTTTACGTCTAGTCTTGTAATTTAGTCCTAGAAGTCTGTTGACTAATAAGCTGTTCAAATTAAATCAGCAATGTAAAGAATTTCCTTCTCATTGGCTAACGTACCACATATCTAGTCATAGGTGCCAATAAGTAGTGACACTTAGGACACTCTTGTATTATGTTTACATTCTGGCTTTGAGCAACTGTTTCTCTATCTTCGTATTTATAAAACGTCTTCAATTTATGTTTATTCATGTGGGAGGTAAATTGTTACACATAGTGTATATGACATGTTTGTTTGTATTAATTTACAAATTTAATTCTTTGCACTACTTCTATGATGGTATTCAGGTTTACAGATGAAAGAAGGTATATCATATATACTGATTTTGGGAATATTGTTGGGAATGTTGTTTTGGGAATATTGATCTGGAACGTCCATTTTGGTTGACGAATGTCTATTCTAACGCCTAGATTACATGCCTCAAGGGAAGTCTTTAAACCTCATCAAGAAGCATTTCCAAAAGGAACGTGATTTAAACACGTGGCCTTACTTTTAAATGACTCATAGTCTCCCACGAAAGCTGCCTTCGAGAAATGTTCTAGAAATATCTGTCTTCTGTTTGTATATTCGACATGGGTGATGTGTTGGTCTGTACAGGAATCAAGGCCGGCATGTTGGACACGACATCAGCATACATTCTCCCAATTTTTTCCTTGCCTTTTGACTTATTACGGTAAAACTTCGTGTAGCGCCTGACGATTTGTATATGCATGTCTGATGCGACGCCCAGATTTAACATTGCCTGATCTGATTGGACGAGCCTTGCCATCCGATTCCCGTAGAAAACGCAAGTTTCGGATTCCATTCTGGTGTCTTAGAAAGAAAGTAACAAATAATTCAAATACAATCTTCTTGGACGTTTATATGTTATAGATACAACAGTAATCTGATCTCGAGTAGTTTTTATGACAAAAGACAAAATGCGAATTATAACTAGACGAGCTATCCCTTCTCAGATAGCAGTACTCGAGAGGATCCTACTCACTTACCGCCTTTGTGGTCTGTTGTGAATCACGTTTTGACTCCAGCCTTCGCCACTAAACCCATGAGTCTCGAGAGACTCTTTTTCAAGAGTCCCTCTCATTTTGTAAGTAACAGTTTTCTTAACCCATGTTTTATGAGTATTTTCTGAAAGCACAATCATACATTTTATCACATTCAAGATTAATTCAACGTGATCATCATCATCATCAAAAACCAGAATAAAACCCTCAGAATAGAGATCAGAACGTATCCCGAGGACATATTTCACCGATTATCTTTGATCAATTATCAACAGTTCACTGTCGTCTATGTTTCTGATTATTACACTTGGCTCTACGTTTATTTGTTATTCTTTTATGACTTCTGGTTTTCTACGAAAATGTTGTATTGCTTCCAACCCCGTTTGGAGTTTGGAGATGATTGTTGTTGTCCATACGGCAAAAGTTTACATACCCAGGAACATTGAGTATTACATCTGGTATCAAACATGACTTCTGTCTTGTCATGATATATGCTCTGATTTCCAGTATATGTATGCTTATATGTAACATTAGATACACAGACATTCGTTAGTAATGTGTTAAACAACAATCAATCTCTAGGACTTTTCTTTGCCCTTGAAACATGTATAGTTAATGTCAGATTCGCGTTACTTGATCACATTACGCAAGTAAAGCACAAAGAATTTTATTCAGACCGAAAAATGAAGGTGTAGAAAAAGTTGTTTGAGGTCACTGGTGAAATAAACCCGGCAGAAAAGGTATTTCAGCGAGATTTGAGCCTAATTGCTGTACCTTAATCACCTTCTTCTGGCCACCCACCTGTCAACACTTAGATGGGGATTATACTTAACAAGTATGCAGAGACTGCATTTAGTTGCCCGCTACAGTGAAAATGCCTTCAGCATTCAACAATGTTGTGACGGCAAAGCGTTCATTGCTTCTCCTTCCCAGCACAACACACATAATGACCATGGAATCATTACGCCCATATGCGCTCCAGTCGCTTGATGCCGGATGTATCAGACGGCGTTCAAACGTAAATACAAACGTGCCCAACAAAGTACGTGTACAGCGGGTTGAAAAGCCCCATCTTTTCTAAACGATCTGTGAAGAGCTAAGTATGCACAATGCAAGTGGAAATATTTCAGTATTTCTAAATGTTACAAGTTAATCTCCACTTTTCTCCGGAAAGACCACATGCTAATTGGCCGTTTTCTTTATGTCATATGTACATAGAACCTAAAGATAGTTGTTCTTGGCGAACCGTCTGAAGTATCACGAAGTATCAAGTATCAAATGGCTTTTATCTTAGATGGACACTAGCCAATGACTCACAAATTCTAACGCGACGTTTGGAAAAGACAGCTATTTCGCTGCTCCTGCATTCTTTCATATACGTCATTGTCAGATGTACATTCTCCACGACACGGTTAGATGTTTTGTATTCTCCAGTCAAAATCCGCTCACTGTTTAATCGTCAAATAACTACAGTGTATGTTAAACCAAATATTGACAGAGTAGGCAGTTTCGTTGGTATAAGCGATTCTTTCTGCGTTTAAAAATTGTTTATTGCTGCTGGACATTCCCACTTACAACTGGAGAGAGTTGTACGAATTATGAGTACTATTTTGACGGAATTGGTGTTACTGTTATCGGGAACATTTAGCTATTCAAACTAATTCAAACTGTACCGATTTGTATGCAGAACGAAGCTACTGAAAAAACATTTTCTTCACAGTATGGTATGTTAATGATATATGACCAGTGTATACCCTAGGGGTGAATCAAACATGCCCACTTCCGCTCCAAAATGACACTGGCCACACAGATAGTGCCAATTCTGACATAATTAATATCCCATTCTTATAGATAGCAAAATACCGAAATGTAGTTATGTGATGAAGTTCAGATTTGCCGCAAGCCTGATTAACCAAGGTCACGCCAAAAAACCTCCAGTACTCTCCTTGCAGTATTTGCTGTTCCTTATTATAGTTGTGTGCAAAATGTTTTAAAGGAATAGACCTCTCAAAATCGAAGCAGGCATCACTAAATAGACCATTTAAAACTATGCATAAATATACTTTCGTTAGTTTTTTTTTTTTACATTTTGTGAATAGAGTTAAAGGCACTCAAACATTCGACTTCTAAGGTAGGCTCTATGGACCATATCATCAGGTGGTAGGAACTCTGACGTTATAGGAAGTTTATCCAACTCTAATCACGACACTGAATGTTGGAATGACTCTTTTTACCCATGAGTCAAAGATTACTGAAATAATGTTCCCAAAAATTCCTTCCTTCTAGTGAACATCAGGAAAAAATGGTGATGTGACGTCAGAGTTCCTAGATACCGCCAGTATGGCTCATAAAGCCCACCATTGTATTCAAATATTTGAATGTCTTTCAACACTCTTAAAAGTATTTTTCAGTTATCGTTACGATGAACTTTTCTTCATATTTTGACTTTCTTTGACTTTTGTTATACAAGCATCAATAGGTTTCTCCCTGCAAGTAACAAGTGTGAGGATGACAAATGCATGGATGTTGATACGATCTTTTAGTTATTGACCTGGGCGATGATTACAACGGGGTTGACAGGTGGCATGGACATGTTACCCTGTCGAGTAGATATAGACTTTATATGGTATTAAAAGCTACCGATAATCCAGTCTTTCCTGGAATGGAAAACATGTGTTTTCAGTGGTACCAATTTCCTAGAAACCCCTTAATTCTAATTGATGAACCTCCATGTCAGAAGTTGTAGGCCAACAATTAAGCTGAGAACATCTTCGAAAGAATAATGGATCTACCATATTTAGAGGGAAGCCGCTCTGTTCGTGGCGTGATGCTTTCAGGTAAGGCAGGTTTCACCCATGATATCGGCTGTGCAACTATGCCCCACGAGCCAGATAACTGATGTTTGAACCCCTCATTGGACATTTCAGGGTGGTAAACACAGCCTACATAACACTGAGACTTCTGTCAATTAATGTCAGAATGCTGGCTGTTATTTGTCTCTACAATGATAAGCTACAAGTATTTTCTGCGAAGATGCTAATAATTATTTTCTTCATCCATTGAAAGAAATATTTTAAGACAGCTTTATAGGATACCAAAATCCATGAGTCCTGCCAATGTTGATAAACCATGAAACCCAAAGCTTTTTGTTCACAATGGAGAGATCTTTTTCTACCATGCGCATGTTGACGGGGTCCAACGCCTGAAACCCGATCTTACCGTCAAGGTTGTGCCACCGAGGTCTCTGAAGGTGAGAGATTAAATGTCAGTCATGTTCTGACGGGATAATCAGTAACCCCGAACAAAGAGAGACAAGTCATTAGTACCTGTATATCACAAGCCAATGATGTGGTCTACCTTTTCAGTCCATTCCTAGGGGCCTTTGTGAGATAGCGAGGAGACAATTAGATTAATACACTTGATAAATAGCCAATTCCAATTCACTGTAAGCACCTTACGCGGTATATCTTGTGCCAGTGTGTCTTACACGTACATCTCTATCCAAATACCTTTTGCAGACAGCATGGACTATTCGACGATGAAGTATAAACTTGGCTAGTGTCAGATATAATATTTCACCATCCTGGCTTTATTACCGACAGAGACTTAGCAATGGTTCTTAAGGTTCTCCACGCTTTAACGAAATAAGGCGCACTTTTCGCACTAACACTTTCGTGTCAGCTGACACGAGAGCAAGGTTGAATATCCCTCTGTGACTCTGTGTGAACTCTCTTCATCATCGTTGTTTTCATCATCGTCAGTTCTGTCTAACGCTGTGACCAATACTTGTCAGTAGGTAATTCAGATACCTGACAGGGTGGTGATTGTCTCCTTCCCACATATTTTACGTATGGCAATAAACATTCATTAAATAAATAAATTATATCTGTATGGTTTCATCTTTATTTAAAGCCATCATTCCTGTTACATTTATTACGGAAATCAATGTGTATTTGACTTTTGAACCCGTGACGGTATAAATTGCGATTCAGACGAATGCCTGCGCTGTAGTATAATTATGCTATGTACATAAATTTCAGTTATGCTCACGAGCACCAGCTAAATGTTTAATGCAGCATGCGAGTTTTAGCACATGCCCACAGAGCAAATGCTGGATTTCTGGGAAAAATTACCGAGGAGGATTAGAGTGGATAATTCTCCGCAGACATTGACTGAGACATCTTTAACATAAAAAGAAAAGACAGAAAGATTTGACTGGCGCAGAAAGTATGCAGGAGCGCGCGTAATTAGATTCAATTCCCGTCTCTAACCTAGAAAGCAGACCATCATTTATAGGTGATTTAAGGAATTGTTATACCTTTTCATACTGAAGAAGAAGTTTTGTGATATCTTTTAAATGTCAGGATTATTATTTTTAATGTAAAACTTTCTTGTAGATTACGAAACCTTATTATTTGTTCATGTACAATGTCAAACAGAGTGTCTGATGCGAAACTTTAAAGCATTATCGGTAAATTCCATCATACTGAGAGGGAGTAAAGACGGGACCATGAATCCATCTGCTTTTCTTTCACACACCATGGAGGTGTGCATGGTCATTGCGGTGGTCCTTTTCTCCTCAAACAGCCTGGTCGGCAGTCCCGGTCGTTCAACTCTCTGTCTGCTGTGGAAGGGCAGTTCAGACATCGGAATTTATGGCTCAGCGAGTTATAGACCCGCGTCTTTTAACCATGTACAATTGGCCAGAGTGTGCGAGTCAACACCGCCTTGGTGTTCCACCCACACAAGGGCCACGCTGATAAAGCTCCTGTTTATAATAAATGACCGGAAGATAATGGATATCGCCCTTGATTTCTGATAAACGCCAGGCATTTCCTGAGGATATGAAACTTAATATCAAATTTCTCGACTGTAAAGAGCGAGGAGTTCTAAATAATCGTCACTTGTCCAGCTTCTGGTACATTGCCTCGTCCAGACAATTGCCTCTTATAGCTGCGTAAAACTAAATGGAAATCTTAAAACATCTGTTCCGATATATTAATAGCACATGGACTAGTAGAGAGCAAATATTCCAGGTATGAGATCTTATTGGATTAATATCGCCTCCACCAAAAATATCATTACATCTGTATTCTTTCTAACCGCGACACCATGCTTGTTTACCTGCTTACCATAAATCGTAATCATGATAGGCAAGAGAACCAGCTACCACTTTACCAAAGCTTCTTAGTTTTTATCTACATTCCGCATTGTTGTTCTTGTTTTGGTTTTTCTTTTCTTTGGGGGTAAGGGGAGAGTCTTCTTGTTTTTTGATCTTGGGAAGCATACTTGAAATGAGAATATGTTGCACCAAAGAATATGTTCCACCAAAGAAGCAAGAAAGCAGTCGAAGCAGTAACAAAGGCCACTCACAGTTTTGTGAAGAAACCTTGGGTTTAAATTTGAAATTCTGACATGAAAAGAACCTTTCAGAAACTAATTAGACTCATGAAATCCTTATCTATTTATATTATTTTGCATTTTTATCACGAAATCTTGTAATTTTATTCTTTTTCTTTACCGAAAATTATAGCTGTGTGTCATGAAATAATTGGTTTCAACTGGAAAACAAACTTATCTTTTGTCAACGGTTAATACATTGCCAGTATCATTACGTACAGTTTTCGTTTGCTTGAAATGTAAGTAGTATTACTGTCAGCACAATGGGTTTTGCGCAATACACATGTAGTTAATACATACATCTGTCTAAATGGAACGAGGCAAAAGGTTCGACATGTACATATCACTCGTAGTGTGATAGGGTGTTCTAACTAATTACTTAAATAGTAAATAAAGCTGGTAGCATGTAAGAGAAAAGCAGTCATCAATTTTCAGTGAATGTCGATGAAATGAACACAGATAAGTATCTGTGTTCATTTCATTGACATTCACTGAAAATTGATGACTATCAATTCAACCATTAGCCCCGAGTTATAAACGGGAGTAAATAAAACTATGGCACATATCGTCATTGATTCTGCGCCTTCTGCCCTAACATGCAAATTTTTATTTTAGTCAGAATTTCTTGTTAATTTGGCTCTGAAGTCAGATGAGTTTAGGACATGAGAAATAAATCAGAAAACATGAAGTCGATCACGGGTAGGAATGGCGCAGAGTTTTTTTGATTTTTTGTTTTTCTTTGATTTTGTAGCATCGTGAAATCGGTGGGTATATGATTTGAAGTAAAGATATTAAGTACATGTATTTTTCATGTACCTGTTTTCTATTAGGCATTCACTTGGCACATTCTGAGGGATGGTACAATTTGTAGAATGTCATCTGATCGCCTCATGTCTAAGAAGCACCATGCAGGAAGATCAGCTGAGAAGGGTAACGAGACCGGGTGGTTTTGTGATTGGCTTTGCGATTATTGACCTGGAATGTCCAATTTGGTTGACCGCTGGTATACGAATGTCTGTTTGACGCATATATCCGTTTCGAGTTGGGATTAGTTATTTGCTAGTAGGCCGATGTAATTTTATGGCATGAAGAGTTTATGTTATAGAGGTTAATTGCCAGAAAGACGTATGTTGATATATGTCTACGTTATTTACTGTTTGACTTTTTAACTGCATACAAGAAATGGCAATAGTAGATCTGCCTATAGTGTTTCACAGGTTATGTGTAACCAGATACCAGTTATCACACTGCCATAGCTGTTTTGCCTTTTATTCACTTGGCCGTATACGTTTTATTTGTACTGAGTTATCCATACGTTCAGGGCATATCGGTACCGATGAGGCGGAATCTGATCAAACACGTTAGCTTTTCACACACAGTCTGTATTGACTGAGACAGAGTAGCTGTGGCAGGTATCGCTTCCGTGTCACCAGGTGATAAAGCCAATGATATTCACCCTTAGGCTTACAGTTATTAACTGTTTATGGTCCACAAATCATGGGTGACAGAAATTCACGATGCACAAATGACAAGTTTACGAATAGAAACTTTTGTATGATAATTGGCCGGGGATTGTTGGAAGCGACTGTGTAGACTCGAATATGGCGTTGTGAGTTGGAATTGCCGGTTTACACACAATCACTTTGACACTGTTTTCAACGCAAACATCTACCGGATATTCAACGCTCTCATTTGTGTGCACAGTAAATATTTTTCGATTCTCCCTGGAGAGAGGTAGTTGACAGATGCTCACCGCAAATGCAGTTGTCATTCCACAGAAATGGAGCCGTAACGAGGACTATTACATTTCAGTCAGGGTCATGTTTGTTCTGTTTATTGATAATCTTAGTTTAGCCGACAGACGGATTAATTAATCCTCGTCCACTTTCCGGACTCCCGTTGCGGTCCACTTTTAAAAACAGCCGGGCGCCGCTAAAACGCGCATTTATCATTAGTTCCGAACTCGGACAGCAGTTCGTGACGCATATTTGCTCAGTGGAGTGCTGATCATTACATTGATGACGTAGCCGCCCCGAAGCTGAAGGCCCAAATGTGTCAAAAGACAGGGGATATGGCCAGGGTGTTGATTGATTGATTACTTTGGATAAATGCTGCAAACATGGGCTGTACCATAATGGAGTGAAATACATGTACATAGTATTATCGGTAGACTATCTATATAATATACAAGCAGCGGTATACGCTGTTTTGTACAAGCAGACATCTTGGCGTCACTTCCGTCGGATGTTTGCTCCTCGATGGATCGCTGTTATAAGGACCATCCCGGTTAATATTCTAACGACTGATTTTAAACCAGTCAGTAACACCTCTCACCGCTGTAACTATATATGTCTGCCAAAAACACAGCGAATAGCAGTCTCTTGTCATGTAGGTAGTAATATAAAATGTACCATTAAGTTGAAGTCGATGCTCCAGACTTTAGAGTGAAGTCAATTTTCAAACCTTAACATTGATATCCCGAGGACAATCGGCGGGCGACGAGGCCTAATGGCATCTGCCGGATGTTCCCTAGCCCTGAGGCCTTAGACGTTTGACAGTAGTGGCCAATTACTCAATTACAAACCTAGCTCTCTGTTAGTATAAAATAGAGCTTACCTAATTGCACAACAGAGATAATCCGATAATCCGAAGAAATAACGTTACAATAGATATTGAAAATATCAAAGTTTAAATCAGTGAATTTAAGTATAGGCCAACGATTGTTAATATTATAATTCCACTCCCTGAGTAGACTAAAAATCTGGCTTTTAGATGGATTCCCGATGCATAACAGATCTCCATTGTCTAAGGATTAGTGTGGGTAAATTACAGGATAGTTCATTGCCACTGCGTTTGTCGCCTCCCATAAACATTACCACTGCTTGTAAATGTTAGTATACTTCTATTATTCTACCACTCCAATTTAATAACGCCTGTAGTAGGAATAACAATGCCGTCAAAGCATTCTGTCAAAGCTACTTAATCCATTGTTAAATTATCACACCAAAACTAACAGTTCAATCATAAGTAATTATTATAAGCATGCTAAGCAATATATTATAATAGAAATCAATATATATGAAATTGTCTTGAGGAGCTGAAATGGAGATTAGTCAGCACGAATGATTATGGTCAAACGTTAGGGTGCGCAACATGTTCAATGTCAAATGACCTGTTTCAGTTGCAGACAAATGGCGGTGAGAACTGGCAAGAACTGGAAACAGTTTTACAGTTTCCAATACGCTAGATATCAACATGCCAATATGCCCATGTTTGTAGGCTTGTTTATATCCTATATTTAAAGCATGATTGAAAGTGAAATCCTCCCGATGTGTCGTGACAGCTTCAGTTGTTTGTCATGCCGTTGATGTGTTAGATTTTGCTTTGAGTTTATCAGAACCACTTGATGGGAGGTGCATGTACCCCAGGATGATACGGAAAAAAACGTATCTCCTTACATAGGGCATTATTTAGAGCAAAACGAAAATATAAAGTTCCTGCCGAGGATATTGATTCACCTTTCCTTTCTTGAATAATTAAAAGTTGCTATATTCCGCTATGGAGAAGTTTCACGAAACCCACAATACGTAGAACTATTTTGACAACCGTGTACAAAGTTGTCAAAATAGTCCTATGTGTTTTGATTTTGGTTAAAAGATGCTGATTATTTATTATTGTCGTACCTTCTGTACAAAACAAAACTGCTTTAGGGAACAACGCTTTCAATCATCGAATAACAATATCCCAGTGAAGCCTGAGGTTTAATACATAAATGGTTGGATGACTTGACGACTTGAAACTTATTGCCGGCCTATACGTACGGATGAGCAATGATGAGAACTGTCCGTTCAAACATACTTCCATGTGCTTCGTGTTAATACTAAAGTATACCTAAATTTCTTATATGACCATGTCCGTTAACACTCACTTCTTTTATTATACGAAGCAACATTTGCGGCACTGTGATAATTTAAAGCCATTCACCACGTCTCGACTCACATGATATGATATTCAATTTTCAATCAGTACTTTACCACTTTAACCAAACCTTTAGAAACCTTTTCTGTATACATTAGTTGTCATTTAAAATCCCATATATGCGAGTTTATGTAAATAATTTCAGAACGTCTTTAAAGTAATGAATGAGCTGATGAAATAGTTCAATATCACGGAGACCAGGTGTTGTTTGTTGTTTGATGACACAGGAGCCTCTCACCAACGCGGTCGCTATGAGTTCCAGCCTAGCTCACGCTGGCTTCACCCCCCTTCCCCCCCCCCCCCCCCCCCCAAGCTGTACATGAGAGGGTCTGCCAGGAACCCCGGTTTGCTTCCGCCATAATGCCGTACGGCAGTAGGCCACCGAAGCGGCCCTCTGACTAGAACATGAACAAGATTGAATATATCGATATGTTAAAAAACGCATTCCCTATACTGAATAATGAAGAGTCAAAGTAAGGAAATATCTGTTAATCGGCTACATATAATCAGATATGTGTTAGCAATGAACTTTTCACACTCTACACGGGTTATTTCCACAGGCTTATCGCTTGACTATGGTGTTGTAGTAACAAAGCAGGTAAATAATCCAGCTTTGAATCATTGGATTACACTGGCGTGCGCATTTTTGTTATAACAAATTCAATCTATGACTTTTGCTCACTTTAGATTATGTGAAGTCACTAAAAACATTATCTGGTGTTATAAACTCTATTTGAATCAATATCTAACTGTGAGAGAAGACATGTCTGGGAATTTATACCTCTGGTGATCTTCATATTGTTAAGGTGAGAAAGAGACTTGGCAGATTCTTTTCAATCCCAGCCTCGAAAACGGAATACTCCATATGCCCATCCTCTGTTATATACAGGACGTATTGGCGTCAATAAATGGCAAAGCTGTTTGAGTTGTCTTACATGAAGTTCGCATGAGATTACATACCTTCCACCAAAATGGTATACACGTTGAGTGCGGCCTGCTGGTGAAATGTGTCCCACGTAAGACAGTTCGTAAGTTACATGCCAAAGGTTCGAAATTTTCCCCGGTCACGTATAAAATTGAACACGGTTATATAAGCGGTTATTATCGAATCGTATTATTAGATGGATCTAAACAAATGAATAACGTGAATGTTATGTTAACATGAGTTAGAGCAAACAATAGGAAACCATTTGATGACTGGCTAAACCGCGTTATATGCAATGATTGTTGTTAATGCAATTCGCCAATTCGCTAAACCTGAATACTGTCTGAAGATCACATTGTACAGAAAGGTTTTGTTTGAAGCATATGTTATACATATCCTTATGGACAGAACTGCGGGTAAAACAATATTGCTTGCCTCTATTTGTGTTTCAAATGAGTTAGTTCTTACGTTATTCTTGTTAGTGTTTGTATTTTTGAAACTATGTTTATGTTTGTTTTCAGATCAGCATGTCGAAGATAGCCGATGTCGCAGTTGCCTTTGCTCTCGTCATTTTGTTGTCGTCATACACAGGGGCCAGGAGACGGCGAGTTGACTGCACGTGAGTAATGTCAACGTCTTTTGTGTTTAGCGCAGTCTTAGGGGTAGAATCAAAAGCCCATTACCTAGAAGTATGCAACTTTCCTGTAGCTAGTCTCCACGGCACTTTACACTTTTGTTCCATCTCTAAAACACCATGTAACGTATGTGCGCAGCCATGTATTTTTTTCTTTTTCTATTGCACAGCTAACGTTTCAGAAACGGCTGATGCATGGTGGGATTCAAACGCGTTGTGTTGAAATAGATTTTAAAAAATTACGACAAAACGGAAAGTTTTGTAAAAGGACAACAGTGTCCTTCGTGGAAATTGTTTTAGAGTTGCTTGGAAATATGAAAATAGTCAAAAAAATATTACAAAACAAATAGTCAAAAAGAAATATAAAAATAGTCAATAGTTTCCTAACTGCATACCAACAATGAACAAAAAAAAAAATCCTAGTTATTAAATACGGAGTTTCGGTTTTAATGTGTGGTCAGTCCGTATCAGCCGTTTACAGTTAGATTTCCCATGATTCACTTTATAATTTCCACCTAAGAGGTTGGCAAATTTCTCCAGCAGGTGGCACAAGCTTCTACAGATGACGTAACATATGTACTGTGCCGTGGAGGCTAGCTATAGGGAGTGAGTGCTTGGGGTTTAACGCCGCACTTAACAATTTTTCAGTCATATGACGACGAAGGAATCCTTAAAGTGCATGTAATGTGCCTTCTTGTTGCAGGAAGGATTTTCACCGCTCTTTTATCTAGTGCTGCTTCACTACTTCACCGAAGGCAAGTAAGCACCCCGCCAGAGCCTTTATACTGATACATCGTTGCAATCCCACCATACTGATACATCGTTGCAATCCCACCATACTGATACATCGTTGCAATCCCACCATACTGATACATCGTTGCAATCCCACCATGCATCTGTCGTTGCACTATCCCCTTAATACCGAAAGAAGTTTACAACTTCCTCTTTTAAGGTCTTAGGTTTGACTCGACCCAGGACTGACCCTGGATCTACCGCTCCCGATGTGGACGCTCTATCGCTCCCGAAGTGGGCGCTCTACCAACTGTGCTATCGGGGCCGGTTGCTAGCTATAGGGAAGTTGCATACTTCTAGGTAATGGACATGTGGTACTATGTACTACGACAGGCCCCAGTGGCTTAGTTGTTGGAGCGTCTGCATTGGGAGAGGGAGACCCAGGGTTAATTCTGGGTCGGGTCACTCCTAAGGCCTTAAATGAGGAAGTTGTAGCTTCCTTGCTTGGCCTCCAACATTAAGGGAATAGCTCAACGACTGGTTGGCTTCTCTAAAACACATTAAGGAAATAGCGCAACGACTGGTTGGCTTGGCTGGGGCGGCTAAATTACTTGCGTTCGGTATCGTCTCAGTGAAACAACGCTAAACGGATAAAAGAAATCCGTTCTGCAACAAGGAGGCACATTACATGCACTCTAAGGATTCCTTCGTCGTCATGTGACTGAAAAATTGTTAAGTACGACGTTAAACCCAAAGCACTCACGCACTCACTATGTATTACGGAGTACTACGAGAAAGAGATGTTGTCCATGATAACAGGCCACATATCGGGTGGGCATAATAAATGGACCGTACTTTGACACTCAATATCTCCGAAACCCTCTAACGTCAGCTTCTAAAATTCTGTTAGATTTCTGTTCATGGGACCAAAATCAGAATAGAGTCAAAAACGTATGCTCCGGACATTTCAAAATAATGTTCTACCTTGTTTTACTTGAAAAGGTGATCAACTACTTGTCCGCCGCAAAGAAAACCATCTTGATTCAGCAAAACTTCTGCCAATCTGGCAGAAGGGTTTCTCTGACACTAGAGCCAGACAGTTTTTCCACACGACACTTGATTGACGCGTGTCAAACAAGTGCAGCGTGCACTCTACTCATGACACCTGACAGGTGATGCAGTGTGGGTCAACGTGCGTTTATGAGGCTTTGTTTTCATTTTAACCCTGTGTACAGGCTACTCATGTTATGACCTTGAAAATTAGTCAGTATATTAACAAAAACATGCCATTTGAATGTCTAAAGTTTGAAATGGTTTGAACGAAGGATAATGGAGCAATGCAGCATCAAAGTACGGCCCATTTTTTATGCCCACCCGATTTATAGTGTGGTTTATATCTAACTTTGGGCCGTACGTCGGAAGTTTTGCCACCTAAGGATGGTCGTGGCTTTCCCCCGGGCTCTGGCCGGTTTCCTCCCACCATAATGCTGGCTGTCGTCGCATAAGTGAAATATCCTTTAGTACAGCGTAAAACACCAGTCAAATAAATCAATCAAATCTAACTCTGGGTAGCTAAGCATGGGATTTATTAAGATGCAGGGGCCTCCTTGGCTCAGTTGGTTAGCGCGCTAGCACAGCGCAATGACCCAGGAGCCTCTCACCAATGCGGTCGTTGTGAGTTCAAGTCCAGCTCATGCTGGCTTCCTCTCCAGCCGTAAGTGGGAAGGTCTGACAGCAACCTGCGGATGGTCGTGGGTTTCCCCGGGCCCTGCCCCGTTTTATCCCACCATAATGCTGTATAAGTGAAATATTCTTGAGTACGGCGTAAAACACCAATAAAATAAATAAATCAAATAAATATTAAGATGCAAACTTGCACAGTTGCGATGATTACTTTTCATTAGGAAGGTCAGTAATTTTGATGAGGAAGCGTAAACTTTTCAATAGTATTTGAATTTTCACATCTTTTGGAAGCCTTGGAAGGCTAATGAGCGGTATATTATCTGTGAATCTCTATTGATAAGAGTTACTTTACCTATAACTCGAAACATATCAGCCTCGGGAAAGAAACACAGTGAATAATGTGTTAGTTGCAAGCTCCCTTGTGTTCAGAACGAAAACAAAGAGACTTTTTCCTCAGTCCTTCATGGTGAAGTTGTCTTAAACTGGGATTTGAGATCACGTAGTTTGGACAGTTTACTACCAAATGTTTTAGCGATATGGCGTTCGAGGCACCGCGCGCAACTACACCAAATGAACTGAGGAGAGGTTGACCAAGGGCTCAGTGCTGCATGATAGCTCCTGATCTGACAATGCAAATGTGATATCCGCGATGAGACACCCTGCTGTTACATCAGCAGCAATATGATGACGTTTCATGAGGATATACTCGCACGCTACAACATGGTTGTGTCTATAAAGGGTCCCCTCTATACTTTATTGAAAACTTTAGTGGTACTCGACTCCCCAAGGAAATGAATTCGTTGATTATAATAACACTACATGATATAGATTACTCTGATCATCAGAGGGTGGAATGCATATTGCTATCCTTCATTATCCTCAGACGAAGAGATCCACGGAGCAGATCGCCGATTAGAAACCACATTATACCGAGTTAACTATCTTGTCAATACAATCTTTTCGTGGTTAATAAACGGTCTTAAATAATTAAATGCTAGGTCGATTTTTTCTATATTCTACGGCTTGGTTTTTGTCCGAATGTGTTTTTTGGTCATGCGCTAATACATCGTGATTCTGACAATGATCTAAAACGTACATTAGGTATGTTCTTGGTTTAGTTTAAGATACAGATTGAGTAAATGCGTAAACATTATTTGGCAACGAATGATTCAAGTTTCACTTCATTATACAAGCATGTTATAACTTTGATCTACATCTAGGCATTACGCTAGAGGGAGAGAAATAAAATTTGTTCGTTGGCATATGTAGACAAGAGTCTTATGTGCAATTAAATTATATACATGGAACTGGAAGAAAAAATTGACCAGACAACATACAGAAAGGTCCATGAAGGTAATGGCGACATAGCAGTGTAACCATAAAGTAATGGAATTAATGAAGACACTATTTTTACTAAGGTACCTGATATTTTTCTCCGAAAGGCTAGTTATATATGGAGCTAACTGGTGAATCCACCAGTTAGATTGGATTATAGGTTTGAGACTATTCTACTGACGCATTGTGTTCGCCCAGAATTCCCACAGTCTTTGAACCATTTGCTTGAAATTGACTAGGTGCACTTAACCATCGTCTCAAACTATTGTCTTTAGGGTCAAGATGGACTTGCTTGAAAAGGTTTATGGTCAGTAGTGTATCAGTGAGACACCATTGAAACGACAGCTTTGTTTTCTGGCCCCGACCATGTGGAAGATCTCTGGATACAGGCCTCTCGACAAACGTGGCGTGCTATAAGGTGGCTTTGATGTATGGTTGAGGTCACTTCTGACTAGCTCTATCGTATCTACCCGCTCGGACCACGATGTTGATCGCACTAAAGACAACAGGCTACAGTCAATTGGCAGAACTAACGAGATTCATTATGCCTTGTCGACAAGTGTCGCTTTTGTCCGTGGGCAGGCAGTCTCATTGGCTCACGTGTTCCTTTGATGGAAGTCCACTATGACAAATTTCTTGTCTTTCAATTGAATTTCTCTAAATCGGATTGTAAGTAAATGACCCGGCCATCTGCCACCAACCACCCAGCCGGCCTTTGCCGACTCGAGTAATAACTTACATGTGAGAAGGAAACGAGCGTAAAGGCCCTAGAGCAATCCCTCCTAGCGAGTTCTATATGATATTTTAATCTTTGTATTTACCATAATGTTTATATGGCACCACCAAACATTCTTGTACTTATTTTGGAACATAATAGTAAAGCTCATAGAGCCATCAATGCATCGCCATTTGCAGATGCTGGGAAAACATTTCACACAGACCTCCCTACACAGCCTAATTCGATTTTCAATCTGAAAGCTGGACGCCTTTTGTTTTCGCTCGGAGAATTATAAAATTTTTTTGGATGGTGCTTTTTGTCGTTTTTCTAGAAAATTGCAAGTCACAGCTATTTGAAATTTGGCAGCAAAATTCCAGCTGATTTTAATCTTTTATGGTTTTAAAGTGTGTTTTTTTAGATCACTTGGTTTGGCGGCCATATTAGATTTCGAACAAACATTTGAACGTCGTCTGTTCCAACAAGAACCAACACACGGATTCTTCTATTAAAAATTTGCACTAACAATACTACTTACATAAAGCTAGAAGAAGACGTTAAAATTATTTAAAGACTTTAGAAGCTCGCCATTGGTCGTTTACATTACTTTGGCATTTTTTTTTAAGTCGTCCAAATATGAAAACCAATTTGCCTATTCTCAGCAGCAGAGTTTTGTTATCATTTAACCACACCTAGGTGAATATGTGGTGTAATTTCCCATGCAGTCCAAACAACATGAATAAATGCAAGCCTTAGACAATTCATATGTCACCTAAACTAGAATACAGAGCATTTTTCTGTTGCATAAAAGACAGATGGTTAGGTGTTATCTACGTGTTGATTGAAAATCACATACTCCACAAACAATAGTAGATTCAAATACATGTTTTACAACAAAAGGCGTCTTTGCTTTTTTTTTTTCGTTTCTACCAACTTTTCTGGTGTCATGTTAGCTAATTTTTGCTAAATATGGCTTTCCATCCACTAGACTATGAACAGTTAATGATTCAAGTACATTCTTTACAGCAGGCTTCTTTGTTTTTTTTTTTTTGTAATTTGCAGTTTTCTTGTGTCATGTAGGCTAATGTTTTCTTGTTGTGGTTTTCCATATTCGAAACTTGGGGAAAATATTGTAGATGAATAAATGGCCATATGTGCGACAAAGTATAACTTAGAGTATCTTATAGGGAATTTATCTTATTAAGATGTACACACTATGTAGTTTTCGCGAAATAAAGTTGAAAAAGATGTGTTTTTACTGAATTTGTTTTTGTACTCGAGTGTGGAAAAGCTAGACCGTTGAATGTGTCAACGTTTGTGGCAGCAACTAATTCGCTTCCAATCCTCGCTGAAGAGAAAAAAAAGAAACAGCCATTGAGGTAATCCGTCTGGAAATCTAGACCGGTCTGCTTTATTGAACAGTTTAACACCTGGCTAGTTTGCCATGTAACGTATCGCATTTGATTAGGTTTTAATGCCATTCCCGTTCTCTCCATCCGCTACCATTAGTATAACGGCGTCTTAAAGCAGTCATAAAAAGACGACCTCGGTTTTATACTTCAGACTTGCGGGAAGTTGCGCCCTTCAAATCTGTCACGTGACCGTACTCTAATGCGCGGTCTTAGGTATTCGTCACCATTATATATTGCACATCAGCCAACGCGCCTTTCACAAGAACAATTTCTGTTCGCTAGCAGACGACCATTGCAGTCCGTTGCGGATTTCCGAGAACCACGTGACTGGAAATCCGTGGACAGCCTAGTATGAAATTTCAGATTTATTGGCGGCTAAACGACTCAGCTAATTGGACGATGAGAGTCCGTGAATAGGTGATATCCACTAAGGCACTCCAGACTGTCGTCAGTGAACAAGAGTTGAGATAAATAAATACAAGTACGATGACAGCTGGCATGCAAAAGCTTTTGTAGTAACTGCTCAAAGCAAATGTGACAGATCGCGGGTATCGTTAAAAGCGGTAATTACGCACAGGACTATGACAATATCAGAGACACTAAGCTCTCTCTTACCGTGGCTAATAATTAAAAAGGCGGAAGTCATATCTCGATATACACCTGATTCTCTCCAACACGAGCTTTCGTCGGGCTCCAAGGATAATCTAATAATAATAGCGACAGGAGATTCGGGGTTACCCTATTCAAAACATTTCTATAAAAATCTGCTGCGCAAAAAGATCAAACTTATCGGAAGTCTTGGTGTGTAAACGAAACTGTTATGAAATGTGAACAAGTGTTTATGCTTGGTGGAAGATGCGGAATTTTTGTAACCCGTTTATATAGAAATAAACGATTTACAAAAATTCTTGCAAACGCCGTGTCTGAGTGTATGTTCCAACAACAAATCAGTTCACTCAAAGTTATTTTCACACGCTTCCGTAAGACCCATGTCTTTCAGCTGTGATGTTGGTCTACATACTTGACATCATTCTGAACATCGACTCTCTACTTGCAGGAAATTTGTATTCGCCCCAGTATGCAGAGGAATAGCTGCAAAGAGGGGAGATACGCATTTACAAATCAGCCACACTTTAGGAAATCCACAACGGAGACTTAGGTGAGTATAGAACTACAGAACAGGAAGAAATGATCCTACCGATCTGATCGGGATTTGAATTGGGTGGCCTCAGATCTGAATATATCCCAGCACTCGACCGTCTGAGCCAACAGGAAATTCCCAACAGCTACTCCCAGTGTAAGCAGTGGAAAGCCGTTTCTAATACTACACTCTTTCATCCACAGAAATCCCTAAAACTATTGTCCCAAAACACGCCTACGCTCTTATCACCAGAGCACACGGCTGGGAGAAGGTATGTGGATACAACACCTATATGTAAAGGATTTTATCTGTGGCTCTTGTCGGGGTTTGGACATATGTATTTGAACACTTGTACTTACTTTATGCACGAAGTGCTTTGACGCGACCATCATAGGTCTAAAGGGAAAAGGGCTAAGTAGTTCTTTGTATGTTGCCAAGCTAATGTGTTGATGGATTTGATTGGCAGTTTTGAAGTTTGGCGTACAGCCCAGGTTTCCCAACACAACGAACGTTTGCCTGTGTAATACAGGTTTCAGGCCATTCGGTTGAAATTCATAGTGTAGGAAACATAATGAAGAACTGCAGAACAGACCGACACCAACCTACAGGCTTCTTACGATCATAAACGTTCGTGACCATTAATGTGCTGAAGTAGGGATTTCATGATACCGATACCATGTCTACAGGCTTACCAGGGTCATAAACGTTTGTGATCATTAGTGTATTGAAGTAGGGATTTCATGATACTGATACCATGTCTACAGGCTTACCAGGATCATAAACGTTTGTGATCATTGGTGTGTTGAAGTAGGGATTTTATGATACTGATACCATGTCTACAGGCTTACCAGGATCATAAACGTTTGTGATCAATAGTGTGTTGAAGTAGGGATTTCATGATACTGATACCATGTCTACAGGCTTACCAGGATCATAAACGTTTGTGATCATTGGTGTGTTGAAGTAGGGATTTTATGATACTGATACCATGTCTACAGGCTTACCAGGATCATAAACGTTTGTGATCAATAGTGTGTTGAAGTAGGGAGTTCATGATACTGATACCATGTCTACAGGCTTACCAGGATCATAAACGTTTGTGATCAGTAGTGTGTTGAAGTAGGGAGTTCATGATACTGATACCATGTCTACAGGCTTACCAGGATCATAAACGTTTGTGATCATTGGTGTGTTGAAGTAGGGATTTTATGATACTGATACCATGTCTATAGGCTTATAATGCTGAAGCACTGATTGCAGAAATTCTGTCAAACTTTCCAAAATTGGGAACAGATTGAAATACTGCAGATCAGATTGACACCTAGCCTACGGGTTTGCCTAGATCACAAACGTTTGTGGCCATAAACTAGTGTTGCGAGCAATTCAGTCACAAACCCAAGCATTCTCAGAACAAAGATATACTGTGGAATACATCGGAAAATAACAGCGCCAGCCAAGACTATTCAAACGTTAGCAGCTTAAAGCCTTTACTATTTCCCTGACTTTACAATCGAAGAACGGTCCGGAAAAGCGGAGTTTTTTTGCATTTATATGAAAAAAAAATTACAAAATTGAGTGTTATTGGTCATGATAAATATTCTTAAGCATGATAGCCAGTTTGTTTTTTTCAGTAACCTGTAATATTGAAAAAAAGAAGAAATGTTTCAAATAAAACCTGGGAGATAAATGATACGTTGAACACTGCATGTGACAAGGTGAAGGCATTTGTCCGTGTTAGTTTTCGTTATAACGTTTTGTATCGCACTGTCCTTGAGGCTCAAATATGCAGCCACAGGTTATTGATAATTGTAACATATCGAGACACGAAAATCTTGCTCCCTGCAGTAGGCAGCTTTCACCTGCAATCTGCTCAGGGTGGGGATGTCCATTAAGCGCAGCAAGATTCAAGCAATTCGGTTAAGCGGTGTCAAATCAATCATCGATCAAATCCCATACATGTGCTTGTCATTCCTATGTTTCCACGAATTCATCTAAGCCGCGGTGTTCATTTGTCACACTGGACGGCTCAGTGAACTACAGGCAACTCCAGCTTTCAGTGGATCAGACATGTATATGTAGATAGACTCGCCAAATCCTGTACAGAGTATAAATAGCGAGACACTTTGAAAATGTAAACGCAGGCCCGCGAACTGAAACTCTGCTATTGTACCGTGGATTATAGGTTTAGTAGTGGCTGAGTAAATGTGGTTACTTTTGTGGAAATGATTACAGATTTACCAGCCTGCCTTTGCATGTAGTAGACCGGGATTCTGCTGGTGGATTAAGCATCCCCCAGACATGATCCCTTCGTTTTGTTTTCATGTTATTGTGTGTTAATTATGATTTTTGACTGTATTTTACTGTATTTTGAGAAAGTGACGTTTAATAAATTGCTGTTTACATCACTGCATCTTTTCGCAATGAACAGTTGGGACAACACCCCATCTAGGGTAACTTGACACCGGTTACAAGTGACCATTTATCAACTGTCTCACTGTCGTTGCTGCTCGTGTTTTACTACAATGTTGGAATGTACTACATGGGGATGCATTAGAACGTATAGGGGATCGGCTTTTAGATAGTGATCAGTTCACATTTATGTTTTAGTTTCCTTGCGGCGAACTGACATTGCATACACTTCCATAACAAAATTAAGAAATATGTCACTATATATAAAGTAAAACAATAACCGGACTGTTGTAAACATTATTCATTTTATGTTATTCATTAGGTGTCTGTTCTTGGTTGCTGTGATCAGTAGGAGCGAATATATGTCTCACATTTATGATTATTATTATTTGACATAGACATGCTTGAATGACTCTTTAAGTCTGTATCGTTTATTTCTTCATCAGCATCTTCGCTGTAATCTGGGAGAAGGTGGGTGATTTCCATTCTTTACTCAGTTCGTGTTATTTAATGCTAGTATTCCACCTTTTGATTTAAACAGAAAATATCCTAAAAAAAATTAGCGTCGCCTCAATCCACTGTGATTTCTTTCTGTAACCGTAGGTTACCATTTTCCAGTCAGGAATACAACTTCGATTCCCCTTCATTAAAAGAACCGATGTCGTTGTCAAAGATATTGATGATTCTTTCGAAGATCGACACAGAAAAGGACCTGGGCAGAGGGCGAGTCCAATTGCATTCTTCGAGAGAGCAAGATCGGATTGCTGAAGTAAGTGGCAGGAAATCACCAGCAAAATGAACCCAGTGGCAAATTAATTAGTTTCACTCTTAGGGTTTTTGTGGATGGAGAAAATATTTTCTTACGAATCGGTGTCTGTAACTTGCCTGTCGATAAAGGCGCAGCTAGAGAAATAGTAAGAATCGAACAGAAATGTCTGGATAGTGTGGACAAAAATAGTTCATCACGCTTTTATCAGCATTGTGAACTGACAAAATCCATGTGTCTCAAGATACTGCAAGTGCCCTACACTTCGAGTATGAAATAATTTTTGCCCAATCTAATTTCGTCTACCATCGCGATCGTCAGTCCACAAACTTACATCACTTTCCTTTGAGCAGTCGTTGTATAGTCCTTTGTGCGGTTTACAGTCGATTGTAGCTAATATCCCTTTTCCCAATCAGGCCTCGTTCTGTATGTGAAATCATTCGTATATATATCAATAAATAAATACTTTATTCTTGCAGCCAGATGCCAGAGATAAACTGCTCCTGTCTGATGACCGATGGCTGCAAAACTAAAGGGTTGCTCGCATCCAGGTGTACGCTGCTAGCTGGTCTATGACACAAGAAACTTGTTACTCTGTTCTGATAATGAAGATGTCGTTACACTGCCTTTGTCAACTAGCTCCTATATGAAGTACAGGTTTCCTATACAAAATCACTACAGACGAAGTGTCTTATCTGAGGAAAGACAGAAGCTCTATGTGTTGCCCAAATTGACCAAAAAAAAAACCATGGAAAAATTCCTGGGAACGTAACGAAACTGAAGCCGTTTGTGGTGATGCTCAAAAACCCGATTTCATCATGGGAAAGTAACATTCCTATTTCTGGAACTGACCAGTAAAACATACTGTACCCAAGTGAGGATTTTTGTGGTTTTCGTTATGTTTTTGTTTGGGATCTACCTATATTACCAGTAGACGACAGAAGTATGAAGAAAACATTTCCTATAATATACTGGATGATATTTTTCTTGTCGCACCAATACTAATTTTGTTTCAAGAAAGCAATAGGGATTGTTGCAATAGTGGTACTTGCTTTCACGAAAAGAAAGATCCAAAGCGAGTCGTTTTATATTTGTCTAAAAATCTATTCTATTTGCATAATCTTATCTACCGTCATGCTATACACTGCACCAGTTTACCATTTCATATAGTAACATGAATTACAACGCCTGAAATTTCTAAAATTAGTAACATACGGAAACCTATAATGATTTCTTCAAAGTTCTAGGCCACAAACAAACAATATCTGACATAACCAGTCTTCGGTCATCACAAAATTGCATGTCTGAAGCGGATAAATAAATATTACATTTATTACACTATCTCAGGAGATATGAATATGCTGAAAATCTGACAGTCTTGGTACAGTGTAGGAAGATTGTCTTGAATAAATCGAGAGTGATTCCATGTTTGTTATTCCTTCGTTGTTTTTAAGCACAAATATACAAACATGCTAGACTTCTTTTTTATTCTGTATTATTTATTTTCCATATTATGATTAAATGAATTTCAGGATCATATTTTGAAAGACTCTTGGAAACCCGTTGGTGGTTTTGATCCACAATTTTAAATAGTTCATAAAAATGGGGTAGAAAGAAAGTTGACGTAATAAAACACAAAATCAGCTAAAACAGACGTCGATACATTGGAGTCAAGTGCTTTTTATGGAGGATTCTTTTTGCGATGAGGGGCCATGGGGGTTCCCATCAATGCAATCGCTGTGAGTTCAAGTCCAGTTCATTCTGGCTTCCTCTTAGGGTATACTAGGGAAGGCCTCCAACAACCTGCGGATGGCCGTGGATATGCCTCGAGCTCAGCCCGGTTTCCTCCTACCATAATGCTGGCCGCCATCGTATAAGTGAATTATTCTTAAGTACGGCGTAAAACACAAATAAATAAATAAATTTTGTGCGATGAATACACGCGAAACAGTATTTTCATGCAACAAATTAACATTAGCCAACTCAGCTGCGTACTTGGTGTTGTAAGGGTTAGGTGTGGTAAGATTCACGTGCTGTAGAAATCGTGTTACAAAGTGAGGCACAAAGAAATAGTACAGGGTCATTTCTGCTGCGCTATAATACCAAGTGCTGTTGAAATAATGACGGAAAATACCCCATTACGTAAGTAACACGTCATTATATCTCAGAGAAAAATACGATTCGGCGAATATTGGTTTGAAGTGTATTTCATGTATCATAAGATATATACAAGGGATTCCTCATAAAACATGTGGATCAAAATAAGCGTAATAGATATGACAGAACTGAAAGGTTAACGGAAATGAACTCTGCAATATCTGAACGTAGGTTTCCTCTTTTGAAATGGATTTCATACCAGTCACGAACGACAACACAGTAGTGCATATTTAATAACAGAATTTCTCTTTACTGTCTCCATGAAAATAAATGCCTACTTGTGCAAGAGTGGATATAATCTATATATGGAACACTCTGGGATATCTGACGAGTCATCAGCATGGGCATTCACAGTAGCACTTTATGTATAATTAAATCTGTAAAAGATTACATGGAAAGTATGCAAGAGTGCACTATTACCAGTGCAGCGAAGTGCACGCATCTTTGGTGCTCTCGGAGGTGAAAATGTCCAGTGAACCGATGTGCAATCTATAACAAATCGTGAATCGTAATATCAGATGCGTGAAAAAATTATGATAACGCTGTACATTAACTCTGTGCCTTCGGCATGACCAAGTGGCTTCAAATAATTTAGCATTAGCATGCTGCCGCCTGTATGAAGAGATAGTGACAAAACCAGATCTGGATTACTACCATGTCAGAGAGCCAATGGTGCTTTACACCAGGTGATGGTTGAAAAGTAGCAGAAATTAAGGTACGTTACAGGCCATCCTTGTGCGTTTTCTGTGTAGTTATCTGATAATATACATCAAGCAGTATTTGTTGTAAGAAATTGGTTGCACTGACAGTAAGTGCACAAATCTCAGCATAATGTTATATGGACGTACTTATTTTTATGCTTTGAATAAATTTTGGTCGCCAAACATGCAAGATTTATGAAATAGAACGTAGAATATTACTCAGTGCGTATCATTTATTTATTTATTTGATTGGTGTTTTACGCCGTACTCAAGAATATTTCACTGATACGACGGCGGTCAGCATTATGGTGGGATGAAATCGGGCGCAGCCCGTTGGAAACCCATGACCATCCGCAGGTTGCTGACAGACCTTCCCACTTACGGCCGGAGAGGAAGCCTGCATGAGCTGGACTTGAACTCACAGCGACCGCATTGGTGAGAGGCTCCCTGAGCTAACCGACTGAGCCACGGAGGCCTCAGTGCGTATCATGAACATATTGTAGTATTCAGCATCCGATTACGTCTTACGTATCTTACGTATGCATCTGCAACATTTCCATTGGCTCCCACAACATAATCATTATATCACAAATGAAACCTTGGTAGTAAAATGTACACGAGTTATATCACATATGAAACTGATGTACGGATATGTGGAGGAAACCACTTTGGCAAGTTACTGGTGTAGGGTATGTGGAGGAAACCACTTTGGCAAGTTACTGATGTACGGTATGTGGAGGAAACCACTTTGGCAAGTTACTGATGTAGCGTATGTGGAGGAAATCACTTTGGCAAGTCACTGATGTACGGTATGTCGAGGAAACCACTTTGGCAAGTCACTGATATACGGATATGTAAAGGAAACCACTTTGGCAAATCACTAATGCAGTCTATGTGGAGGAGACCACTTTGGCAAGTCACTAATGTACGAATATGTGGATGAGACCACTTTTAGCAAGTTACTGAGTACCATATTGGTAGAAGAGCAGTGGTCTTCACTGATCTGCGCAAACGGTCATACAATCGACGTAGAGGGCTTATTGTCACCAAGAGTCCACAAACAGTGAATGCGGGGGTTTGCACAACTTCCCTGCATAAGACTGAAATTGAACCTGTACCTCGTATGTCCGAACAGTTGAGTGATAGACGCCTTCAACCACCAATGGCTTTTACAGTATTCAGTCTTTTATATTCATAACCACTTACTGAAGCCTGGCATTAAGCAAAATAATCACTTTTACTGAAAGGTTGATCGTTCAATGTTGAGATCATGATTATGGTGTCAGAATCTATAGCTCATTGATACGAAGCATGGGTCATTTGCATGCCTTCGTCCTGCAAAACAATGCATTTAACATTCAGTGCACGGATACGTGATGCGCGAGTTGAAGTTAAATACCGAGATATGTTGTCAATAACATTCGTAGCAAAACATGACAGGAGCGTAATGATCATCGGAGGTCCTCAGAATGGCAAACTTCGTCGTGTTATGGCGTTCGATACCGCTTTGTGACAAAAGCTTCAAAATTACGCAGGTTTTAGTTCTATTAGTGAAATGGCAAAATAGTGAGGAAAATGGCTATCAGAAGCGATACAAGCGTCGTTATATCGTCGGTCTGGGTAGAAACGGTAATCTAAACCTTTTACATAAGGTGTTTAGGTAAAATCGGAGACTCTCGCCATTCAGATAATGACCATAACTCGTCAGTGACACGCGAAACTCATCAGTGACATAAACCGTTAGGGTTTAGAGAAGCCACTCAGCCCATTAACTAGTCAGTTACATTTAATTTGCAGAAAAATTACCCGGTGAAATAATATACGATAAGACTAAAATCAGACTTTTATAGGCTGATTCTGATTAAGTTCTTAATATAATCATTTTGGTTAGACCAATGTTGTAAGGCAGAGAAGAAACCAACAACCGAGGAGTAAAACTGGCGCTTATCGAACAGACAGTACATTACGATACAGGCACATACAAACATAACATATGTAGATCAAATCAAGCTATCTACACGATGGGCGCAACCATATGGTATGTATGGACCTAGGACGAAAGATGGTCAAGTGACATGATCATCTCGGATCTTTCCGACTGTTCTGGGCGATATTAAGGCCATGCGTGAGAGATCCTTGAGGTCGAATGACATTGTTTGATTTCTTTACGTACTATCCACGTACTATTACATATGTGGTATAATGAACGCATTAGGCTATTACTGCATGTTGAAGAGTGGCAAGTCGTGATTTGTACAATAGGCACACAATGTTAGCTATACATCAGCTGTCAACATGTAACCAACTCAACTCTCATTTATACAATGACCCTGATTACAACGTAACATTGTATACTTCGGATTAAAAGTCCAAGGGAACAAATATATAGCCATGATAATCTTCTCTTTACCACAGGAGATTCGCCATCAAACAAATCATAATGTTCCTCTCTTGAACGTGCAATACAAAATGCCATAATGTACAACATACAGCGACAGTCCAGTTATATATATATAGATCTGAGAAGACAATGATGACCTTTAGTAGAAGTTCCAAATTCAACTTGTAACTTGTGACTTCTAACTAGATTAGGTAAAGTAATTCTACTTTGAAATTACAAGTTACAACTCATGATAACTCTTACTAGATATTACACATCTTGAATTTATTAAATAACTCACGCAAAAGTATGTTTCCAATAAAAAAGAGCCACTGGGATTTGAATTCTCAAAGAGATGTCCATTCTCTGCAAAGACTTCAATTAATTCAATATACTATGGACGCATCGGTTCGAACGTAGACAGCAATACGAATTTTAACCTAACCAAAAAATGATAAAACTGAAGACGAACATTAACCAAAACGAAACTTTGACAACACACAGAAATTCATAAGGGGGAAGTTCAGTAAGAATATTTTTCTTTCTTAATGTAATGTGCGTTATTTCAATAAAAATAATATCGCTGTTTTTGGAGGTTATTACTAAATAAACATCTTTTCTGTATGGTCAAAATACCTCTGACACGCAAATTTACAGCATTGTACTAAGAGTTTGAAACTGAAACTTTTTAATGGTACACAGCCGATTCTTCGCCTTACCATACCAGGTCTTTTCAGCTGACCAAGTTGTTTCCTGAAGAGCTAAAACTGTTCATAACAATCGCCATTAGCGTGATTGAATGTACGGCATATTAACCGGGAGAACAGGATTCACGGCATCTGTAGAAGGGGCACAAAACAATTGCTCACGTCGAAAAACAAGAAAACTTGAAAGCCAGGAATATATTGAGAAACGATTATGTCAAATTGATAAAATGACTGAGTGACGATGACTGAATGAATAGACTAATAGCGACCTGAGTGACGACCTGCTCTGTAAGCTTGGTTTGGCAGCCGCGTATTGGCCGACTGGATTAGCTGCAAGTCATGGATTAACGCCGAGCCACTTATGATTTAAGCGTTTCTGGAGTGATGCTTGTCCCAGGTGTATTGCTTTATAAGTGCCAGAAAAATTATGCTAGGTTAGATGGACCTGACATACCATTCAATTCAACAGCAAGAGATGACATCATGCGTCAGACATACATTGTACCTGCCTTATTAAAACCGATCTCCACAAATACATGTTTTATCAAATGCCTTAAGGTAGAGGAAGGTGTAAGGGAGAAAGGCGTAGTACAAGGGAAATTGTTACAACCACAATCCAGACTGTCAACAGAAAAAGTGTAGTACAAGGCGAACTGTTAGAACCACAATCCAGGCTGTCAACCGATCAAAACGAAGCACGAGGCGAATTGTTTGAACCATAATTTAGGATGTCAACAGAAAGAGCGTAATACAAGGCGATACTGTTAGAACCACAATTCAGGATGTCAACAGAAAGGGCGTAATACAAGGCGATATTGTTAGAACCACAATCCAGGATGTCAACGGAACAAAGCTTAGTACATGTACAAAGTGAATCGTTAGAACCAAAGTTCAATGCAGCCTGTCAAGGGAATAAAACGAAGTAAAAGGCGAAGTAATCCAGGCTGTCAACAGAAATAAGCGTAGTACCGGGCGAGTTGTTAGAGCCACATTCAGGCTGCCCAACCAACAAAGTGTGGTACAAGGAGAATTTTCTTCCACGGCTTGCTCGTGCAGGTTTAGTCAGTTTTAAATTAGTACATAAATAAATAGATTTTTGCCTACCTAGATCGAACGTTTGGTCTATTAAATCTCTCTTAGTATTAGTTTGCAAATGACAGGAAAGGAAATACGTTACAAACCAGGCTTCCAATTCAGCCAGCCTCACCTATAAAAGCAATGCACATGGAACATATCCCCTCCAGAGTTGTCGTTCCTGCATCGAGTGCATCCATACATGAGCCAACCTGTGAATGTCTTAATGTCGAAATCCGTGGAAAGCTACGGGACAAGCCTTTTTGTCTTTGTGTCCATCGATCACATTTGTGACAGTTTGATTACGTTACTGACGGATATAATGTTATCAACAAGCTATACGAATACAGCTAAATGAGCGGAATTATATTACGATTTGGATATTTGTCGGGCACATTTAATTTTGACATACTGCTGAGCATTATCTATCAGTTCTACCCTAGTTATTGGTGTCGGTTTCCCCGACAACCCAGCTGTAGTTTTCGTCTGTCGAATCTATTGTCAGCTGCCTACATAATACAAAAGTAGGCCTTAGGTACGTTACAAATTCAATGAAACTGTACAGTACGTATTTAATTTTTGATATAATGCTGAGCATATTGATCACTACTTTGTCCTGGTTATAGCGCTGGGTTCCCAATGTATTTCTTTTATTAGAGGTTAACGCAGTATTAGGGATTGTCTTCAGGTGGAGGGAATTGGATTGATCGGAATAAACCCCCGACCTTTGGACAGTAATTTTCACACCTGACGTACATGTGTTTGTTATATTTTTTCATGACATGTGCATCGCCCACGATCCACTTTAATGTCCCGCTTTTTTTCGAGAGCGTGATAGCGAATGTGTGACTGACATAGAAAAGAGCAATGCCATATGCTGCCTTAATAGAAACACTGCCTTTATGAGTAATTTTCACTTCCAAGGCGAAGAAAACGAAAACGTAATTCGACACACGAGAAGAGTTCAACATCTTACTCCCTGTCGGAAGAACTCCCAACCCTACACTCCCTACCCTCTTACTCTCTTGAAAACGACAAGGACGCTGAACTTACGATGATGAGACAAGGACTGATGTCAGAAAACTTAAAAATTCTGTTTCAGCCTTTGTTTGTTTTAACACTTCACACAAATGCATTCTCTTTATCTTAAGAAGATGACATCATGTACAACACGATTACAGGATTCCAAGGGATCCCTGAGGCAATTTTATTGACGAATGTCTCACAGGTTGCAAAGGTCAAGCTAGTCTAATGGTGGCAGTGATGAAAAGCGAGAGAGGCACATGCTCTGTAAGGAGTATTTCTTCCATGCATGTTGAAAACCATGTCTTACTCGACTTCATAAACCAAAATACACAGCCATACTCCTTACAGCCCAGGCGTTGATTTCTATATTTCGCTTTACAACACTGCCACCAATAACCAATTTTGCACAGAAATCTTGAACAACGCCAAGGTCACTAGGATCACGGTGATGACGCAGAAAGTGACGTCCGATAACACAATTAATCCGTCTGAACCTCTGTCTCTAGCAATTATTTATACTCATACATTCTCTTTATCTAAAGTGTGTTATCAGCAAGTTATCTAACGAACACCTAAAATAATCTTATTGATGAATGCTGATTAAACAGTTCCGCGGTAGGACACAAGTGATGAGGCTAAGTCGAAACAAGCCTATATCCCTCCCACAGGCTCCAAATGTCAAGCTCGTCTGTTGCAAGCAATATTGTCTGGTTGCAGTGATGCAAAGCGAAAGGCAGAGATCGACTCATGCGCTATAAGGAGTATGATGCGTAGCGTGCATTGACGCTGACGTCATTATCCAATCGTTGTAGTTCCAAATCACGATTATTTTGTTTGAGGTTATCTAAGATTTTTATGATATTAAAGCTACAAGCATAGTGGGTATTATTCGACCAGTGACAACAGTGTGATAGTTGGCAAATGCTCACACGTAGCCGGTGAAATCTAGTCTTCTGTCCGTTTTCCTCAGTTTTGGTTTATTCTAACAGCTCTTGTAAATGGTTTTAAATGCAGCACTTTACATACCCTCTAGCATAAGCAAAATTAGGTTTAAAAATGCAGTGACGTTGGTTGCAATTTATTAGATATCATTGGTCCAGGATTATTCACAATGCAGTGTCGCAGTCATAGTCATATTTCAAATAAACGCTGGAAATAATGGCACACGTACGGCATAGAGAAAGAGAAGTCGTGCTGAATAAAGAAGTGCGGCTTAAGCCTTTATTAGAGCGTATGAATGTAGAACAAAAGTATAACCGGGCCACGTAACAAGGAATGGTTCTGACAATCTGCATGTAGTCAAAATCAACGACAAATGACATGAAGATATGACCATTCTGAAGTGTTACAGTGAGCTGTGTGACAGAGTTGTATGTGCAAATAGTAACACATATTAAACGTCTGATATTATTTCAAGCAAACAATACACGCAGTCATAAGTACAGCATTATAAGTGCGTGGCCCAAAGACCCAAAGGAAAACTGCATTACGGCTTCATAAAATACAAAGGTAAACCATTATCCAATAAAGCATACCTACTGTTACTTGTCCATCCAAATACCTTGCCATATAAACAGGAGTCAATAACAATGAACATGTTAAGTCATTATCACAAACATATTAATAGAACAACAAATTAAAAAACACATCTGAAATTAAGACCACCCCTCATCGTATCCCAATGAAAGAATAAAAATTCTCTTCGGGATAAAAGCACTCAAAAACAATCATGTAAATTAAGCACACGAAGAGAAACAACACAGACAATTCCGACAAATCTTTATCACTGGTGTAGGTGTAAATATATAACGTAAACACCTTAAGTCGTCTCAACATGGAATGGTCCACTTGGAATACAGCACTAAACAGTAATGCTCAAAATTCATATCCTCAAAACTATCCTGCTGTATATCCTTGAAAAAGGATATAGAAAGAGATTATATGACCATTATAAGGCTTCAAATTGGGATGCGGTAAATACTCATACATACAGGTGGTAACATACATTGATATTGTTTCAAACGATCGTAGCGATTAGAAATTTGATAAAAACGATGACGGTACAATTATTACGTGTACCTCCATAATAAAACAGTAACCAATTCACAAAACCATATAATACAAAGATAACGCTAGGCGACAATGTACTGTTCCCTAGTTCAAAGAATAAACATTACTAAAAATGACAAAAACAAACATTCATCCAATACCAAAAACATAATATAACAGAGAAAACATATAATAAAGAGAACATCTGGGATAAAGAACCTGTCATTTGCAAGGAAACACAAAATACCTTTGGTCCCATATTATATAATATTTGATTCCCTATCAAGGTGTCAATGTAACACTAACATTAACAACTGGTTCTCATGTGAAATGGTTAGCATACAAAAATAAGCAGCACTTTAGAAAGGTATACTCAACCGTAACTGCACAAAACTATTGTACTGTATATACATGTAAATGAAGAAAAATATGGTAAATGGTGATATGCTAGATTTCAGTAGTCAAGCTGGAATACACTAAGTCCGTATACAAGTGGTATAACACACTGGTGTTTTTTCAAACAAAATCACCCACAATGTCGATTAAATTCAGTAAGCAAAGTTACCAAGGCACTGCATTATGTAATCCATATACTCTAACCAATATTCAAAAGGAAAGTACAAACCAACACGGTATTGTTTAATACTTCCTTCCTCACTTGGCCAAAATACAGCTGGTTCCGTGAAACAATAAAATGCAAACCACTACTATCAATAACGGCAAATATTAATGATAATAATTGCACTGCATGGTATTAAGAAGCGTCTCCAACGTGTACCTGTCTTAAGAAATACAAGTTCCGTTCACATTATAAAAGACCCATCATCAAATTAAGTTGGCAAGCCTTGAAGAAGACACAAACAGGTCCTGTTCACTTTTAAAAAATCGTAATCCTTCATCAAGGTGTAAATGTGACATAAACCAAAGGATATGTGGTCCCCACGTAGAATATTCAGTGTGGAAATACAGCAAAGGGATTGCTCATGATTCAAAACTAACTTACTGTATATACTGCTTGACGAGCAATGTATGGCAAAATATTATATATTCAATAGTTTCAAAACTGAATTGCTCTACAACAAAAATTCGTACTAGTACTGATACACATTAATATTACTTCAATCAAAACTACACAAAATAATCCGTAGTTTGATAAAACCGTAACTAAGTCACTGTATTATAAAACACCACAATAAACTGACAGAATATTGTTACATAGTTCAAAACTCAATCAAATATGTTCTTTCTTTTCCATAAAACAGGCTTCAAATAGGGTATATACGAGTATCTGGAGGCCAGAATCCTAATATGGCAACAAACAATACAAATATATGCCTTCTGGGAAAAGGATATTCTTCACAAGAAAATCAGTTAACTTTGCTGCACAAAGCTCTTTATAAACCGTTCCTCAATCTGTGCAAAAAATTACAACATCCAAAGTTCTTCAATCAAAGACATATCATTTTACGACACTGTCTGTCAACATGACATTAAAAATATACATATAAAAAAAGCAGACAAACTTTTATTATTTCACTACCATAGCGGTACTCAAACTGGATTTTCTGTTATTAACAAAACCAAGAAATTGCTTTCCAAACGAACGAAACAACCGATGCCACAGAATTATGTCCACGATTTAAATGTTAAACAACAATATTTCCAACTGTGCAGTATACGTACATAAAGATTTAAAGACAAGAAAACAATAAGTGGTGTAGTTATCTTCAATACAAACTTGAAATATCAGTATTTCTGACAGCAAGTAATCGCAAAATGTAAGCACTATAGAAGTAAGTAGTAAAAGATGGCGCCAACATTAGCCCATATATACAGGATTGATATATATATATATATATATATATATATATATATATATTCATTGCGGGTGTAAATATAGTTCAAGAAATATTAACACTTTTTGCAATGAAAAAGACATCTGAGCAAACATTTCAGGATTATTTGTACTCGCTGATCGATCTATTATGAATACCTTGCTCTTTGGAACGCCACACTTCCTGAACATCTTCAAGCATGTTTCCATACATTGGATACAATTCTGTCCAACATATGTTTGCTTGCTTACCCATAACCAAAGCATAATTTCGATGCGAAGACACCTACGTACCAGTGACAATAGTGAGAGTAATTTTCAACTTTCGTTTTCATTATATTATCTGTTCAATTGCAAAGGATTGTTAACACGTGATCAAGGATCTTCCCACAAAGACCCTTGCTTATCTCAGCCTGAGTCCACGTGTACACATCGGATGGTGTCTGCTGGCCGTGCAGCATGTCTGGATACCTTGTTCTCGTGTATCCCTTATATCCCAGCGTCGTTTCCAGTTCCTGGGCAAGTTGGGACAATGTGGAGTCGTTAAGGCCGTCTGCAATTTTCTCCAACTCATGGGCTCGGATAGCGTTATGGTTGGCATTAGTCTTATACAATACAGCTTTAATGGCTTTTTCTGCGACCTGTAAAAATATGTCATAACATGATGAAATTCATTAACATTTATCCGTTACATCAAAGATTTTACGTCTTAAGAAAGATTACAACTATAAGAAACCATTTCTTTTCAACAATGCATTTTAAACATCGGATTCTACGAAGGTCTTTTCTGAAAATATTGTGATCAGTGGCGTGACGTGTGACAATGCTAGATCGCTACAATTACTCCCAGATTCAATAGATAACCGTAGAATCCTATATGTTTTTACTCGGTTTGAAACATTCTGAAAAATAAATCGTTTTCTGGACAGTGTTGTAATGGTCCTCCATCTGACATATACTTCAAGTTATTGTTTGTTTGCCTTTAAAAGAAAAGACAACACCAGAACAAATGTATACATTTATCGATAAAGTATACCAGAGGAAGTTAAAAAAGTACAACTTTATATTTTTGTGATGTTGCACAACCGAGATATTGCAGTTAAAAGAGCTGAATCACGCAAATTGCGACAATCGAAAGCGCTGCCGTGTTATCAGATTTATTCGGAAATTCCACCAGACTCGAATTATTTCTATAACCTAAGCACGCGTCTGATTCCGCTAAAATCCTTCGAACCTTGTTTTGTCTCAAAACCATAGGTGCGCGTGGTACGCATCACGCAACATCATGTTTCCGGTTGATCTATAATGACGCATCCCATGTCTGCTTAAGAATTCCTAATCAGAAGCTGATTTGTAAAGTAACCCAGCAAGTAAACAAATAATGTCTACGGTCTGTTTCCATTCCTCCCACTAAATAATTCAGGTTATGTTATTTGATGTCTATTCTTTTAAGATTTTTGTGACATAATCTAAGCCATCTTCTTCCCCTGGAATTGAGAGAATACTCTACAGTAATTCAAATAAACAAAAGTACTGCCTTGTTGAAATATCAAGCATTTGACTAATAAGGATACCTGTTCAACTCCTTGCCAGCACTCTCCAACTCTTGATGTTTTGTAATTTACGTCACAATATCACCCTCATGTTGCGCTTTACAAGTATGCAAAACTAGAGATCAGCGATTGAGCATCACCATCGTGTTGTTGTGCTCTATAAATATCCACAACCCGAGACCACTGATTAAACATCATCCTCATTTTGTTGTGCTTTACAAGTATGTAAAACCAGAGATCAATGAATAAACATCACCCTCATTTTGTTGTGCTTTACAAGTATGCAAAATCCTAGATCAATGATTAAACATCACCCTCATGTCGTTGTGCTTTACAAGTATGTAAAACCAGAGACCAATGATTAAACATCAGCCTCATGTTGTGCTTTACAAGTATGTAAAACCAGAGATCAATGAATAAACATCACCCTCATGTTGTGCTTTACAAGTATGTAAAACCAGAGATCAATGATTAAACATCACCCCCATGTCGTTGTGCTTTACAAGTATGCAAAATTCTAGACCAATGATTAAACATCACCTTCATGTTGTGCTTTACAAGTATGTAAAACCAGAGATCAATGAATAAACATCACCCCTATGTCGTTGTGCTTTACAAGTATGTAAAACCTGAGATCAGTGAATAAACATCACACTCATGTTGTTGTGCTTTACAAGTACACAGATCCCGAGATCATTCCAGGCAGTACTTTCTGAGTGAACATTTAACTTAAGACGGATACCAACACACAAAAGGCAAAGTCGTAAATTTTGTAATTTACAGTAAATAATGCGCAGATAATGCATCAACGAACAATGCCTCAATTTAAATCATTGTGCTTCGACAAAACCTAAGATCTACATTTACACGGTGTACAATTCAACATGCCGTCCATAGTCTAGTTAATGCTTTGCCCAGTTAGGGACGCCCAAAATCTTGGACGAAAATCTGATAAAGGTTACTTACCTGCTGACATTTAAAACAAATCCAAGAATACGATGGTTTCGGGCCTTCCTCGTCGTTCCCGATGGCTTCGAAGTCAGCCTGTGCCTGACGGATCCAGCGGCGACCTTCTGACGGCTGGGGGTTGGGGAAGTTAAATGAGGTGTGACCGTAATACCCTTGGTAGCGTCCGCCATCTGTCGTATCCCTGCTATTGAACGCTCTGAAATGCTGTCCATACTGGCTTCCTCTCCTGTTTGCTTTAGTGAAGAAATTTCCGTACGATCCTCCTGCGTAGAATCTTCCTCTCCTTGTAGTGTCACTAGTGTCATTTTCCTCTTCAAACGCAGAAAAGTCGCCATTTTCGAACCTCTTTACCAGTGCCAGTATATACTGAGCCACTTTAGTACAAAACTTTTCCCGTCCCGGATTTTTATCGGGATGCCACTTGAGAAGCAGTCTCTTTAAAACTTTCTTCTTTGTAAATTCATCTTTGTGCCATGCCTCTTTCAACAATTTGAAAATTTCCCTTTTCAACTCTTGTAAAGATTTGCTCTCTGTGGCGTCAGGTGTATGGGTGTTTGTTGCGTGTCCTGAGAAGATCTCTATTTCCCCTGTGGTAGATATCTGTTTCCTGTGGAATGCGTACAAGTCAGTGGCAGGAACAGTGATAATCTCGCCTATGTCAATCTTGTACTCTGTTTGCCAGTCTGAAGCGTCAGCCGCTGAACACACTTCCTTGACAATGGCATATATGTATATTGCATCCCCATCTTCTGATGACAGCATTGGATCATACACTTCATACCCCACGTACTGCCCAGGTTCAAAAAATGTGAAACTTTGGTCCAGCAAAAAATGAAATTTAACAGGGACGTAACTTCCAGGGATTGGAAGGTCAGGCTTTCCATGAAGTGGTTCGTTCATGCGGAACTCTTTAATTCCTTGCTGGTTTAAATGCTCACGGACAGACTCGTCCTTGTAACCTACAAAAAGGACCTTTGGAATAAGTACGACTGCTTGTGATGGTAATTTGATGTGGTAATTGCAAAGGTATTTGCAGATCTGTGTACAACATTCATATTCATCATCGAGTAGTTTTTCGACAAAAAAGATGTGCATTTCAGAGGTGTTGTCTCCTTTGACTTCTTCACAGTGTTGCAAATGAGAAAAGTCTTCACTGTTTGAGATAATACTGCCTTGGTACATCAGACAAGTGCTAATTCCCGAACAGCAGAAGATTCTGATTGATGACAGAAAGCTCTGTACTTCCTCAATTTCCACAGTGCAGTCGTGGCGTCCTTCCTCAAACCTATAGTGTTTGATCAAACGTATGATTCCATGTAGAACCTCAGGCGCGGACACCACATCTTGCAGCTTCAGACATTTTTCTGTCTGCTGACACTCAGACCTGCATGACTCTGTCAACTGTGCCTTCACCAATCTTGACAGAAGGCGGGGCCTGTGGCTGTCGGGAAGTTTGGCCCACAAGTCCATCTTATCAACATTTTCTTCTGGGTTTAGCAAGAAAACAAAATCGAGGTCTCCAGTAGCCCGTTTCTCCAAATATGAATTGTCAGAAACAACAATATCACATGACTTCTGAATGACACAGGCTTCGCCTTTTTTTCCCGGAAGATACAGTTTGCCTATTTGAACTTGTCCTTCAGACTTGCACAGCTTCTTGTACATTCCTTTCACTGCTTTCAATGCCGCCTTCATTTCGTTGGGTTCAAGGTCGTTATCCTGACAAGTTTCTCTTATCCGAAGAAGAACGTTGTTACTGACACCAACAGAGACCAATAGTTCGCAAAAGGGGCCCAACTCTTTAGGAAGCGTAAATAAATATGGAGTAATCTCTTTCACTGATTTCAGCTCCACCACCACTTGGTCTGGTTTAGCAAAGCATCCGTGATCCTTGATTATCACACAGGGTAAGTTATGAAGTATTTTCTTCAGGTCTTCGCTTAACTTCTTACTCTGAAGAAATGTGTATATGCCAGAGCAAATTTTCAACAGTGTGTCCAAGGTTTTGTGTTGATGCTTCTGCAGTTGTTTGTCATTGTTCATGCTCTGTACAATGTTACGCAAATTCTGAACAACTGCTTCGGAAGTTGGTTCTTTTTTGACACCCAATATATTCAAAATATGTTCTTTTCTCTTTTTGTCTTTTGGCACACAATACTCCCTGAAAACATCACAGCTTGACCACACCAGTTCTTGGTGTTCCGGCAATGCTGAACCGTTAAAACAAGTCATTGATGGGGAAGATCTGTAACACGAAGCAATGGCTTGAAGCTCGTCACTCGCAGACTTGGAAACCAGGAACTTTATATTTTTAACTTTTTCAAGAAGAGCGGAATTTTCTTTTTGTTCACTAAACAAATTCTTTATTAAGCACTGGGATTTTTCAAGAATTGTCTTTTCTTCTCGCTCATTGCACCCACCTTCCTCAAGCTGTTTAGCCAGTTTCACAAACATGTCTGCCGACACCTTGTTGGTGAGTCCAGCTATAGTTAGCATGTGATACCATTCTTTTTCACAAAACGGTTCCGGGACAAACTGGTGCCTTTTCAGCATTGCCTTAAACAAATCATGTCTGTGATCATAAAAGAATGATGCTCTCTCTAATTTCTGGTTATAGGGAATGAATGACAGTTCTTGAAGGGCTGTCTGGAGAAAGGATAAGGTGCCGTCTCGGGCTTGTTGAATGAGGGCATCTCGGACGAATTCTAGATGAACAACCCTGGCTTTCTCGTCGAGGATGTCAAACGCTTTAAAAATGTACTTGCAATAGAATTCAATTTCAGAACAGTTGTTAAGTTCCAAGTAGCAGTACAGATTGGTGAGCACGCTGATTTCTTTCAAAAGCACCAACGATCCCTTCTGACACCATTTCTCCATACCAACGGAAGGTACAGTTTTCGGGAGGACTATTGCTTTAACACCATTAATCTCAACCCCTTCGTCGTATACCGTCAAAAAAAACGGCATCTGTGCTAAAAGGACTTTGTGGTTTGGGATGTTCTTCACTTGTTCTAAGTGATCTGAAAAATACTGCAAAATTCCCTTGCAAACCTCAGGTATCAAAAGACTGATGACACTGCCTTTCATTGACGAAGACAATGTTTTTGTTATGCAGGTCAGAATGTCTCCTGCATCGGATAAATCAACTACCAATTCATTCGGAAGCGTAACAGTCTTGAGTAGCCACTCCATCTCATTATCAAACTTCTTAAAGATATAAAACCCCGCTTTACGCAAATGGTTAGAAATCATCCAAAAACTGTCCCTCATTACTTGATCAGCAAAACTTACAGGAACCAGATAGAGGCTTTCCTGTCCCTTTTGTGTCCTCGTGGCAGGTAACAAAGACCACGATAGAATGTCATTCAATGAACGGAGCATTGATTTCTGAGTTGCCTTCCCTTTTAAAGGCAGGGCTTTTTCGGTCAGATAATTCCAAACTGACTGCAACCACAACTCAGCAGGCGCTCTCCTATCACCCCAATGCACCGGTTGATTCCTCCCAAACACAGACTCCTCCAACTCAAAAGGCAACAGCTTACTAAAATCTGTAATCTTAAAAGGTTTGACTTGCTGGACATTTTCCAGCTTTTCATCGTACAATCCCAGGATACTTATGGCAGATTGGTGAAGAAAGCTACCGGCGGAATGTGGAACTATCAGTGAGTATTGTGATACAAAAACTTTCTCAGACTCTCTGAAAACCCGCAAAGTTTCATCACAGGTCAACAGTAGCGGTAACCCCTCCAGAGACTCATTCAGCTTGTCACACTTTTTGCAGTATGACAATAGTTCAAAGAAACTGTCTTTTGTTTTTAAATTTGTCTGTCCTAGAGGACATGGAAGGTTGCCTATGACGCAAAGAGTGTGCTCATCTGAGTATGTTCCCAAAAAAATCACAACTGATTCTGGTGAGACCACTTTTACGCCAATTTTGGCTTCACAAAAGTTTTTGTAAATCTGCAGTGGAGTGCTGACAAGATTGAAATCCAGGGCCAGTAAGAGAGACGCCATTGTTGAAGACCGTCGTGACGGTTTCCTAGCTCTTTCCACTATGCCATATCCATAGAAACCCGACACAGTTTCGTCGTACTGTGTTTTCAAAGTATTGAAGAATGCTTCAAGTTCATGTTGTCCAGTTGGCGGCAGCCATTTCTTCACGACCTCCTTCCCAGATTGGGTTTTGTGTGTCACACAGAGCACACGACTGGATGTGGAATTAAGATGTTTGTAAACTGCTAAGCACAAATCCTTCCAGTAGAGGTCGGTAGCCTTCTTATTTAGAGGAAAAAATCCATGGTACTGTTCAATGGAACCTTGTACTGAATGAGTTTCTTGAAACAGTACTTCTTTTAAATCCACAATGCCTGAGGCATACAAATGTGCTAACAATTGCTCACCTAAAGCTTTGTTCCATTTTGTTCTAACATCTCCATGTGGCGAATTGTACAGGTGTCTTCGTTGTTCATAGTCCAATGCAAAGTCCCCATCAATGTGCACAGGCAGTCCTGTTAGCACTGGCAGAGGAAGGCCACAGAAAGCCTTACATTCTCTCTGTCTTTTCTGTATTAGCGGAAATGCCACGCCACCAATGGGCAAATGATTTAGTGTTTTTTGACTGATGGCTACCTTTAACTCATCTGGAACTTCTTTGGGATTTTCAAACCCAATCCTTTGCTTCACAAACCACCGTTCTGACGTCTGCTCTTCCTGTATTTCTACGAAGTATTTCACCTCTGTTGTGGTCACATTTTCAACAGACAATCCTGATTGTAATTCAGTGATAACATTTTGGCGTTGTAAATGTATTTGTTTCTTCTGCTTTAAACTGTCTTCGTCCAAGCTGACTTTGATTTCATATACCGTTTTCAGAGTCCCGTCCTGCGTTACGTCAATAATCTTGATAGAGTGTACATTTTTGGTAAATAACAAGGCTTCTTTACCTTCTTTCTTGAATTCCTTAAAAAGAGCATTCAATTTATTCACCGATATTGGTTCATTTTTGATCTCCGATTTTTCGGCCATACTCACGTTTCTTAAAGGAAATCTGAACAATGTACCAACGGTATTCTGATTAAGAATACTTTCCGGATAACAAGCAAACGAGTCCGGAAATCGCTTGCGAATCAGAGGTAGATTTTGCCATTTCATGCCACTCAACATTGGAGACATGTTTGGTATGTATTTGCGATTTGGATCAAATGCACACAATATTTCCTCTGTCTGCCTTTTGATCAGAAAAGACGGAACATCCGTCAAATGGTAAACCACGTTGAAGCCAATTCCATATTTCCCCGTTTTCAAAGGGTCATCTCTCTTGCTTCCCTTCCCAAGACTTTGAATTCCTTCCAAATCTTCGTCAGTAAAGGCTGCATCATTGTACACACACAAAGCAGGGCCTTGCAGTTCCTTCCATTCTTCAGAAAAAATCTTTTTACTCTCGTGAGATCTCCAGTCTTTAATGAACTGTATCTCTGTAGCACCAGCATCATCCGCATTCTGCAGAAGTTCTTTCAAAATTGTTGAATCACAAGGATAACCCTGTAATATTCCTTTTAGTCTGTTTGTGAGATCTTCCTTTTGACCAAACGGAATTTGAATGCCCTCAGCATTCTGAGATAAACACCAGTGCTGCTTGGTTTTTACTCCCAGCAGTTCGGCCGTTTCTTTGGAGACACTGGCGTGAACGTATCTCATCACTCCACTGGAATCCTTTATCCAAGAACAATCATCAAAGCACAGCATTTCCGACAAACAGAGTTTACCCTCTTTGTCTGGTAGCATTATTTCATTGAGGTCCTCTTTTAACAGGGTGCTATGTTCAGATTCTACTGTCTCAACCAGAGCTGTCAGCATCCTAATCAAAAGGCGTATAGTGCTCAAGTCAAGTGTGGCGTGGTTGTATTTCTCGTAGAACTTCTGAAGACTTTGCACATAATCAAAACGACTAAAGTTTTTCTTTACACCAAGTAAATGCATTGTGTTTGGGTACAGTCTGCTATACCTTTCACTCAACTTAGACAAATACGGAGAGCATTTATAGTTGAACTCGATGGCTAGAGACTGAGGAGACACGTGTTCCTTCTCATGAAAAATACTGTTTAATTCTGTTATTGCCCTCATCCACCCCGGGATTTCTGTAGATTCTGTGCAACACTTCTCCAAAAAGACATACACCTGTTCATAAATCTTTTCTAAATTACTTAGGTCATCAGTGGAGAGCTCAGATGTTTCAACTTTCGTTAAAGCTTGCATATGCTTAACCAAGTCAACCACAGAAACTTCACTTAATATTCCAAGCTTTTTCAGAACAGCATTTGAACCAAGTCCTAGCCCGTAACAATTCAATACTAATCTCTGAGAACCTACAAGGTGATTCTCTTGCGCAAGGTACAGATTTCTTGGACACTCAAACGTTGGTCCCCCGTCTGCTTTCCACTGAAGTGATGAAGGCCAATGTGCAGGACGGTGCAGTACAGGAAGAAATCGTAGTGTGTTCAGCTTATCCTTGTCATCTGCAGTGAGATCCAGAGAATTTGTTCTGTTCATTTTCACAAGAACACGAATCAGGGCGTTGAACATACTGAGAGCTTTATCTGGCTGATGCTGACTTAGTCGTTCAATTGTACTTGCCCTACCTAGAACTTCTGCCGGAGGCAAGATGTCCTTTAACATTCCTAATTCTTTCAGGACATCCAGTATCAGGGGGTTACAGAACGTGATCTTATTTCCAACAGGAAATCGATTTTCCGAATCATCATAGAGGCAAGCTATTTCTCCCTCTGGATGTATCAGATCACAGGGCATACACAGTGATCCACAGTAGTCCACCGGAATACAACGTGTTTCTTTCAAAGCTCTCAATAGGATTGGGTCTCTACTCTTCAGAGCATGAAGCACCAACACATCTCTCTGTTCGGGTTCTATTTCTTCTATTTTTGGCAGGAAAAGTTTCGTGTAAAATTGATGAATAGAGAATGTGTTTTTATCAACAAGCTGGCTTCGTCCAAACCTAGAAAAGCATTTTTGGATATCTTCGGGGAGGTCGACGGCAATCTTTTCTGTTTTCTTTAAAAGTTTATTAAAAACTTCAAAAGCCACTTGTCCGGTCTTCCCAGTATCAAATCGAAATTTGCTTTCGAGGAATACAGCATTTTGCATGTTGGTGAACCTATCTCTGCCTGGAAGTATTTCTTGCTGATCAGATGACAGAGAGCCATAGAATCCGCGAAGAAGAGGCTCCAGGTAAGCGTCGCAGTTTGTTTCTGTTGGCCATAGCTCGAACATCTGCTGGTGCCCTTTGGCTGCTAGCAGTTGTAGGGCGTTGATATAGGATTTTGCCAACGAGTCTTCAAGGAGAATTTCATTCCACTCGCTCCCAAGGTTTTTCTTTTCATCGACATTTTTTTCAGACAGACGACGTCGATCAGATGTCACAGAAAAACTTCCGTTGATCAGAACAGGAAGTTTTGTGGGTATTGGCAATGGCAGATAGCAATAGACCAGCCCGTGTTTTAAAAATCCTGTGGGGCTCTTTTCAATAGGTATGGCTTCGTAAGACTGATTCCCTGTCGTTTGAACTGGGATGACCACACTCGCTTCAGGATGAAGGGCTTCCATTTCTCGGTTTACTGACAGAAAATGAGAAACTCTTTGACCCCCCTCTGAATTACCCTTAAGCCAAGTAACTTCAGTTTTTCTTTCACATGCCGGTTTCAAATTAAGCATCTCACATTTTTCATTGTCGTTAATCATTTGGACCATTATCATATGGTCATTATTCGACTTAGAAACTTCAAACAACGGAGTTTGTGTTGATGCATCAGTTTCCGTACTTGACAGATGGAAAAACTTGATGTTCGTCACATTTCGGGTGAACATGAGTAAATTCCCGGCACATTCTAAAGACATTTGCAACAGTTTGATCATTTCTCTCTGATTGTAGTGTAGATTGCTGATCTGACTTCGGTGGGCCTGGTCAGACGTTCTCAGTGGAAAACGAAACAGCGTTCCCTGGAAATTCAAAGCGTCCTCTGTGTCAAAGTCACAACCGAATACACCGTTATATGGTTGAAACTGTTCTCTCAGCCGATTAACCATTCTTCTGTTTTTCCTAATGTTCATTTTTAATCCAGGTTTGCCAAGAAAAGTCTCATGAGGATCAAAGATGACAAAAAGATCCCTGCTAACAAAACTTGGCACATCTGTTAAGTTGTACACTGCGTTGAATCCTAATCCAAATTTACCAATCTTGGCAGCTTTGTACAGCTTAGTAGCCCCGCTTATTTTGGTGATGTTCTGAAAGTCTTCATCCGTGAACACTGCGTTGTTGTAGGTCCAAAGCGCTGGGCCTTGGCACTCCGCCATGTTTTTATGTATCAGTCGATTTCGGAAATTTGCATTCTGTCGTTCATCATAAAGAAAACACACTCTAGTTGCCCCGGCGTCATCAGCATTCTGGACAAGCTCTTTTATGACTGCAACCCCATCCGTGTAATGCTGTATTAGGTTTCTCAGGCGTCTCGTCAGGGGTTCTAACTGGCCGTAATTCATGTCTAATTCCTGAGCATCAAGCAATTTGTCCATGAGGGGTGACACTCCCAGGGAATAAGCAAGTTCACGTGGGACATGTCTGTGTACAATATGCAAGTCTCTATCATCAGCTGAAATGTCCTCCACACTGATCCACTCGGAAGAGTCATAATAAACACACTGATTGGCTGGCATCATTTTGAAACATTCGTCTTTACCAGCAACTTCCACCGGAATTAAAATCCTGGCTGCTTCCAGCAGATTTCCTTCCTCAACATAGGCTGACAAGTGGTGTAACATCCTGAGAACAATCTGGATATCACGATGTACCTTTGCTTTTTGTCTTGCTTTTGGCTTTGAGTACTTTTTTTCTATCATATGAAGAACGTCTAACATCATCTCTTGATCCTGATTTCTATGACACCCAAAAAACAAGAAGAAATCCTTCAAATCACGCATATCTACCGGCAGACACACCATGTATGGTGCCAGATCCAGGTCTTCATTTGCTTGCTCAACATAGATCTTTTGAGAAGAACTGAATTCTTTACCATTCCAAATCCACTTACATGTACGATCAATTTTTTGGTCATTCATTTCTGACCAAATAGCTTGATAACTGAATTTCTGAAGTTCTCTGTAAATTTTTTTCACAGCCGTTACGAAGAAATCCACATTATCTGGATCGAAATTCCTCATAGTGATCTTCATTTGTTCTAGTAGCTTGGATAATGAAGGAGGGCGACTCAGTTCTAACATCTGCACCAAATTTGACTTTTGAGTCTGTGTCAGATCATCTGGCAACACTGTAATTGGCATAACTGAGCCAATCAAATTTTGATATCTTTTGTCCATTGCCTCTGAAGGTTTAGCTAGAAATCCAGTTGAAGAAAACCAAGGCATTTTTTGTGGAAAATGACTTGGTCTGTCTCTCTTAATTGGCAAGATTGCCACTGTTTTAAGTTTATCCACAATTCTTGATGACAGATCAGTCCGATCCGCTATGGCAGATATTACTGCACGACATTTTCGGTGCAGCACGTCGTGCTCTTTTTCTGTCTGCATCTTTTCCAGCTTTACAGCACAAGAAAGTAGATCCTGTTCTGTTGGCCTACTCTTTAAGCCTAGACTCCGAAGTATGTGTGTATAGTTTTCCCATTCTTTGCCTGGAAACACATCTTCTCCCACAAACAGATCCCTCAGTTTAGGTATTGTCGGATCAAACAACTCTGATAGCTTTCGCAGCGTTTTTTCATCATCTGTACATGGTATAAAGGAAATATTTCCAACCAAATCCCAAACTTCTTTGTTCAAACCTGATGGATTGGAAAGGATATGTTCCATGAAATGAATCACCTGGGAACGCCTGTACGTGTTGGGCTCTAGCCGCATCTTTTGAAGTACTAGCAACACCAGATCTCCGCGGTTAAGCTGCTGAACGCCAAGCTTTGCACCCAGGCTTTTTTCTGCCAATGATCCATACTTTATCAGTTTACAAGGAAAGGTGATCGGGATGACCTCTTCAGGAGCAGACTTTTGCAGTTCTTGAACAGAAACATGGCTGATATTTTCATTAGGGCCAAGAGCTTCAAATAATCGAAGAGAAGTAAGGAGTCTGTGTTCTTGAGTTGTAAACACTTTGTCACAACTGGCAATGAATGTCACAAATTCTGATCTCTGCTCTTTTGTTAGTGACAGGTCCATTGTGTCATGGGTGTAGTCTCTCGCAGTAGACAAAGCTTGCAGAACTGAGCAGGCTGTCGGCTCAAGGATAAACACACCAATAACATTTGGGTGCTTCAACACTTCTGGTACAACTTCTGTCAACACCTGGACGCCCATTTTCTTAACAACAGATTCCACAACATCTGACAAAACTGTCTTGCCATATCTCTTTAGGACATTCACTGGAGGACACTGAAGTTTTTCAAGAGTAACTCCAAATGCTGTTGAGATGGGGAGAAGGGTCACTCCTTGAAACTCGTGAAGGTTAGATGGGAATTCTGAGCACAATGCCTTCCAGACATTGGTTATCCACAGCTTGATACCTTCCCTATTTTGCCCACCAAAGATCTTAGTCACCTGTTCTATAAGCTTTCGGAAGTCATCCTTCCTGACAGGTCTCAGTTGTGTCTTCCCTGAATTAACCAACAGAAAATAAGTCAAAATGGTTGCATAAGGTAACAGTGACCTAAATTCTAGTTTACTACCTGCAAATGCAAATGTGCCAGAAAATAGCAACAAGAATGGAAGATGAGCTAGAATCAGTGACTGTGGGTATTGATGCCCTGCTGTTGACTATTATACAACATATGTATACTCAAGTATAATGTAGAGAAACTTCAAGTATAATGTACAAACACATGAATGTCTGATAGATCAGAAGATATGCCCCAACCACGAGCGCCCCGCACGCAGAATATACAGTAACCTATGGATTTCATGTACTCAATGGAACATGTGATTCTCCTGTAGTTGGTTTGGAAGCTATGAGCAAATTAAAAAAAACATGACCCTGTACATATAGAACTGCTGTATGGCCATTCTCTTTTCAACCTGGTTTCCTCGCTTGATTTGAATGAGAACCATACAATGCCTCTGCACACAAAATTTTTTAAACAGAATTGAGCAATATTATTTAGTGGTTATTGCACATAGACCAAAGACAATCAAAGAAAACCCTCAATCTGCAAAAACTTATGAATAAACCAGGCTAGTTTGTTAACTTGTATATTCTAAGTATCACCTGTGAGTTTCATGTAAAATGTTATGAAAACTGAACAATATTTTGAGCAGTTTTTGCATGCCAGCAACAAACAATCAGAATCAAAGAAACTGTTACATGTGCAAAACACTGCCACCGAAAGCATCTAATCTCCCTCTCACACAACCTCTCCTTACTTAGTGCAGGCAAGTTAATAATCTAAACAGATACAATAGGGCTTCCAGCCAAAGGTTTGAACCCCTGAACATTCCCACAAACATCATACCTGACTGAATTAAGATCTTCAGTTTCTTTTCCAGGCCATCCGGAAATTGATGTATTGGAGATTCAGTCAAAAACTGATTTTCTAAACCTGGGAACAAACATCTGTCAAAGGTTTTCGTGGCACTGAACTTGGTCTCCTCTCTCTGTTAAAATAAAAGTTTTATTTCTGAGCGGCCAAATCCTGGCAGTGCCAAGACTTTTTTCGTTTCAATTTGATAAACACAAAACTATACTTTGCAACATTAAAATCACAGGCAATTTGTATGGAAGCACTTGTGTGATAAATGTATATAAAGATGTTGCTATCCTGATTATTGCAAATAGAGGCCAGATGAAAGTGATAGGAAGCAAACTAAGAATGAAAATAAATATTTATTTAATTCTGTATTATTAGCTTATATACAATATTATATACTATATACTCATTTCTATACAATGAAATGTAACAAATGTCAGGTCACAAATTATAGATAGTGCTGCACAAAACATTTTCAATTTCAATTTCATTCGAAATTTGTCAACAGCTAGCATGCAACTTATCAAATGGGCTTTGTGGCTTTGTGACTTGGACTTTTCAAGCGTACATGAAGCAAACAGCATTTAATTAGATATCTGTGGGAGTTTTTTACTTTTTTGAACATCCAAATGGCACAAAAGTCATTATTTGCTGAAGTTGGTTAGAGACAATATTTCCAAAAAGGATTTTCACATGATTCGGAAAATCCATTAACACTTGTACGGACTAGAATGTTACTTAGTTTGGCTTCATATAGATTGTTTCATGAACCATTTGTGATGTGCATTGATTGCACTAATGGTACATCCAGTTTGAATGGAGAAATGTAACGATCACAGTGGACATGAAAATGCATGTGGGTTTAGGTGGGGCTGTTATTTTGAGGCAAAATAGGTTTGATAGGAATAAGTGGCGAAACAACACCAACATCAGGGGTTCATAGAAGTCGTCGGGAAGAGCCAGTATTCGGTCTGTCATTTCAATAAAAAAAACTCAATAACTGGTTATAATTGATCAATTTGAGGTCGTGTTTTGATAGAAATATTCAAAAGTTCAATTTGAACATATTCAAAGTTCCGTGAAGGAAACTGCGTTACGAGTTATCTCTCTTTCACAGATATTTTCATGACCCTCTCCGTTGATTAGATTTAAGAAGTACAATTTTTGGAAGCTGAAGGGCGTATGAAATCAAACATGAAACATGGTAAATTTCTTTGGTCTCTGCCAAATAGGCTTTCACCGATAATTTGACATACTTCGGCTTCCGGTCGTTCTATTTATGACTTAGCGTTGCGCGAATGACTGCATGTGAACGCACGCGGTCTGACTGGTTTCCTTCTCCTGACACCAGTATCAACTAGCCATAGGAGCCAGCTTGAGTCCCTATATAGGCAGTGATAATTACTTCAGTCAGTGAAGTATAGCAACGTACTAAAATATTCAATTTTTGTATCTCAAATGGTATGTCGGAACAAAAAACCCCTCAATTTCAGTGGAAAAAACTATGCACCCCTGAATACAGGTAGGCCACATAGGTGGCCTCTTTCGCTATCACCGGAGAGTAGTGCCTGATAGCACAGAGGCTTTCCCCTGCCTGTTGGTTTCAGTAAATGAGCATCAATCACCGTTCACAGCACTGCTTATTGCTGTTGTATACTGTTGTGTGAGTGAATAAATCTGATCCGAATGTACATGCATTTGGTTTGAAACAAGGAAATACACACTTATTATGGCCGATCAATGATTGGCAGAAGTATGCAAGCTGCAATGCCATTACTGTACATAGAAAAGTTTTCAGAAACTGACTTCAGAAACAGCAAAAGTAAGGGTGACTAGAGAGCCTATAACGAGTATCAACCTTGTTGACAGGAAGATGAGTATTTCCCTCCCTCAACGAAGTGTCATCAAAATCTGCACAGTAATTTGGGGGGAGACATATGGACAAAATTGTGTCTACACGCAGACGCATGGGCAGGCAGGGTGATTCCATTTTACCCACCTCCCTAATGTGACGTGGGAAATGAACGAAACACACACACAACTTGTGGTGGCCAGGTCTTTATGTGTATAATTTTCTTTACTGGTCCCATGAATACCCCCCCCCCCCCACCCCACCCCCCACCCCCCTCCCTGTTGACCAGGAACACACCAGGAGATACACTGCGTATCCAGACCAGAATACCGGTACATCACACAGTCAAGACATCTGTGTCTACGAGATTTCGCTCAGAACTCGGCAGTTAAATAATATAAAGCACTCCTTTCAGGATAGCTGCAGACGGAGAGGCGAGAAGTGACGTCATACAAACTGCATCATAGCATGACATATCCCAGGCGTGTCATAACAAACTATATGTGGTATAATAATATAAGTTATCCGCATGTTCAGAAAGATATATGGGGATTTAAACCCTAGGTGTTTTATGGAATGCGGGGTCACAAAGAAAAATGTCATTCTGCGCAGTAATTTAGATACACTGGGTATAATATTAGTATCACAAAGAAAAATGACGCCAGTCTGCTCAGTAATTCAACTATGCAAGGATAAAATCTCATATACCCCTAGTGGGCATGGCCTGAATTTCTGACAAGTGTATGTCAACATTTTAACCCACCTGATCAGCCAGTGGCAATCAAGAATGTCCTTTTTTAGGCTTAAACCTCTTACAAAACTAACAAATGACTTAAAGCCATTCATTCTTACCTGGTCTTGGAATGTTGTGAAAGTACCATCAGACAGTGGAAGAAGTCTTATTCCCCACAGGTCATCAAAGTCTTTGTTATCTACGAGATCCTCCATGATAAAGTTCAGAAGGTGCAGCTTTTGGAAATCACTCTCTTGTTCATATGCTAAGGTTTTCTTCAGCACATTTCTAACAAATCTTGGTGTGACCTGCTTCATTTTATTCCCAACAAAATGACGGACTGTGTCAAATAGACCTTCTGGCACACAAGTCACTGTTATTCCCAGATGCTTTAGAATTCCTAAAACTTTCTCTGGAACATCTGACTTGTCCTTACAAAACACAGCTTCTCCGAACGTCACCCATTTGCCCCCACCTTCTTCTGAGAAGAAACATGGCTTGGTAAGGATGTGTTCGTAGAAGCCCTGAACCACACACACCCACATGTTGGACGCAGACCCTACTGAGGGGAATGCCTTGTAAACAGCCTGCACATAGTCCTGTGGATTTTTTTGTTTCTTGGAGGTCTCTATCAACTCGTCAATCAGCAAAGAGTAAACCTTTGGGACAGCTTCTGTCAACAGACCACGGTTCCAGCGACAAGATTTATCCCTTTGGCTGTCCCAGCCTTGGTGCTCCTCATCTGCTGTTGGCCATTTTAGATGGTGTCGGTTGGAGCTGAGAGCAAAATACCCATTGACATGCACAGGGAGCCCAGTCAGACTGTTATGCTGAAGTGGGAGGGGTAGAAAACAGTACACATGACCTTGTAGAGCAGTTTCCATTAATTTCATGTCCAGAATGGTTTTTCTTGTCAACAATGGGACATCTACGACAGAAACTCCCACAAATGGTGGATAGGACAGGGCAGGATCGTCTGACAGAGCCCTCAGGGAAGAAGACATTTCATCTCTCCCCAACTTTATTGACTTCACAGTCCAGTTCAAACGAAAATTCAGTCCAGAAGAATGATCTTTGACTTCACAATTCACTGAACTTGTCCATACTGAGGTTGACTCTGCTGCCAAAGCCTGGTTAAGGATCTCTTTTTGATCTTTTCGTTGTTTTGCACTTTCATCAGTAAGACAAACACTGAAGGACAATTTGGGGGTCGCCTTCCCCTGTTGAGGACTCCAAATTTCAACACACTCCAGAGACTTTAGAAAGACAAGAACTATCATCATCTCAGTTCTGAAACATTTTAGGAGATCACACACTCTTCCATCATCATAAACCACGGGTGACAAGTCAGAGCAAGACTGTCGTAATGGGAATCGGAACACAGTTCCATCAAAGCCATCTGTTGTAGCTCTATCCAAACTGGACATATCCAGCACTTTCCCAAACACCTGTCTCATGCACTGCACTGTTTTGCTCTTCAGGTTAGAAAGCCGATAGGTCGCACACACTCTGTGCTCTAGCTTGCTTGGATCAAGAAGAAGCAGTGTGTCCCCGCTGGTGATGCTTGGGAAGTCTTCAAGGATAAAAAACAACAAAAAATAAGAATCACAACTTTCACTTTGTGTGCCTGACGTTTGCCTTTAAACTTGATAACCTCCCTGAATATTTAGCATGTTTAGGGGAAGAGTTACATCTGCAATATTATACAAGACACTGTCTTATCAAGTCTCTATCAAACTTTAATGAAAAATTCTTATTTTAATCTGTTCTCACGTACATTATGCTTAACACCAGAGTGAATCATCCTTCCAAACCAACAGAAAGAAACACTTATTTGCACATTTTTCAAATAACCACTGGAGGTATGGTTATCTCTTTTTGTAAAAAGATAATTGCAAATTTTGCTACTTCAAATGGGAAAAGGAACAAAGTCACCCAACATATGTTAATATAAAGTTAATGTCCTTATGCAAGCTATCTGAAAAAAAAAAATGATGCATATATAAATATATACTCAAGAATATTTCATTTTTACGCAAACAGTTATATTCATGGTTTGGGTGGGTGGGGATGGGGGAACCATGCAGGATGGGCGCATTGAAAGGCATTGCCATTCATAAGGGACATGTACCTGACAAACTCTGAGCTGTGAGAGCTGAAGAAATTGACATGGACAAATCTAGGCGTATACAGAAAGAGCAGGCCTTATCCTCATGGATAATTGTCTGGATGTATACTGTGTCCCTGGGTATACATGTAAATATATGCATGTGATTTCATATGCAGTCTCTTCTGCGATCGGTTTATTTTATTAGCAGGAGACTAGTCTGGAAACTACCGGGAATTATTCTTTTGCTTAATGGCAGCACAATGGCAGCACCAAAATAATACAGTCGCTGGAGTGAAGAAATGATATTATTACTTCCATTGTCATTTCACTGATCTTTTGTCATAATGTGATCTTTTGTCATAATGTGACCTTTTGTCATAAAGGTAATTTGTCAGAAAAACCATGTGCATGTACCTGTTATGTGGAACACAGACTTAAATCCCAGTCCATAGCGGCCAACTTTCAATCGATCCACCTCTTTGACACTTTTGCGCAACATCTTAATTCCCTTCCAATCTTCCTCCGTAAATCTGGCATTATTGCAGACATATATAGCTGGTCCCTGCAACAAAACCAAGTAAGTTGCAGATACTTGAACGCATGCATTTATGGGATGATGCTGTGCAACCCAAATAAGAAATGCACATCCTCACATGAAAACGTAATCATAACTGGGGGAGATGTGCTGACACGGACGCATTATCTACTCATTAAAGTCCCACATTGGAGGTAATCTTACTGCAGACAATCCTGAAAAATTATGAACATTCAATTCACCTGCAATCTGTTACATTTTTATTTCTTTGACATTAGTTATTAAAAGGTTTTTATCCTTCTTCAATGAATGGAATGGTTTTCAACCTTCTTCTCAATGAATAAAATAATGACAAAGTGCCCAAATTATTACCTGAAAATGAGGACAGGAACTTGTCTCGCGTTCTGCACCAAAACTGTCATAAATAATCCTGACTTGGGAAGCTCCAGCATCTTCTGCATTTTGTATCAACTCCTGAAAAAGTATATGCATTGTACGTAGTGGTTGTGGAAAGGCCACACTGTACCCGGTGTCCAATGGCAACGAAGGTATTAACAGGCTTGGTTTGTAAAATGGTGTGGTTGTCAGGGAACCTTGTGGGTTCAGGCACCTCAATATTAGAAGCACTCATCCAACCTTAAATGATGCCAGTGTTGGTTGCATGTGTAAACAGTGGTATAAATACTCCTTAGCATAAACTGTTTAACCCAATATATTTCTGACTGTTTCTCTCAGTTGTTAAAATGACAGTGTTAATACCACACTTTAATCTACATGACGCCAGCCTGATTACACTTACTAATGCATAGTTTAATAAGATGTTTGCTGACCTACTCATGTCCAACTTCTGATAGACACACAGGTTTATAATCCCACTAACTCATGGACAGCTTTATCACTCTGACTCATGCACAGTTTCATCACACTAACTCATGGAGAGCTTTATCACTCTGACTCATGCACAGTTTCATCACACTAACTCATGTAAAGTTTCATCCCACTAACTTATGGACAGCTTTATCGCTCTGACTGTGACACAGTTTCATCACACTAACTCATATAAAGTTTCATCACACTAACTCATGTATAGCTGCATCTTACTACTACTGTAACTCATGCACAACTGCATTGCACGACTTACTCATGTACAGCTGCATCGCACGGCTAACGCAGGTACAACTGTATCACACTACACCTTGACCACATTATCAAACTCATGAACAGATTCATCAAGCATAGCTTCATCACACTAACTCATGTAAAGTTTCATCACACTATATCACGTACACCAGCATCACACTGCTAACTCATGTAAATCATCGCACTACTAACTAAATGTACAGCTTCAACACACTACTAACTCATGTACAGCTGCATCGCATGACTAACTCATGTACAGCTGCATCACACTACTAACTCATGTGCAGCTGCATCGCACGACTAACTCATGTACAGCTGCATCGCACGACTATGTACAGTTGCATCGCACTACTAACTCATGTACAGCTACATCACACTACTTACTCATGTACAGCTGCATCGCATGACTAACTCATGTACAGCTGCATCGCATGACTAACTCATGTACAGCTGCATCACACTACTAACTCACGTGCAGCTGCATCGCACGACTAACTCATGTACACCTGCATCGCACGACTATGTACAGTTGCATCACACTACTAACTCATGTACAGCTACATCACACTACTTACTCATGTACAGCTGCATCGCATGACTAACTCATGTACAGCTGCATCACACTACTAACTCATGTACAGCTGCATCGCACGACTAACTCATGTACACCTGCATCGCACGACTATGTACAGTTGCATCGCACTACTAACTCATGTACAGCTACATCACACTACTTACTCATGTACAGCTGCATCTCACTATTAAGTATTGTACAGCTGCATATCACTAACTCGTGCGCGGCTCTATCACACTATTAAATCATGTACAGGTGTACCTCACTAACTCATGTACAGCTGCATCACACTATTAAGTAATGTACAGCTTCATCACACTTACTAACATACAGCTTCAACACACTAACTCATGTCCAGCTTCATCACACTAACTCATGCACAGCTTCATCACACTTACTCATGCACAGCTTCATCACACTAAGGGGCCTCCGTAGCTCAGTCGGTTAGCGCGCTAACCTAACTCACCTAAGTGAAATATTCTTGAGTGCGGCGTAAAACACCAATCAAATAAATAAATAAATCATCACACTAAGTCATGTACAGATTACAGATTCATGAAACCAACTCTTACAGATTCTTCAAATTAACTTACGTAAACCTTCACCAAACTCACATACAGGTTCATTAAACTAACTCATGTACAACTTCATCATCACACTATTTCATGTTCGATTCATCAAGCTAACTCATGCACAGTTTTGTCAAACCAACTCATCCACAGGTTCATCATACTAGCTTATACACATCTTCATCACATTTTCATGATCACCTTGATCACACTAACTTATGAACAACTTAATCACGCTAATTTATGAACAGCCTAATGACATTAACATATGATCACACTACTCATGATCAGTTTCATCACATTGAATTGAGGACATGACAGCTTAATCCTACTAGCCAATGAAAAGCTTCATTAAACTAACTCATGATCAGCTTGTCCACGTGAACTCATCGCACTAATTCATGAAAGCCTTGATAAAACTACCTAATAAAAGGCTTGATCATGGTGTGATCACACTAATTCATGACCAGCTTGATCACACTAACTCATGAACAGTTTGATCACACTAATTCAAGAACAGTTCGATCACATTAATTCATGAACAGTTCGATTAGATTAATTCATGAACAGTTTTATCACACTAACTCATGAACAGTTTGATCACGCTAACTCATAAACAGCTTGATCACACTAACTCACGAAGAGCTTGATTACACAAACTTATAAACAGTTCCATTACACAAACCCATGAATAGGTTGATCACACTAACTTATGAAAAGGGCAAATATGTTGTCATATACGGGGTCATGATGTTGCTGGCATCTTGCCAAGATCGACCTGCACCTGTTCTGGATCAGTCAATTTGTCAAAATGGATTCCGCAATAACCTGACAAAATGTCGAGGTCGAATGAAGAATGAAAGTTCAGATATTTAAAACAATCACTCTAATTAGTGTTGCCTCCATTCTTCTTCTCTTTTATTTGCATTCAAATTGCGCATCTAATTCATCGTCTGCTGGATACGCTTAGGGATGAAAGGACACATGGCTGGTTGGAAAGCAATTAACTAACATTTTTGTGAAATTTGGAGCATCAGAATGCAGGTTCTGATTTTTGCCTCACCTTTATTAAAACTGTACGCACATCTGTTTTACTGGCATATATCTCAGGAATTTCACTACAGAACTTTTTGTTTCACCAGAATGCATTACTATAAGCAATAAAATATAGTAAGATCAACTGTTTCTGTGATTTTATCAATGTGCATTACAGTGCAAATAGTGTGACATAATTTTGACATACTCTATGATCTAACTTATAATGAGATAAAAGAGTAACAACCTTAAATATCTGTCCATTATCAGGATACTCCTCCAGGATGGCTCTCAAGTCCCTCACCAGAGGAGGTCTCTTCATTTCCGAGAAATTCTCCTCGGAGCCTGAACTCTCCATTGTGTAACCTAAACAGAAAATGAAATCAATCCGTCAACACCTGTATAATGTGCATGCATATTGTAACAGCCTTTATCATCTTGCACCATGCATTGAGCAAACTCAAATGAGCCCCTTACATGGATGAAAATGATGTGCATCTGTCTATCCGCTGGTCCGTCCATTATCCCTTCTGTTTATCCATCAACTACCTACAGAACAGCCGGATCCTAGCTGAATATCCTACGCCTATTGTGACCGGATCTTACATGGACGGTCCGGCCATCATACACGGTACAACCATGGGTATATCATCCTGCCATTCTGATCGGAACTTGGAATTGGGCGCAAGGCTACCAAAGAACTCACCTGTACAAGACACCTGAATGTAAAACTTCGGCTCAATTGCATAGAGAACTGAAATTGTGAGTTTAGTACATTAGGGTAATTAATATGCTCACAGAGCATCAGTGATGGAACATCCCCCTTACGTAACTGTGCTTTATATGCATGTAAAACGTCAGGTCAATACATACAATACTTTTTGAGATACCACCCCTAACATTTTGTTTAACTTTGATTCTAATACAAAATACACAAAGTCAGAAATTCAGTAATTTACGGTACAATCAACGATGAAATATTCCCCTCATGCTATTGTGGTTCATGTGTGCAAGCCTTGAGCTCAATACCTGCAGTACTTTTTAAGATACCACCTCCTAACATTTTGCTTAAAATTGCTTCCTTTATTATTGCACGCTGACATAAGCTACGCCTGTACTTCACAGGCGAGCTAAAAATTGTGTTGAACCCACATAAAGAAACATAAGATTTGGTATCAAGGTACAAAGAATGCAAAACTTCAGCTCAATACCTAAAGTACTGGCACATTTACTTCAACATGCATTTTAATTTAAAAAAAACCGAGAAAGGGAAATCATGAATTTTGTAATTTATGGTATTTACAATTTACGGTAATTTACATGCACATAGCGCATCAACCATTTCACATTCCCTCATGTTACTGTGCTTTTTCATCCCTTTGCATCGTCTGAATGTTGTTGTGTGTTATATGTGATGACAACACAGCATTTTGAATACCTGTAATTCTAGACCAGTGACGTCTAATAAATTGTAATTTACATATCACCGCATTTTACCCCTAATTCTGCTTAAGCCATGGTTCTAGGGTGCCTGTAAAATGTTACTATTTATTCAATTACATGAGCAATCAGAATAAAACTGAGATAAATTGATAAGAGGCCATACTTCACCACTTACATGTGACCATTTGCCAGCTATCACACTGTTCTCACTGCTCACTGCTCTGGTTTTACTCTTTATGCTGCACGTCGTTAAGTATATGCATGAAAATCCTCAGCTCAATATATGCAGAGCTATTTTGAGATACCACTTTACCTTAACATTGATTCTAATACTCCACACACTAGGTCGTAAATTTTGTAATTTACGGTTATTAATAAGCACACAGCGCATCAATTATGGAATGTTCCCCTCATGCTATTGTGCTGCATGTGTGCAAAACCTGAGCTCAGTAAAACTAAGTTTTAAGATACAACCCCTTACATTCCCCTCAACACCACATTCCCTGCTTTTGGAAGCCGACGTCAATGGGTGAGCTAAAAATTGGGTCAGTCGGTAGGGAATTTAGTTTTATTTTTCTTCTGACTAACTATAAGAATAGGAATTTCAAAGAGAGAAATAAAAAAAATCCCAACAAAAAAAAATATTTTTACTGATGGTCACAAGTTCATGAGAAGGCCTAAAACACTTAATGTATCACCTCAAGTCGTGTTTATCCAAATAGGGAAACATTTAATTGTTTTTATTTTCGATGATGCTGGGTGAAAGCAAATACTGTAAATGCGTTTTTTTCGCGGGCATAAACTTTCGAAGATTTGGCAAGAAGACACTTTCGCGGTAATCAACTTTCGCAGATCTTTCGCAGAGTTTTTGGACAACTGATCAAACTTCAATACAGAAATGTCAAGTAATAAAACAACTCAAGCATTCAGGTAACAATGTTATCATTTAAACTTGTTTGTACCTGTAAGATGTGACAAAAATTTTATACAATACAGTAACTTGATCAGACAAAGGAAGTTAACCCTCCTAAGCTTTTAATCTTAAGACTGTTAATCTTTACAAGATGCAGCCCTTACCCGCTGTGTCAACAAATATTCGTGTCGCTGACTCCGGGAGACGACGGAGGGTTAAATGTGATATCAATAAATCCTACTGTTTAATTCTCATGCATCATCAGTGTGAGTGAAACTTTGAGTGAACTGTGACAGATCTGAGTAAATTTCTAAGGAGTCATCATTATGAAAAGGAAGTTTGAAGTGCGGAAACGCCCGAGCGATGTATCGGGCGCGTCGGCGAGGTAATCTGACTGGAAGGCAAGTACAGTCGATAAAAAACAGCCTCTCTCATCATATGTATATCGTATCACGTACAAACAGCCAGTACAAATTATCGATTTGTATCTCTGCAACCGCGGCAATAAATCAACAACAACATGTTGACATGTTGAGGCTATCTAGCGCACAGCAGGTGAAAATAGGTTTTGGGTTATTGAACAGTGAACACTGGATATGTACTATGAGCTTAAGCTTGTAGAATTGAATGATCTCTAATCTAAGTTATTATGCTAGTCAGTAAAGAATTCAAGTTCTGCCTTTAACTAACATATTATATAACGTACTGATTCTCAATTTAACTCTATATATGTAGGTCATTTCATTTACTGTCAATTCTCAAGCAGAACAAAGCCGATATAGCATTATGTAGTTCTGGATACCACTTAGTACATAAGTACCTACAGAGGTCATTGATGTCATTTCTGCACAATAACTTACTTCTGAGAAACATAAAAGCATAAATAGTCCATGGGCCAAGGCCCAAAATTCCACATATTGGTACAACCCAGGGTAGCTAAATATCCTTGCTATTTTTTGACAAACTCAAAGGTCGCCCACATCTCCAGGGAAATACATAGATGATACGTCAAATGTTTGCCCCTTGAGAAATTCACTGATAGCCCATACCTCTAGTGAAACACACACGACTTATTCGCAACTCCACGGCCTTGCCGTACCATGACAAGGCGATGCAACATTTTACACAAATATACCTGTCTTCCACGAAGACTGAAGGTATGGAACACAGTTGCGACATGGAGACATGACGATTGTTTTACATGGATATTTATACAGGTATGTGAGAAATTTAACATAGTGTCTAGGAGAGATACAAGTTCTCGGGAGTTCCGCATGGGGGCGCTCGTGCATATACCAGAAGTTGGGGTTAGAACCCTGGCGGTACACAGCCTTCGCGCATGAGCGTTGGGCGAATGGAGAGTTTTCTAGCCCCAGCTTCGCACGCGGAACTCCCGAGAACTCTCAGAGGCCCAACACAGAGGTCCTCTGAATATTAAACCTAGCCCTTAATATAAAGAGATCCAGGGCCGCCTAAGTCCCGGAAGCTCTCGTCATTTATATCACTAGAGACACAATTTAGGCGATTTCTGGTGGAAAAATATTGTGATAACTCTGGGATAAACTACATGTTGTCCTTTATGTATTCAGTATTTTTATTCAAAAGTCTTATCCGATGTCATTTGGTCTAGAGAAAAATAAACATTATTTCAGAGGGGGGGCTTTTCTCCCCTCACTACCCCCATATACACCCCCCCCCCCATCCCCAATTTCAACGCCTATGGAGAACCTTTAATAATGTTCTTTATTTCAAGGTCAGAGTCCTCTGTGGCTTTCAGTGACATACATTTCTCCATCAATCACAACCCACTACAAGCGCCCATTTTTCAAGCACCTACTGGTAACGAATAAATGCGTATCTATAGCTGGGCTAGCCTAATGGATTAGGCCTTGAATGCTAACGATTAGTTAGCGTACAAGGTCTAATCCATTAGGCTATAGCTAGGCGTACAATCAAATGTGCTGTACATTCCACAGCACTGTTTTAATATGCAGGTGGTCATTACTGTCTCATTCCATCTCAATTTGGCGTCCTGTGAAGTGTAAGACCACACAGTTTTCATCAGGTTTGTCCAACATCAGATGAGCTTTCCGTAGGACTTGAACCCCGATGTATCCTTACCTTATATCACATTCAAGACAGTAGCATTACCAATCAAAATTTCAGTCCCTCATCATCCAGCGAGTGAGAATTTATAACACCATCAAACCGAAAGTAAACCTGCACAATACATGAACTCCGACCCGTGTCAACTTCGATCTGCGTTGTCATACCAACCAAGCTATCGAGTTGGCCTGACGCTAAGAGCGCCAGATAACACGATATCTTGATGTCAATGTAGTTAAATATGGTTTTCTTGAGATAGTCATGTACAATTCAATACCGCTACTCATTTGCGTGGCATGGTTGTCACCCAACTAAGAGAACCACCGTGAAGTGCAATAGTACGACAGGTGGCGTATTATTAGTGTCATGTTATTTAATTTGGATGTTTTCCTGCCTTGAACACGCACTTGTAGAAGAAATAATTAACGGGCATCAGTTTTAAACAGCGGGTATGTACCTTGCAAGTTGCCTATGGTTAATATTTCCCTTGTTTTGTACCATGGACTATAAATAACGTTTATCTTGATTTGTTTTAAGAAAACTCAATGTAAAATTTCATTTATCTGCCTGGGATATGTACATGTAGGCCTATATTCGTACAGCAAAAGGGCGTGGAGTATAACTTCATGGTCAAGTGGAGTCAGGACCATTACTATCTTCAGTCCACCGATGTGTTGCCCTCATACATGGATGTTTTATTGTGCTTTCATAGCGTTAGTCGGTCGACGAAAAGTTGTTTATGGTGAGCTCGATAAAGAATATATCCAGGTCAGTTCATTGTTACCGAGTGCGGCAATGCAAATAGCGTAATAATTTGTGTTTCTATTCAGAGCTCTTCATAACTTCAGAGCTCGTTTGTGTCATCCCTCCACAAGAATATACTTCTCATACATGCACAGACATGTCAGGTACTGGTAGACCCTTCATGTTTACACATAAGTTACACTTATGTATGTCTTTATTAGCTATATGACACATGCCACGGTGTCCAAAGCGGTAATGTAGGTTTTTTTCTCTTTTTTTCTTCTTAAACATACTCATTAATATCGTCTTAAAATCATAAGTTTTTCAAATTCTAACTTTTATGTATGCCTGGATTTCTCGACAGTTAATTTGGACTGGGATTTTTGTGCTGAAATTAATTATAATTATATAATTAAGTATTAATTATATAAGGTAACTTCAGAAATGCCGGGGGCCTCAGTGCCTTAGTTGGTTAGCGAGCTAGAGCAGCGTAATGACCCAGAAGCCTCTCACCAATGCGGTCGCTGTGAGTTCAAGTCTAGCCCATGCTGGCTTCCTCTCCGGCCGCATGTGGGAAAATCTGACAGCAACCTGCGCATGGTCTTGAGTTTCCCCTGGTTTCGGCCCGGTTTCCTCCCACCATAATGCCGGCCGTCGTCGTATAAGTGAAATATTCTTGAGTACGGCATAAAACACCAATCAAATAAATCAATCAATCAAAAATGCCTCTAGGACACTTACTTTTGGGACTTCAACCATTCTATACACCATGACATGCAATCTGAGATATTAAAGGAAGCATTCTGGAAGCATGGCTGTCGCAATCTATGTCCCTACCTCTTTAAGACACATCAAAATATTGTATAAAAAGTTCAGATAAGCGTCCTGAAAGTATTGTCAATAACGTGATGAATTTAATGCAGCTCTATCTCATTTTTGTCATAAATAATATAACACAGAACGTCACTCAAGGTGATTGCCCAGCCTGACAGTTCTTTCCAAATGGTAGAAATGACTGGTACCAGATAGCATCATGATGCAGATATCTTCATACAAAATGAGATAAAATGCATATCTCACATGACAATTTGAAATGCGATCTTAAAGCTTATTATTCAGCTTTAGAAATTATTATTATGTTCCCTTGATCAATGTTATTTTAAGACAGATGTGTCTAAATTTCAACTTTCAGAACCAAAAACCAAGCATTTTGAAGAAGTTTTAAATTGTGACTTAAGTAATGGCTTTGTGGAATCGGCCCCGAATGTCTTGTATGGATTGAGCCACATGGTTTGGACAGGTGTTATCCTATTGGGGATGTTATTAACAGTTATTTTTAGTCACAAATTTTTTACTCTACTCACATATAAATGTGCATACGTAACTGAAACAATAGAAATTGTGACCTGTTTTACGATCTTGTATGGATTTTCTTCTTTCTGTTTTTTTGCCGATTTTGGGACAATAAATTAACAACTTAATTGTGGCATGACACCCTCGCCATTCCTCACAACGATCGCCATTAGGACATGTGTCTCACGATCCAATCCAATCGATCACTAATATGTCAGCATCCACCCTCCATGTAAATGCCACATATATTCTCATTTCCAATCAAAAATCCTCTACGGACTTTTAACTTGCTAAGTTTCTGATTTTGGACAATGTATAATTAATTAACATCCACAACATCGGCACTTGATATGCATTATAGCCATCCTCAACAACTGTCGCCATAATTTCTATTTTCTCAGTTTGACAGGTTCAAGACGTGCCCCGTGTTGCATGAGACAGACATGGATACCATGGACTTCGAGTCTGACATAAAATTTTACAAGCTTAACAGATCGGCATTCTTACCTTAGGTCGCAGTCAGCGGTGCAGCATAGACGATATTTTCAGTTACCCCGTGACTGTGTCCGTGAGCAGCACTTATATAACTGTCAAACCGGAAGTAAAAATCTAAGCGGCTTAAGCGGGTTGGCTTACATAAATACTGAACTCTGAACTACTCTTAACCATGATTGTTGTAATATGACTGAAAACTTGCGAAATATGACGTTAAACCTCAAGCACTCACTCACCCAAACTACGAGCATAGTTGCTCACTTTATACCGAATTCAAAAAAACGATGCGGAATAATTTTATTCGTCCTTCTGTCCCGCAAACATCATGAAAATGTTGTCATTTATACAAGAAAGTATTAGAAAGTGACTTGAGCTGATTGTAGACTACCGGTTTAAAATAGTGCGTTTTTATGTCGGTGTGGTGTATTATTGCGTCCAGATGAGAACATAATGCTGTAAAGGTGATTGGTATTTTATTAATTCAGGAGATCTAAATTGAAATTGTAACATTAGCCTTTACCAAAGATTATGACATGAACAAATGAATTTACTCTTAAAAATATAATATAGTATCTAAATTTGGCGATTATACATAACTTATGAATGCCATATTTATTTATTTCATTGATGCTTTACGTTGTACTCAAGAGTAGTTCACATTCACGACGCTTGCCAGCATTTAGGTTAAATGAAATCAGGCAGAGACGGAGGGAAGCTCAGGAAAATCCGCAGGTTGCTGACAAATCTTCCCACGTATACCACCAAAGATGGAAACCAGCATGAGCTGGGAACGAACTCACAGCGGCTCCTAAGCCATAGTACTGCGCAAACACTCTATAACCAGTCCGCCACGAGGGTCTCTGCGAATGTCAAAAGATACTGTATTCAGGCAATGGGAACTCGATGTTAATATTTTTATAAAGAGTGTGGTCACGATGCACGGATGAATAAATATGTATAGACGTCGGGGCCCTACAAAACAGCCGGGACAGCTCGTGATCTGTCCGACAATCCGATGTAATCCCCTACCAATAGGTCAACATCCACTTCCAAATACATAACAATGAAATCCATTGATGCTTTAAACTGTCCTGTATTTCTTATATCGAACATTATTTGTAACAATATAACTAGGTTAGTTCATTGTTAGTAACTACCACCCACATTAAATAGCGTGTACAGTATCTGAATACTGTACTATCTTATTTCTATCATAAGTACCTTCAGAGGTTAGCTGTGTCATTTCTCATCAACAACTATATTTCTGAGAAATATACACACATATATGCCGGGTTCACAGGTGTGTTATATATGATGCCATTTCTCTTAATTCACCTCCATGTATTTTAACAAAGATTGGAAAGGTGTCTGTGTACACGGTGGTAATGTATTTTTATGGGCTTTTTCTAGGTGTTTTATCGCAAGTTTTACTGTAAGAACTGGTGTGTCATGGTTACCCCAACTGACTCTTTCACTCAAGTTACAATGAGCAAAATTGTCGACTACTTGCTGATTTCATTCATTCCCCTTGCGTCATTCTAACATTATTGAAAACTGCTGACTGCTTCGCTTTGCATGACTGCGTCCTAATGGACATTTACTTGCCTAGTTCACATATTGGGCTACAATGCTGAGGCGTGGCTTCATCACCATTCGCAACACCTGTCGAAATTTAATACTGTCTAGGTCAATCTGAGAGGTTCGAGACATGAGTGCATGTCTTGCGTGATTAAAGTTACATGTACATGTAGCCAGGTATACAGATCTGTCAAGCTTATATAAACGTTCATGGGGGATATCTTAGTTATCTTAACTGACCATACCTGTGTGCTAGAATGTATACAATCGTCAAACCGAGAGTAAACTCAAACGGTCTAGTTGGTATACACCAAGTTCGTACTCTTATCCCATGTACGAGTTGAAGTTAACTAGCTGCCAAGAAAGCTGAGTAAATAAACATAAAGATTTAAAATGAATTCGTGGTTGCCGTGGAGACAAGTGTTAAATTTTTCGCAATGGTTCAACACAAAACCCCTGTTAGGTGCAAGATAAGGTTGAAATTCAGACTTTTTATACAACTATATTCGAGTCTCTCAGGGGTCATATCCTAATGTAGAGGTAATCTAAAGTTGCCTTGAAATAGCGTGACAATTTCATGTATACAGCTGCTGTATTTCATATCCCGTGACAATTTGCGGCATTCCGACCTAAAGGCAGATAATTTGGGCGATGGCAAACATTGTTGTTACAAACCTCATGCGTCGTGTGAGAATTGGTCCTGGCCGCATGGTTGACATGTTTGCATTTCAATCGTCGAGCACGTGTTCGTTCACTGACAAACTTTGACGGATGGAAGTAAGGAAGTTTCCATTCACTTTGATCCAGTATTTTCGTGACATTGGTGACAAGCGGACGTAAGACTGTTGGGGTGGTCTTACGTGAAGTTCATTGCAGATCACGTGCTGTCCACCAAACGAGTTCGTCAAGTCCTTGTGCTTGCCAAAAAACTGGTGCAAGTAGACACATTTATCACATCAAACTGTAGGCTATGCAGGGCCGCCGTCAAACAAATTTAATATTCTTGAGTGTCAGTAAATCGATAAATGAGAGGGTAAAAACATATAGCTTAGGTAATTTTGAACGATAAATAGACGGTGAGTAAATGGTTTGGGGTCAAGAAATAAGGCATCTAGCGTCTATGATATTCCTGAGTACCGCTCCCACACTATCCAAACCATTTCAACTATCAATCATTATCGTGCAGAGAATAGAAAAATAGTTCAAATAAATTTGTATATGACAAGTAAATGGTTATAAGATTCAATAGAAAAGGCACCAAGAGTCTAGAACATTTTAGAAAGCAACATGAATCCATCGTTGGATTTCTGCCGACAACCACTACAAGCCCCGCCCTGACGACCCTTACTGAGGTTTTCGTCACAGCACATGTACATGTATAGGTCTGGTCCAAATATTGGAGGTAACGGCCAGAACCGTTAAACAAAAATTCCATCGATTGCCTTAGCCAAAATCTCTCGTATATGTTTATAACAACTTTTACTGACCATGTGAAGATATCGCTCTATATTCGACCATGAAATGCCTATAATTGAAATCAGCTAAATGCCATTGGCACAGAAAGATATTCTTATATTTGTTAATACTGTATATTGGATCATAACCGTGGAATCCCTTAATATCACGGACAGATGCAGAAAAACTCAAGTTTCATATGTGATATAACTTTTATACCTTTTACTACCAAGGTTTCAATTGTGATATAATCATTATATTGTGGTAGTCAATGGAAATGTGCTAATAGCGGTTTAGAGCGTAAAATAATATAAACTGGCTCTGCCTGGTCTCCTCCCACCATAATGCTGGCCGCCGTCGTATAAGTGAAATATTCTTGAGTACGGCGTAAAACACAAATCAAACAAATAAATAAATTGTACAAAACAAGTTATACAGATACCAGCACAGAGTGCATCGGGAACTGTTTCAAAGTTCAAACGTTTATCAGCAGATTCCATTTATTGGCAATTTCAGTATGTGCAAGTATATGATTATTCGTTAGCATTTTTATCTTCTTTGAAACAATCATACGTATTTCTGATAAAATAATTTCAAACACTTCCTTGAACTGGGTTCGAAACAATATATTGTGGTACAGTGTTTATTGTTTGCAGGGAACGCAAGCTTTCCGGTAATTTTCCATCTTATCACTAAATGGAATCATCTAATTATCATTAATAAAGAGAATAGTCAACGGCCTGTAGATGGTAACCGGTACTATCATATCCCATGCCGATCTTTCCAATGTTTATCCTTTGAGGATTGTTTTTCTCATGTTATATGCGTTTGATAAATGTGGCGGCAACACAGTAATTCCAGAGAGGTGACCTTCACTGTACGAATTTGTTACTGTTTAAGCACTTAAACAATCATAAAAAACCTAACTGAGGTAAAGTGACATAGGGCAGAATTTTATCGCTTACTTTTAGGAATTTGCAACCTCTCACAATGTCGTGGCCCCTTAAGTTTAAGTCGCTATAATCTACCCACGGCCGGGATTGAACCAACACCACTGGTGTGTCGTGATTGGTGTTGAACATCTTACCAATGAGCCAAGTCCTTTTCTTCTTGTTGTCATGAGACATATTGTTCATGACAATAAGGCATAATGCCCTGAGGTCTATTCAGTTTAACCAAATAAATTCATTCAATAAAACGAGAAAATTCATTAAGCCCTAGTTGGATGGGCAGGAAAGTGTGTTGTCTTCTGCAACACGCCCGTTTCACGTTTCGGCGTATAGAAAGTTCCAGCTGCCTGTTGTATTGGCGCGTTTCGTGCTGGCTCGCAAGTAGAGGCTGAAAGAGAGGTGTTAACACGATAAAGATGAGAAAGAGTAAGGGCAGAGCGTGTCATTCCCCTGAACACCGCGGAAAATCAATAGTAACTCTAGTAAGTGAAAGATAGCATAGGACATCAACGCGCGGTGTGCAGCCGGTGCGGTCTATGCTTTGTTATAGTTTCAAAATTTGATCTTTTTCATTATTTAATTTAAATGGCTTATAAAATTTAGAAATTCTGAATGTCATATTTGGCTATATAGTATAAAGCTATAGTTTGACAGATGTTCTCTATATAAAGTGCGTCTGATTTATTTTTTATAAAAAAATAAATAAAACAGATGTTCTATTCAATCGATCGTCATGAAAGCCTATAAACAATAATTTAGGCATGTATGCAGATGACAAGGGTGTCGTCCTAATACGCTTGAAGTTTAACAATGAAATGGCATTAAACTATGACCATGGGTCAAACGTGTATATACAGAGATTAAAGCCCGGAATTCACTTTTATTAGTTTTGACCCAGTTCCTTTCATATATAAGACTTTTAGCCAGTTTAAATTATTTTACGCTCTAAACCGCTATTAGCACATTTCCATTGACTGCAACGATATAATGATTACATCACAATTGAAACCTTGGTAGTAAAAGGTATACAAGTTATATCACATATGAAACTTGAGTTGTAAAATGTACAGGAAAATGAATGCTTCAGGAGTGAAAAATTATTTTCGACATTAGTGTACAGCTCTTTAATATATACAAAGACGCCAACAATTTTTCAAGATATTGTAACAAGATCATACATGAAACAAAAAACAAGACTAGTAACATTAAAAATAGAGAAAGCCACACGTTTCTAATGACATTTTAGGCACTGAACCTGTCAATAATTTATATACGTGTCTTAACAATATTGACTGATTTATTTCTTTTTGTATTTAATTGTCGATTAATAACGTTCAATAATTCTTCACTTATATACGATGGTATTAGTTTCATGGGAGAGAGAAACCACTTTTACAAGTTACTGATCCACGAATATGTAGAGGAAACCACTTTGGTAAGTCACTGATGTACGGATATGTGCGGGAAACCGTTTTGGCAAGTCACTGATGTACGGATACGTGGGGGAAACTGTTTTGGCAAGTCACTGATGTACGGGTATGTTTAGGAAACCACGTTGGCAATTCACTGATGTAGGGTATGTGGAGGAAACAACTTTGGCAAGTCACTGTTGTATGGATATGTGTAGAAAACCACTCTGGCAAGTTAATGATGCACGGATATGTGTAGGAAATCACTTTGGCAAGTTACTGATGTACGGGTATATGAATTAAACCACTTTGGCAAGCTAGTGATGTAGAGATATATTGTCATGTATGACTATTTAACGTTTTGATGTACTGTTAGTCTGCGGACCTTTGTGAAAGGGGGGGGGTGGGGTTGATTTGCACTGGCGCTTTTCCGGCCCAAAGGGCCGATGCGCGCCAAAACTTGGCGTCATTGAAAATGCTTTTAAGCTGGATAGTATATAAGGGAAGAGTATATTATTTAGGACAAGAAGAAGAAGTTTCAATACTAGTGCTATGGACATTGTAGCATTATAGCCGACTAATTTTGGGCTTGATGACTAAAAGAAGAAAAAAAAGTGTTTACAGAGGGTCATTATTCACTATGATGACCGTTTCTTAATGTAGTTATGCAATCCATATTTACAGTACAAGATGGGCAGGTACATGGGTTAAAGAGAGATTTTGGGAAAGGTGGGCGTTAGAACACTCAAGATGTTATAACATATACGGGACACAGAGTATAATACAGGAAGAGCTGAACAGTATACATACACAATACCTGGACAAAAAAACAGTAGAAGCGTCAGCTCATATCAGTTCTGTTCGGGTAAAAAAACGACAACAACCACTTTAAAAGCAACAGATAGGCCGATCCAACCATGATAACATTAAAAAAAAAACAAAAAAACAAAAAAAAAACGGATTATTAAAAACGACGACATCTGCTAAGAAAATTGGCCAGGGCCTGGAAAGTCTTATTTCGGTTCGCTTTAGGATTTAAAACAGATGCTAACGTAAAATGCCGAAGGCCAACGGAGCGTAAGTCCCGGTAAAGAACACGGCGAGCGTTAGAGTGCCGGGTACACGTAAATAAGAGATGAGCGATATCATCGTTAACTAGGCATATGTCACATAACCCAGATGGGTGCAGACTCATTTGTGAAAGCATAACAGGCCCTGTTATATGTGTACAGCGCGGACCGGAACGAAAGCACCTTGTTCAATGCTTTGTTTATTTTATTGGCTGTTCATTGGCTGTTAATTCTGTGTTTAAGAATAGTTGAATCCACCTGGAACGTATATAAGCCGTGTTTTCTGTGCAGAGAGGGAGGTATTTTTGCTGCATCCACTGGAAGCCAGGAGAATGTGCGACGCTCTCGTATCGAGTCCATTGTATTGATATGAGCTGGTGATGCCAGTTTCGTTTGGGAGGACAGATTTCTATGCCGGCACCGTTTGTGTACCACAGTTGTACTGATGTCTGGTTTAAGTGAATTTCTGCGGAAGTCACGTTTATTGGTGTTCGGATCTTTATTATGATTATACAGTGTTGACTGTGTAATTTGTTTAACACGCTGACCTCACCTGACCGACAAGGTCGTCACGGACTCTAATCGGAAGTTTTCAGTTTTGCAAAGGACGTTCGTTCTGCCACAAGGTGACATTACACTACGTCTCTGAACGGCTCGTTTGTGAGTTTCTGCGGGAGCTGTGACTGTTCTAAAGTGGATTATACCTCCATGCCTGGATTTACCCTGTGTTGTGCTCTGCGGGTGTGACGTCATTCAAAGGCTTGACTGTTCCAGTTCTGTGTAACCTGTGTACTGTGTTCGCGTTCGCTAACCTAGCGAAGTACCTGACTGGGACAATTTGTGACTTCTGTGAACTGTGTGTTTATCCCATGGTCTTTACGTTGGATCTCCTGGAATACGTTCCTTGGGATACAAAGGTGAACTGGAAACTTTTAAAGACCGGTAATACTGATGTGTATGTTTTTTTTATGTTGTTGTTGTTGAACTGTCTGTAAAACTGTACGTCTCATTTTATATATAAAGCATTGTTTACATTGTAATATTGAGTCACTGAGTCTGTTTTCTGTTGCTGTTTTCAATACCGTAACAATATGAAGGAAACCACTCTGGCTAGTCACTGATGTACGGGTATGTGGAGGAAACCACTTTGACATGGTACTGATGTACGGATTAATGGAGGAAACCACTTTGGCAAGTTACTGATGTACGGATATGAGTACCATATTGGTAGAAGAGTGGTCTTCACTGATCTGCGCAAACGGTCGCACAGTCGACGTAGAGGACCGATTGTCACCCAGAGTCCACGAACAGTGAATGCGGGGGTTTGCACAAATTCCCTGCATAAGACTGAAATTGAACCTGTACCTCATATGTCCGAACAATTGAGAGATAGACGCCTTCAACCCCTCGGCCATCAACGGTTTCGACAATATCCAGTCTTTCATATTCATAACCATATCCCGCAGCCTGGCATTAAGCAAAATAATCGCTTTTACTGAAAGGTTGTCCGTTCAATGTTGAGATCATGATTATGGGGACAGAATCTTCAGGTCATTGATACGAAGCATGGGTCATTTGCATGCCTTCGTCCTGCAAAACAATGCATTTAACATTCAGTGCACGGATACGTGATGCACGAGTTGAAATTAAATACCGAGATATGTTGTCAATAACATTAGTAGCAAAACATGACAGGAGCGTAATGATAATCGGAGGTTCTCAGAATGACAAACTTCGTCGTGTTATGGCGTTTGTGACAAAAGCTTCAAAATTACGCAGGTTTTAGTTCTATTAGTGAAATGGCAAAATAGTGAGGAAAATGGCTATCAGAAGCGATACAAGCGTCGTTATATCGTCGGTCTGGGTAGAAACGGTAATCTAAACCTTTTACATAAGGTGTTTAGGTAAAATTGGAGATTCTCACCATCCAGATAATGACCATAACTCATCAGTGACACCCGAAACTCATCAGTGACATAAACCGTTAGGGTTTAGAGAAGCCACTCAGCCCATTAACTAGTCAGTTACATTTAATCTGCAGAAAAATTACCCGGTGAATTAATATACGATAAGACTAAAATCAGACTTTCATAGGCTGATTCTGTAAAGTTCTTAATATAATCATTTTGGTTAGACTAATGTTGTAAAGCAGAGAAGAAACCAACAACCGAGGAGTAAAACTGGCGCTTATCGAACAGACAGTACATTACGATACAGGCACATACAAACATAACATATGTAGATCAAATCAAGCTATCCACACGATAGGCGCAACCATGGACCAAGGACGAAAGATAGCCAAGTGACATGATCATCTCGGATCTTTCCGACTATTCTGGGCGATATTAACGCCATGCGTGAGAGATCCTTGAGGCCGAATGACATTGTTTGATTTCTTTACACTATTAATGGGGTTTTCCACTGTACTCAAGATTAATTTACATATTCAGTACTGTCAAATCCCGCTTCCCAACACGTGATTTAGGACAGGGCTTTATCCACGTACTATTACATATCTGGTATAATGAACGCATTAGGCTATTACTGCATGTTAAAGAGTGAAAAGTCGTGAATAGGCACACAATGTTAGCTATATATCAGCTGTCAACATGACCCTGATTACAATGACCCTGATTACAATGACCCTGATTACAACGTAACCTTGTATACTTCGGAATAAAAGTCCAAGGGAACAAATATATAGCCATGATAATCTTCTCTTTACAACAGGAGATTCGTCATCAAACAAATCATAATGTTCCTCTCTTGAACGTGCAATACAAAATGCCATAATGTACAACATACAGCGACAGTCCAGTTATATATATAGAGATCTGAGAAGACAATGATGACCTTTAGTAGAAGTTCCAAATTCAACTTGTAACTTGTGACTTCTAACTAGATTAGGTAAAGTAATTCTACTTTGAAATTACAAGTTACAACTCATGATAACTCTTACTAGATATTACACATCTTGAATTTATTAAATAATTCACGCAAAAGTATGTTTCCAATAAAAAAAGAGCCACTGGGATTTGAATTCTCAAAGAGATGTCCATTCTCTGCAAAGACTTTGTTAATTCAATATACTATGGACGCATCGGTTCGAACGTAGACAGCAATACGAATTTTAACCTAACCAAAAAATGATAAAACTGAAGACGAACATTAACCAAAACGAAACTTTGACAACACACAGAAATTCATAAGGGGGAAGTTCAGTAAGAATATTTTTCTTTCTTAATGTAATGTGCGTTATTTCAATAAAAATAATATCGCTGTTTTTGGAGGTTATTACTAAATAAACATCTTTTCTGTATGGTCAAAATACCTCTGACACGCAAATTTACAGCATTGTTCTAAGAGTTTGAAACTTAAACTTTTTAATGGTACACAGCCGATTCTTCGCCTTACCATACCAGGTCTTTTCAGCTGACCAAGTTGTTTCCTCAAGAGCTAAAACTGTTCATACCAATCGTCATTAGCGTGATTGAATGTACGGCATATTAACCGGGAGAACAGGGTTCACGGCATCTGTAGAAGGGGCACAAAATAATTGCTCACGTCGAAAAACAAGAAAACTTGAAAGCCCGGAATATATTGAGAAACGATTATGTCAAACTGATAAAATGACTGAGTGACGATGACTGAATGAATAGACTAATAGCGACCTGAGTGACGACCTGTTCTGTAAGCTTGGTTTGGCAGCTGCTTATTGGCCGACTGGATTAGCTGCAAGTCATGGGTTAACGCCGAGCCACTTATGATTTAAGCGTTTCTGGAGTGATGCTTGTCCCAGGTGTATTGCTTTATAAGTGCCAGAAAAATTATGCTAGGTTAGATGGACCTGACATACCATTCAATTCAACAGCAAGAGATGACATCATGCGTCAGACATACATTGTATCTGCCTTTTAAAATCGATCTCCAAAAATATACTATCCAAAAAAAGAAACGCATAACCCGGTTTTTTGCGGAGGTGATGCAGTCTTTTCAATTATGCATAACTAAATAAGAATTGCTATTCTGCAAATATTTTTTTACACAGATTAAGGAAGGGTCCATATCTAGACAACAAGGCCATCAACTTGAGGTAAGACACTCACAATGAGTCTCCCACTTGAGTGGAATGTCAGTATCTGTTGTGACCACCACGGGCACGAATAACAGTTCTGACACGCCTTGTCATGGACTGGATGAGACGCTGGATAGAGGCCTGGGGAATGTTCTGCCACTCCTCCTGCAAACATGCAACTTGCTCTTGAAGCGTTTGGGGTTGAGGTTGACGTTGGCGTAGACGTCGATCAAGTTTATCCCACAGATGCTCAAATGGGTTAAGATCCGGGGAACGGGACGGCCAGGGTAGCACATTTACATTGTTTTCGGCGAGGAAGTCCCTTGTGACACGTGCCGTGTGCGGTCTGGCGTTGTCCTGCTGGAACAACTCCCGCTGAACGTCAATGACAGGTAAGAGGTGTGGCTGCAGGATGGTGTCTCGGTAGCGTACGGCCGTAAGATTTCCCTGAACGTGGACAAGATTTGTACGACCAGTATACGATATTGCTGCCCCTATCATTACACTCCCTCCACCAAATCTTTCCACTTGGCGTACGCAGTTAGGGGCATAACGTTCGTGAGCACGTCTGTAAACCCGGTTTCTACCATCACGTCTCTGCAATAGGAATCTGGACTCATCACTGAACAGTCCATGCAGTCACGTTGTTACACCATCGGAGGCGATTGGCGCGATGGTGAGGACGCAGCACGATCCCAACATAGTCCTGGCTCTCAGTCCATGTTCCCTCAGCCTGTTCCGCACTGTCTGACCTGATATCCTCCTCAGTCCCGGTATGCTGACTGCTGTGCTTTCAGCTGTAGCACAACGGTCACGCAAATGGAGGACCCTTATGTAGCGATCTTGGGCTGCTGTAGTGACACGTGGTGGACCTGAACGCCGACGGTCATTTGTTGTCCCAGTATTGTTGTAGCGGGCAGCAAGCCGTGAAATCGTGCTCTGGCTGACGTGTAGACGCCTAGAAATGGACGATTGGGACTCTCCAGCTTGAAGTCTTCCAATGGCAATATTTCTTGTGACAGTGTCAAGACGTGGCATGTTGAATCAGCTTGAAAACACCACTTGAAAGACGCCGATTTCCGGCCCAAAGTTGGGGTTTTATAGTCACACACTGCAAGCTTTCCATGCGTAAGTTCGGCGTGTAAGTCTGCACGTGATGCAGTGTGTTGCTGTATTTTTTACTTCTTCCAAAAACGGCCTCCAAACTCAACATTTTCAACCAAGAAATGTTTTGAGGAATAAAATGTGTGCTAACTGTGACTATTAACAATATTAAAACACATTTTGCTCATGAAATGAAGACAAAATGTATTTATTTCATTTTAAAATAAAACAAAACACCTATGCGTTTCTTTTTTTGGATAGTATACATGTTTTATCAAATGCCTTAAGGTAGAGGAAGGTGTAGTACAAGGGAAATTGTTACAACCACAATCCAGACTGTCAACAGAAAGAGCGTAATACAAGGCGATATTGTTAGAACCACAATCCAGACTGTCAACAGAAAGAGCGTAATACAAGGCGATATTGTTGGAACCACAATCCAGGCTGTCAACCGATCAAAACGAAGCACGAGGCGAATTGTTTGAACCATAATTTAGGATGTCAACAGAAAGAGCGTAATACAAGGCGATATTGTTAGAACCACAATTCAGGATGTCAACAGAAAAAGCGTAATACAAGGCGATATTGTTAGAACCACAATCCAGGATGTCAAGGGAACAAAGCATAGTACATGTACAAAGTGATTCGTTAGAACCAAAGTTCAGACTGCCAGCCGAATAAAGTGTTGTACAAGGCGAAATGCTAGAACCTCAGTCCAGCCTGTCAAGGGAACAAAACAAAGTAAAAGGGGAAGTAATCCAGGCTGTCAACAGAACTAAGCGTGGTACCGGGCGAATTGTTAGAGCCACATTCAGGCTGCCCAACCAACAAAGTGTGGTACAAGGAGAATTTTCTTCCACGGCTTGATCGTGCAGGTTTAGTCAGTTTTAAATTAGTACATAAATAAATAGATTTTTGCCTGCCTACGTCGAATGTCTGGTCTATTAAATCTCTCTTAGTATTAGTTTACAAATGACAGGAAAGGAAATACGAACACGTTACAAACCAGGCTTCCAATTCAGCCAGCCTCACCCATAAAAGCAATGCACATGGAACATATCCCCTCCGGAGTTGTCGTTCCTGCATCGAGTGCCTCCATACATGAGCCAACCTGTGAATGTCTTAATGTCGAAATCCCTGGAAAGCTACGGGACAAGCCTTTTTGTCTTTGTGTCCATCGATCACATTTGTGACAGTTTGATTACATTACTGACGGATATAATGTTATCAACAAGCTATACGAATATAGCTAAATGAGCGGAATTATATTACGATTTGGATATTTGTCGGGCACATTTAATTTTGACACACTGATGAGCATTATCTATCAGTTCTACCCTAGTTATTTGTGTCGGTTTCCCCGACAACCCTGCTTTAGTTTTCGTCTGTGGAATCTATTGTCAGCAGGCTACGTAATACAAAAGTAGGCCTTAGGTACGTTACAAATTCAATGAAACTGTACAGTACGTATTTAATTTTTGACATAATGTTGAGCATATTTATCACTAGTTTGTCCTGGTTATAGCACTGGGTTCACCCGCCATCGAGCTGTGGTTTTGATGTGTCGTTTGTACATATTACCAGGAGATAACATCAGGGAAGGCCTAATTTTAGAAACGCTGACAGATACAAGTGTTCTGGAAACGATGGAAGCCACTAACACTTAATACGGCTGGCTTTTAAATCAAGCTCCTGATCACAATGTTGTGGTATTATCTCTCAACCGAGGGGATTAGCACGCCAGGGCGCCGGAATGACCCAGGAGCCTCCCACCAATCAGTCGCTTTGAGTTCAAATCCAGCTTATGCTGGTCTCTTCTCCTGGCGTTCGTGAGAAGGTCTGGGGGCAACCTGCAGATGGTCGTGAGTTTCCCCCGGACTCTGCCCGGTTTCCTCTCACCATAACGCTGGCCGCCGTCATATAAGTGAAATATTTTTAAGTACGGCGTAAAACACGAATCAAATAAATAAATAAATCAAACATATGTCAAGAATGAATGATTGAATCAGTATGGATTAACGCCATTTACCTCAACAAGTTGGTTATGTAGTTGCCTGGTGGCTGATGGTTGTCAGCGTAAAATAAAACACACACAAAAAACACTTGTGTTCTTTGCAACGAAAGCCTTGTGTCATATTTGAGCAACTGTATCCTGATGTGTTGGATGCTACACATAATACTCGTGATGCAAAATACATCAGTTTTTGTTGTATCAACACGAGTTAGGTTGTTATTCAGCAAATGACCTTATCTTGGTTTATCACAAGGTTGTGTTTTATTATTTTGTAACACAAACATGTATACTTCACATTTATTTAACACATGTTTGTGTTGGGGTAACACATGTCTGTGGTGAATGAAAACAACACAAGTTATTATGTTAGATTTCAACACAAGTGTTTTTTGTGTTGCCTTCTCGCATCAACCAAACAAATAGAGTTATTTATCTTATGAAGTTGTGCCTCTACCGATTGTATATGCATTAAAAAAAACACCCAGCTAAAAACATTTCCATGCATACTTATGGTACACTTCCCGCCATCTTGACACCTAATAGCAAAGGTTTTTCACACTAACGTTATAGGAAAATGCTAAAATTCAAGACAACCATTTCACCTCAGGGTGAATTGGAAATATTTTTCTCGGATAATTTTTAAATATTTGTGTCACTTGTATAGTGATTCAGAGGAAAAATATTTTCAACAAAGCAACTATACCAATTGAAAATAACGACGAAATTTGGTTTCTATATTGGCAATATCAGCAATTTAAAGGATTATAATGAGTGAGACGTAGCTCAGTGGTAATGTACCTTGTAGGAACCATCTTTGAAATAAATTGTGAGTTTTGAAATGAAAATTACTTTTGTTATAAAAACTGTCCATTTTTGAAATAAGTTCCATTAAATGTGACTTCTCTCGAGGAGAATCACTGACATCCAACAGCATGCACAATATCTATATTATGTATAAATATGGCCAACTATCCACAGTCCTTGTTTGCATACATGTTATGGTCATACAAGGTACTGATATCAGAAAGGTTTTTATTTCTTCACAAATTCTGACTGATGTTTTTCAAGGCACTAGTATAGAAGATCAATATACCTACACTGTTTAGCGTTAAGCCAAGGGCCGCTACTCTGAAGCCACAACTTCAATCCAATGTTTATTTTCATCATCTAATCCACTAATTCCGTTTATTTATTGACAACTATAATAGAGCTGGTCATCGTCAACCCAAATCACTTGTAACAGAGATGTCAGTTTCGTGAACTCACCTTGCGCTTACAGAAATACTGTACTGTGTACGGGTGAATGCTTGAAAGCTAGTATATCATGTATCTGGTTGTATTTTGTTTTTGTGTTTCGCGTTAATACGACAACTAGCTTTCTCAATCGTGGAATACATTTTGTTTATAGATCAAACTGAGCGGTCTAGGACCCGAAGAAAAACCGCCTCACCTCAGCAATTTCTCGATGATCTCTTCCACGATTAGCCATACAAATAGATCACACAGACGCAAACATATGCAATCCTTGAGCTATGAACGTTTTCTTTGAAAATGTATTTCTTTCATTAGAGGTTAACGCAGTATTAGGGATTGTCTTCAGGTGGAGGGAATTGGATTGATCGGAATAAACCCCCGACCTTTGGACAGTAATTTTCACACCTGACGTACATGTGTTTGTTATATTTTTTCATGACACGTGCATCGCCCACGATCCACTTTAATGTCCTGCTTTTTTCGAGAGCGTGATAGCGAATGTGTGACTGACATAGAAAAGAGCAATGCCATATGCTGCCTTAATAGGAACACTGCCTTTATGAGTAATTTTCACTTCCAAGGCGAAGAAAACGAAAACGTAATTCGACACACGAGAAGAGTTCAACATCTTACTCCCTGTCGGAAGAACTCCCAACCCTACACTCCCTACCCTCTTACTCTCTACGTTCGCTGTAGATGATTGTCACCACCAACAAATTTTGTAATGAAAGCCTGAAAACGACAAGGACACTGAACTTACGATGATGAGACAAGAATTGAATTCAGAAAACTTAAAAATTCTGTTTCAACCTATGTTTGTTTTAACACTTGACACAAACGCATTCTCTTTATCTTAAGAAGATGATATCATGTACAACACAATTACAGGATTCCAAGGGATCCCTGAGGCAATTTTATTGACGAATGTCTCACAGGTTGCAAAGGCCAAGCTAGTCTAATGGTGGCAGTGATGAAAAGCGAGAGAGGCACATGCTCTGTAAGGAGTATTTCTTCCATGCATGTTGAAAACCCTGTCTTACTCGACTTCATAAACCAAAATGCACAGCCATACTCCTTACAGCGCAGGCGTTGATCTCTATATTTCGCTTTACAACACTGCCACCAATAACCAATTTTGCACAGAAATCTTGAACAACGCCAAGGTCACTAGGATCACGGTGATGACGCAGAAAGTGACGTCCGATAACACAATTAATCCGTCTGAACCTCTGTCTCTACTAATTATTTATACTCATACATTCTCTTTATCTAAAGTGTGTTATCAGCATGTTATCTAACGAACACCTAAAGCAATCTTATTGATGAATGCTGATTAAACAGTTCCGCGGTAGGACACAAGTGATGAGGCTAAGTCGAAACAAGCCTATATCCCTCCCACAGGCTCCAAATGTCAAGCTCGTCTGTTGCAAGCAATATTGTCTGGTTGCAGTGATGCAAAACGAAAGGCAGAGATCGACTCATGCGCTATAAGGAGTATGATGCGTAGCGCGCATTGGCGCTGACGTGATTATCCAATCGTTGTAGTTCCAAATCACGATTATTTTGTTTGAGGTTATCTAAGATTTTTATGATATTAAAGCTACAAGCATAGTGGGTATTATTCGACCAGTGACAACAGTGTAATAGTTGGCAAATGCTCACATGTAACCGGTGAAATCCGGTCTTCTGTCCGTTTTCCTCAGTTTTGGTTTATTCTAACAGCTCTTGTAAATGGTTTTAAATGTAGCACTTTACATACCCTCTAGCACAAGCAAAATTAGGTTTAAAAATACAGTGACGTTGGTTGCAATTTATTAGATATCATTGGTCCAGAATTATTCACAATGCAGTGTCGCAGTCATAGTCATATATCAAATAAACGCTGGAAATAATGGCACACGTACGAGAAAGAGACTTGTCGTGTTGAATAAAGAAGTGCGGCTTAAGCCTTTATTAGATCGTATGAATGTAGAACAAAAGTATAACCGGGCCACGTAACAAGGAATGGTTCTGGCAATCTGCATGTAGTCAAAATCAACGACAAATGACATGAAGATATGACCATTCTGAAGTGTAAGAGTGAGCTATGAGACAGAGTTGTATGTGCAAATAGTAACACATATTAAACGTCTGATATTATTTCAAGCAAACAATACACGCAGTCATTAATACAGCATTATAAGTGCGTAACGACCCAAAGGAAAACTGTATTACGGCTTCATAAAATACAAAGCTAAACCATTATCCAACAAAGCATACCTACTGTTACTTGTCCAGCCAAATACCTTGCCATATAAACAGGAGTCATAAACAATGAACATGTTAAGTCATTATCACAAACATATTAATAGAACAACAAATTAAAAAACACATCTGAAATTAAGACCACCCCTCATCGTATCCCAATGAAAGAATAAAAATTCTCTTCGGGATAAAAGCACTCAAAAACAATCATGTAAATTATGCACACGAAGAGAAACAACACAGACAATTCCGATAAATCTTTATCACTGGTGTAGGTGTAAATATATAACGTAAACACCTTAAGTCGTCTCAACATGGAATGGTCCACTTGGAATCTAGCACTAAACAGTAATGCTCAAAATTCATATCCTCAAAACTATCCTGCTGTATATACTTGAAAAAGGATATAGAAAGAGATTATATGACCATTATAAGGCTTCAAATTGGGATGCGGTAAATACTCATACATACAGGTGGTAACATACATTGATATTGTTTCAAACGATCGTAGCGATTAGAAATTTGATAAAATCGATGAAGGTACAATTATTACGTCTACCTCCATAATAGAACAATAACCAATTCACAAAACCATATAATACAAAGAAAACACAAGGCGACAAAGTACTGTTACTTAGTTCAAAGAATATTGTTTTATAAACCTGACTAAAAATGACAAAAACAAACATTCACTCGGTATTAAAAACATAATATAACAGAGAAAACATATAATAAAGAGAACATCTGGGATAAAGAACCTGTCATTTGCAAGGAAACACAAAATACCTTTGGTCCCATATTATATAATATTTGATTCCTTATCAAGGTGTCAATGTAACACTAACACTGACAACTGGTTCTCACGTGAAATGGTTAGCATACAAAAATAAGCAGCACTTTAGAAAGGTATACTCAACCATAACTGCACAAAACTATTGTACTGTATATACATGTAATTGAAGAAAAATATGGTAAATGGTGATATGCTAGATTTCAGTAGTCAAGCTGGATTACACTAAGTCCGTATACAAGTGGTATAACACACTGGTGTTTTTTCAAACAAAACCACCCACAATGTCGATTAAATTCAGTAAGCAAAGTTACCAAGGCACTGCATTATGTAATCCATATACTCTAACCAATATCCAAAAGGAAAGTACAAACCAACACGGTATTGTTTAATACTTACTTCATCACTTGGCCAAAATACAGCTGGTTCCCTGAAACAATAAAATGCAAACCACTACTATCAATAACAGCAAATATTAATGATAATAATTGCACTGCATGGTATTAAGAAGCGTCTCCAACGTGAACCTGTCTTAAGAAATACAAGTTCCGTTCACATTATAAAAAACCCATCATCAAATTAAGTTGGCAAGCCTTGGAGAAGACACAAACAGGTCTTGTTCACTGTCAAAAAATCGTAATCCTTCATCAAGGTGTAAATGTGACATAAACCAAAGGATATCTGGTCCCCACGTGGAATATTCAGTGTGGAAATACAGCAAAGGGAATGCTCATCATTCAAAACTAACTTACTGTATATACTGCTTGACGAGCAATGTATGGCAAAATATTATATATTCAATAGTTTCAAAATTGAATTGCTCTACAACAAAAATTCGTACTAGTACTGATACACATTAATATTACTTCAATCAAAACTACACAAAATAATCCGTAGTTTGATAAAACCGTAACTAAGTCACTGTATTATAAAACACCACAATAAACTGACAGAATATTGTTACATAGTTCAAAACTCAATCAAAAATGTTCTTTCTTTTCCATAAAACAGGCTTCAAATAAGGTATATACGAGTATCTGGAGGCCAGAATCCTAATATTGCAACAAACAATACAAATATATGCCTTCTGGGAAAAGGATATTCTTCACAAGAAAATCAGTTAACTTTGCTGCACAAAGCTCTTTATAAACCGTTCCTCAAGCTGTGCAAAAAATTACAACATCCAAAGTTCTTCAATCAAAGACATATCATTTCACGATACTGTCTGTCAACATGACAATAAAAATATACATATAAAAAAAGCAGACAAACTTGCATTGTTCCACTACCATAGCGGTACTCAAACTGGATTTTCTGTTATTAACAAAACCAAGAAATTGCTTCCAAACAAACGAAACAACCGATACCACAGAACTATGTCCACGGTTTAAATGTCAAACAACAATATTTCAAACTGTGTAGTATAAGTACATAAAGATTTAAAGACAAGAAAACAATAAGTGGTGTAGTTATCTCAATACAAACTTGAAATATCAGTATTTCTGACAGCAAGTAAACGCAAAATGTAAGCACTATAGAAGTAAGTAGTAAAAGATGGCGCCAACATTAGGCCATATATACAGGATTGATATATATATTCATTGCGGGGGTAAATATAGGTCAAGAAATATTAACACTTTTTGAAATGACAAAGACATCTGAGCAAACATTTCAGGATTATTTGTACTCGCTTGTCGATCTATTATGAATACCTTGCTCTTTGGACCGCCACACTTCCTGAAAATCTTCAAACATGGCCCAAACATTGGATACAATTCTGTCCAACATATGTTTGCTGTCTTACCCATAACCAAAGCATAATTTCGATGCGAAGACACCTACGTACCAGTGACAATAGTTAGAGTAATTTTCACCGTTCCTTTTCATTATATTATCTCTTCAATTGCGAAGGATTGTTAACACGTGATGAAGGATCTTCCCACAAAGATCCTTGCTTGTCTCAGCCTGAGTCCACGTGTACACATCGGATGGTGTCTGTTGGCCGTGCAGCATGTCTGGATACCTTGTTCTAGTGTATCCCTTATATCCCAGCGTCGTTTCCAGTTCCTGGGCAAGTTGGAACAATGTGGGGTCGTTAAGGCCGTCTGCAATTTCCCCCAACTCATGGGCTCGGATAGCGTTATGGTTGGCATTAGTCTTATACAGTACAGCTTTCATGGCTTTTTCTGCGACCTGTAAAAATATGTCATAACATGATGAAATTCATTAACATTTATCCGTTACATCAAAGATTTTACGTCTTAAGAAACATTACAACTATAAGAAACATTTTTTGCAACACTGCATTTTAAACAGCGGATTCTACGAAGGTCTTTTCTGGAAATATTGTGACCAGTGGCGTGACGTATGACAATGATAGATCGCTACAATTACTCCCAGATTCAATAGATAACCGTAGAATCCTATATGTTTTCACTTGGTTTAAAAAATTCTGAAAAATAAATCGTTTTCTGGACAGTGTTTTAATGGCCCTTCATCTGACATATACTTCAAGTTAGTGTTTTCTTTGTCTTTAAAAGGAAGGACAACACCAGAACAAATGTATACCTTCATCGCTAAAGTATACCAGAGGAAGTTAAAAAAGTACAACTTTATATTTTTGTGATGTTGCACAACCGAGATATTGCAGTTAAAAAAGCTGAATCACGCAAATTGCGATAATCGAAAGCGCCGCCGTGTTATCAGATTTATTCGGAAATTCCACCAGACTCGAATTATTTCTATAACCTAAGCACGCGTCTGATTCCGCTAAAATCCTTCGAACCTTGTTTTGTTTCAAAACCATAGGTGCGCGTGGTATGCATCACGTAACATCATGTTTCCGGTTGATCTATAATGACGCATCCCATGGCTGCTTAAGAATTCCTAATCAGAAGCTGATTTGAAAAGTAACCCAGCAAGTAAACAAATAATGTCTACGGTCTGTTTCCATTCCTCCCACTAAATAATTCAGGTTACGTTATTTGATGTCTATTCTTTTAAGATTTTTGTTACATAATCTAAGCCATCTTCTTCCCCTGGAATTGAGAAAATACTCTACAGTTATTCAAATAAACAAAAGTACTGCCTTGTTGAAATATCAAGCATTTGACTAATAAGGATACCTGTTCAACTCCCTGCCAGCACTCGCCAACTCTTGATGTTTTGTAATTTACGCCACAATATCACCCTCATGTTGCGCTTTACAAGTATGCAGAACTAGAGATCAGCGATTGAGCATCACCATCGTGTTGTTGTGCTCTATAAGTATCCACAACCCGAGACCACTGATTAAACATCACCCTCATGTTGTTGTGCTTTACAAGTATGTAAAACTAGAGATCAATGAATAAACATCACCCTCATGTTGTTGTGCTTTACAAGTATGCAAAATCCTAGATCAATGATTAAACATCACCCTCATTTTGTTGTGCTTTACAAGTATGTAAAACTAGAGATCAATGAATAAACATCACCCTCATGTTGTTGTGCTTTACAAGTATGTAAAACCAGAGATCAATGATTAAACATCACCCTCATGTCGTTGTTCTTTACAAGTATGCAAAACCAGAGATCAATGATTAAACATCACCCTCATGTTGTTGTGCTTTACAAGTCTGTAAAACCAGAGATCAATGATTAAACATCACCCTCATGTCGTTGTTCTTTACAAGTATGCAAAACCAGAGATCAATGATTAAACATCACCCTCATGTTGTTGTGCTTTACAAGTCTGTAAAACCAGAGATCAATGAATAAACATCACCCTCATGTTGTGCTTTACAAGTATGCAAAACCCTAGATCAATGAATAAACATCACCCTCATGTTGTTGTGCTTTACAGGTACACAAATCCCGAGATCATTCCAGGCATTCCGTCTTAAGTTAGTCAACATTTAACTTAAGACGGATACCAACACACAAAAGGCAAAGTCGTAAATTTTGTAATTTACAGTAAATAATACGCAGATAATGCATCAACGAACATTGCCTCAATTTAAATCATTGTGATTCGACAAAACCTGAGATCTACATTTACACGGTGTACAATTCAACATGCCGTCCATAGTCTAGTTAATGCTTTGCCCAGTTAGGGAAGCTCAAAATCTTGGACTAAAAATCTGATAAAGGTTACTTACCTGCTGACATTTAAAACAAATCCAAGAATACGAAGGTTTCGGGCCTTCCTCGTCGTTCCCGATGGCTTCGAAGTCAGCCTGTGCCTGACGGATCCAGCGGCGACCTTCTGACGGCTGGGGGTTGGGGAAGTTAGATGAGGTGTGACCGTAATACCCTTGGTAGCGTCTGCCATCTGTCGTATCCCTGCTATTGAACGCTCTGAAATTCTGTCCATACTGGTTTCCTCTCCTGTTTGCTTTAGTGAAGAAATTTCCGTACGATCCTCCTGCGTAGAATATTCCTCCCCTTGTAGTGTCACTGGTGTCATTTTCCTCTTCAAACGCGGAAAAGTCGCCATTTTCGAACCTCTTTACCAGTGCCAGTATATACTGAGCCACTTTAGTACAAAACTCTTCCCGTTCCGGATTTTTATCGGGATGCCACTTCAGAAGCAGTCTCTTCAAAACCTTCTTCTTGGTAATTTCATCTTTGTGCCATGCGTCTTTCAACAATTTGAAAATTTCCCTTTTCACCTCTTGTAAAGATTTGCTCTCTGTGGCGTCAGGTGTGTGTGTGTTTGTTGCGTGTCCTGAGAAGACCTCTATTTCCCCTGTGGTAGATATCTGTTTCCTGTGGAATGCGTACAAGTCAGTGGCAGGAACAGTGATAATCTCGCCTATGTCAATCTTGTACTCTGTTTGCCAGTCTGAAGCGTCAGCCGCTGAACACACTTCCTTGACAATGGCATATATGTATATTGCATCCCCATCTTCTGATGACAGCATTGGGTCATACGCTTCATACCCCACGTACTGCCCAGGTTCAAAAAATGTGAAACTTTGGTCCAGCAAAAAATGAAATTTAACAGGGACGTAACTTCCAGGGATTGGAAGGTCAGGCTTTTCCTGAAGAGGTTCGTTCATGTGGAACTCTTTAATTCCTTGCCGATTTAAGTAGTCATGAATAGACCGCTGATTGTAGCCAAGAACAAGGACCTTAATAATAAGTACCAATGCTTTGGGTGGCAATTTCATGTGGTAATTGCAAAGGCAATTGCAGATCTGCATACAACATTCATATTCATCATCAAGTAGTTTTTCAATAAAAACGATGTGCATTTCAGATGTATTTTCTCCTTTGACTTCTTCACAGTGTTGTGGATGAGAAAAGTCTTCACTGTTTGAGATAATACTGCCTTGGTACATCAGACAAGTGCTAATTTCCGAGCAACAGAAGATTCTGATAGATGACAGAAAGCTCTGTACTTCCTCAATTTCCACAGTGCAGTCGTGGCGTCCTTCCTCAAACCTATAGTGTTTGATCAAACGTATGATTCCATGTAGAACCTCAGGCGTGGACACCACATTTTGCAGCTTCAGACATTTTTCTGTCTGCTGACACTCAGACCTGCATGACTCTGTCAACTGTGCCTTCACCAATCTTGACAGAAGGCGGGGCCTGTGGCTGTCGGGAAGTTTGGCCCACAAGTCTATCTTATCAACATTTTCTTCATCTAGGTTTAGCAAAAAAACAAAATCGAGGTCTCCAGTAGCCCGTTTCTCCACATAAGAATTGTCAGAAATAACAATATCACATGACTTCTGAATGACACAGGTTTCGCCTCTTTTTCCCGGAAGATACAGTTTGCCTATTTGAACCTGTCCTTCAGACTTGCACAGCTTCTTGTACATTCCTTTCATTGCTTTCAATGCTGCCTTCATTTCGTTGGGTTCAAGGTCGTTATCCTGACAAGTTTCTCTTATCCGAAGAAGAACGTTCTCGTAGTGACTTACGGCCACGTTGTTACTGACACCAACAGAGACCAATAGTTCGCAAAAGGGGCCCAACTCTTTAGGAAGCGTAAATAAATATGGAGTAATCTCATTCTCTGATTTCAGCTCCACCACCACTTGGTCTGGTTTAGCAAAGCATCTGTGATCCTTGATTATCACACAGGGTAAGTTATGAAGTATTTTCTTCAGGTCTTCGCTTAACTTCTTACTCTGAAGAAACGTGTATATGCCAGAGCAAATTTTCAACAGTGTGTCCAAGGTTTTGTGTTGATGCTTCTGCAGTTGTTTGTCATTATTCATGCTCTGTACTATGTTCCGCAAATTCTGAACAACTGCTTCGGGAGTTGGTTCTATTTTGACACCCAATCTGTTCAAAATGTTCTCTTTTTCCTTTTCGTCTTTTGGCACACAATACTCCCTGAAAACATCACAGCTTGACCACACCAGATCTTGGTGTTCCGGCAATGCTGAACTGTTGAAACAAGTCATTGATGGGGAAGATTTGTAGCACAAAGCAATGGCTTGAAGCTCGTGACTCGCAGACTTGGAAACCAGGAACTTTATATTTTTAACTTTTTCAAGAAGAGCGGAATTTTCTTTTTGTTCACAAAACAAATTCTTTATTAAGCACTGGGATTTTTCAAGAATTGTCTTTTCTTCTCGCTCATTGCACCCACCTTCCTCAAGCTGTTTAGCCAGTTTCACAAACATGTCTGCCGACACTTTGTTGGTGAGCCCAGCCATAGTTAGCATGTAATACCATTCATTTTCACGAAACGGTTCCGGGAGAAACTGGTGCCTTTTCAGCATTGCCTTGAACAAATAATGTTTGTGATCATAAAAGAATGATGCTCTCTCTAATTTCTGGTTATAGGGAATGAATGACAGTTCTTGAAGGGCTATTTGTAGATCGGATAAGTTAACATTTCCATCTCGCTTAATTAGATTATCTCGGACGAATTCTAGATGAACACTCCTGGCTTTCTCGTCGAGGCGGCCAAACCCTTTAAAAATGTACTTACAATAGAAATCAATTTCTGAACAGTTGTCAAGTTCCAAATAGCGGTACAGGTTGATGAGCCGGATGTTCTCTTTCAAAAGTACCAACGATTCCTCCTGAGACCATTTCTCCATACCAACACAAGGAACCGTTTTCGGTAAGACTATTGCTTTAACACCATTTATCTCAATACCTTCGTTGTACACTGTCACAAACAACGGCATCTGTCCTAAAAGGGCCCTATGGTCTGGGATCTTCTTCACTTCTTCTAATTGATCTGAAAAATGCTTCAAAATTCCCTGGCAGAGCTCAGGTTTCAGGAGATCGATGACATTGGCTCTCAATGACGAAGACAATGTTTTTGATATGCCCGTCAGAATTCCTCCCACATTGGACAAATGAACTACCAATTCATCCGGAAGTGTATCAGTCTTTAATGTCCTAACATTCTCATCTAAACTGTGAAAGATGTAAAATCCTCCCTGACGCAGATGCTCAGAAATTGGAAAATGACTGTCCATAAATACTTGATCAGCAAATCTTACAGGGACCAGATAAAGGCATTTCTCTCCCTTTTGTGTCCTCGTGGCAGGTAACAAAGACCACGATAGAATGTCTTCCATCGATTTCTGAGCTTCTTTTTGCTTTGGACGCATGATCTCTTCAGTCAGAAAATGCCACACGGATCTCAACCAGAAATTATCAACCACTGTCCTGTCATCCCAATACACGGGTTCATTGCTTCCAAAAACCGACTCATCTAACTCTTTCCGCAACAGAGTACTGAAATCCTTGATTCTAAATTGTTTCACTTGTGGGATCTTTGGCAGGTTTTCATCATCCAAACTAAGGATGATTCTAGCACGGTGGTGAAGAAAGCTACCGGCAGAATGTGGAACTACCTGTGAGTGTTTTGATACAAAAACTTTTTCCGACTCTCTGAAAACCTGCAACGTTTTATCATAGGTCAACAGTAGCGGTAGCCCTTCAAGGGACTCATTCAGCTTGTCATATTTTGTGCAGTATGACAACAGTTCAAAGAAGGTGCCTTCTGTTTTGAAACTTGTATGTTCTAAAGGACATGGAAGGTTGCCTATGACGCAAAGAGGGTATTTACCTGAGTATGTTCGCAAAAACATCACAACTGATTCTGGTGAGACCACTTCTACGCCAATTTTGGCTTCACAAAAGTTTTTATAAATGCTCAGGGGAGTGCTGACAAGATTGAAATCCAACGCAAGTAAGAGAGACGCCATTGTTGAAGACCGTAGTGGCGTTTCCCTAGCTCTTTCCACTATGCCATATCTATAGAAACCCGACACAGTTTCGTCGCACTGTGTTTTCAAAGTATTGAAGAATGCTTCAAGTTCATGTTGTCCAGTTGGCGGCAGCCATTTTTTCACGACCTCCTTCCCAGATAGGGTTTTGTGTGTCACACAGAGCACACGACTGGATGTGGAATCAAGATGTTTGTAAACTGCTAAGCACAAATCCTTCCAGTAGTGGTCCATAGCCTTCTCATTTAGTGGAAAAAATCCGTGGTACTGCTCAATGGAACCTTGTACTGAATGAGTTGCTTGAAACAGTACTTCTTTTAAATCCACAATGCCTGAGGCATACAAAGGTGCTAACAACTGCTCAGCTAAAGTTTTGTTCCATTTTGTTCTAACATCTCCATGTGGCGAATAGTATAGGTGTCTTCGTTGTTCATAGTCCAATGCAAAATCCCCATCAATGTGCACAGGCAGTCCTGTTAGCACTGGCAGAGGAAGGCCACAGAAAGCCTTACATTTTCTCTGTCTTGTCTCTATCAGTGGAAATGCCACGCCACCAATGGGCAAATGATTTAGTGTTTTTTGACTGATGGCTACCTTTAACTCATCTGGAACTTCTTTGGGATTTTCAAACCCAATCCTTTGCTTCACAAACCACCGTTCTGACGTCTGCTCTTCCTGTATTTCTACGAGGTATTTCACCTCTGTTGTGGTCACATTTTCAACAGACAATCCTGAGTGTAATTCAGTAATAACATTTTGGCGTTGCAGATGTATTTGTTTCTTCTGTTTTAAACTGTCTTTGTCCAAGTTAGCTTTGATTTCATATACCGTTTTCAGAGTTCCGTCCTGCGTTACGTCAATAATCTTGATAGAGTGCACATTTTTGGTAAATAACAAGGCTTCTTTACTTTCTTTCTTGAATTCCTTAAAAAGATCGTCCAATTTATTCACCGATATTGGTTCATTTTTGATCTCTGATTTTTCGGCCATACTCGCGTTTCTTAAAGGAAATCTGAACAATGCACCAACGGTATTCTGATTAAGAATACTTTCCGGATAACAAGCAAACGAGTCCGGAAATCGCTTTCGAACCTGAGGTAGATTTTGCCATTTCATGCCACTCAACATTGGAGACATGTTTGGTATGTATTTGCGATTTGGATCAAATGCACACAATATTTCCTCTGTCTGCCTTTTGATCAGAAAAGACGGAACATCCGTCAGATGGTAAACCACGTTGAAGCCAATTCCATATTTCCCCGTTTTCAAAGGGTCATCTCTCTTGCTTCCCTTCCCAAGACTTTGAATTCCTTCCAAATCTTCGTCAGTAAAGGCTGCATCACTGTACACACACAAAGCAGGGCCTTGCAGTTCCTTCCATTCTTCAGAAAAAATCTTCTTATTCTCGTGAGATCTCCAGTCTTTAATGAACTGTATCTCTGTAGCACCAGCGTCATCCGCATTCTGCAGAAGTTCTTTCATAATTGTAGAATCACAAGGATAACCCCGTAATATTCCTTTTAGTCTGTTTGTAAGATCTTCCTTTTGACCAAACGGAATTTGAAAGCCCTCAGCATTCTGAGATAAACACCAGTGCTGTTTAGTTTTTACTCCCAGCAATTCAGCCGTTTCTGGGGAGACACTACTGTGAACGTATCTCATCACCCCACTGGAATCATTTATCCAAGAACAATCATCAAAGCACAGCATTTCGGACAAACAGAGTTTACCATCTTTATCTGGTAGCATTATTTCATTGAGATCCTCCTTTGACAGGGTACCATGTTCAGATTTTACAGTCTCAACGAGAGCTGTCAGCATCCTATTCAAAAGGCGTATGGTGTTCAAATCAAGTGTGACGTTGTTGTATATCTCGTAGAACTCCTGAAGACTATGCACACAATCAAAACGACTAAAGTTTCCCTTTACACCAAGTAAATGCATTGTGTTTGGGTACAGTCTGCTATACCTTTCACTCAACCTGAACAAAAACGGAGAGCAATTATAGTTGAACTTGAAGGCTACACATTGAGGAGACACGTGTTCCTTCTCATGAAAAATACTGTTTAATTCTGTTATTTCCCTCGTCCATTTCGGGATTTCTTCAGATTCTGTGCAACACTTCTCCAGAAAGGAATACACCTGTTCATAAATCTGTTGTAAATTACTTATTTCATCGCTGGAGAGCTCAGATGTTTTAACTTTCGTTAAATGACGCAAATGCAGGATCAAGTCAGCCGCAGAAACTTCACTTAATATTCCAAGCTTCTTCAGAAGAGTCTCTGGAACATATCCCAGTCCGTCGCAATTCAATACCAATCTCTGAGAGCCTATGAGGTTTATGCCTTTGTCATGGTACAGATTTCTTGGACACTCAAACGTTGGTCCCCCGTCTGCTTTCCACTGAAGTGATGAAGGCCAAAGTGTAGGACGGTGCAGTACAGGAAGAAATCGTAGTGTGTTCAGCTTATCCTTGTCATCTGTGGAGAGATCCAGGGAATCTGTCCAGTTCATTTTCACAAGAACACGAATCAGGGCTTTGAGCCTACTGAGAGCTTTATCTGGCTGATGCTGACTTAGTCGTTCAATTGTACTTGCCCTACCTGGAACTTCTGCCGGAGGCAAGATGTCCTTTAACATTCCTAAGTCTTTCAGGACATCCAGCATCAGGGGATTACAGAACGTGATCTTACTTCCCACAGGAAATCGATTTTCCGAATTATCATAGAGGCAAGCTATTTCTCCCTCTGGATGTATCAGATCACAGGGCATACACAGTGATCCACAGTAGTCCACCGGAATACAACGTGTTTCTTTCAAAGCTCTCAATAGGATTGGGTCTCTACCCTTCAGAGCATGAAGCACCAACACATCTCTCTGTTCGGGTTCTATTTCTTCTATTCTTGGCAGGAAAAGTTTCGTGAAAAATTGATGAATAGAGAATGTGTTTTTATCAACAAGCTGGCTTCGTCCAAACCTAGAAAAACATTTTTGGATATCTTCGGGGAGGTCGACGGCTATATTTTCTGTTTTCTTGACCAGTTTATTAAAAACTTCAAACGCCACTTGTCCGGTCTTCCCAGTATCAAATCGAAGTTTGCTTTCGAGGAATACAGCATTTTGCATGTTGGTGAACCTATCTCTGCCTGGAAGTATTTCTTGCTGATCAGATGACAGAGAGCCATAGAATCCGCGAAGAAGAGGCTCCAGGTAAGCGTCGCAGTTTGTTTCTGTTGGCCATAGCTCGAACATCTGCTGGTGCCCTTTGGCTGCTAGCAGTTGTAGGGCGTTGATATAGGATTTTGCCAATGAGTCTTCAAGGAGAATTTCATTCCACTCGCTCCCAAGGTTTTTCTTTTCATCGACATTTTTTTCAGACAGACGACGTCGATCAGATGTCACAGAAAAACTTCCGTTGATCAGAACAGGAAGTTTTGTGGGTATTGGCAATGGCAGATAGCAATAGACCAGCCCGTGTTTTAAAAATCCTGTGGGGCTCTTTTCAATAGGTATGGCTTCGTAAGACTGATTCCCTGTCGTTTGAACTGGGATGACCACACTCCCTTCAGGATGAAGGGCTTCCATTTCTCGGTTTACTGACAGAAAATGAGAAACTCTTTGACCCCCCTTTGAATTACCCTTAAACCAAGTAACTTCAGTTTTTCTTTCACATGCCGGTTTCAAATTAAGCTTCTCACATTTTTCTATGTTGTTAATCATTTGAACCATTATCATATGGTCAGTATTTGACTTAGAAACTTCAAACAACGGAGTTTGTGTTGATGCATCAGTTTCCGTACTTGACAGATGGAAAAACTTGATGTTTGTCACATTTCGGGTGAACATGAGTAAATTCCCGGCACATTCTAAAGACATTTGCAACAGTTTGATCATTTCTCTGTGACTGTAGTGTAGATTGCTGATCTGACTTCGGTCGGCCTGGTCAGACGTTCTCAGTGGAAAACGAAACAGCGTTCCCTGGAAATTCAAAGCGTCCTCTGTGTCAAAGTCACAACCGAATACACCGTTATATGGTTGAAACTGTTCTCTCAGCTGATTAACCATTCTTCTGTTTTTCCTAATGTTCATTTTTAATCCAGGTTTGCCAAGAAAAGTCTCATGAGGATCAAAGATGACAAAAAGATCCCTGCTAACAAAACTTGGCACATCTGTTAAGTTGTACACTGCGTTGAATCCTAACCCAAATTTACCAATCTTGGCAGCTTTGTACAGCTTAGTAGCCCCGCTTATTTTGGTGATGTTCTGAAAGTCTTCATCCGTGAACACTGCGTTGTTGTAGGCCCAAAGCGCTGGGCCTTGGCACTCCGCCATGTTTTCATGTATCAGTCGATTTCGGAAATTTGCATTCTGTCGTTCATCATACAGAAAACACACTCTAGTTGCCCCGGCGTCATCAGCATTCTGGACAAGCTCTTTCATGACTGCAACCCCATCCGTGTAATGCTGTATTAGGTTTCTCAGGCGTCTAGTCAGGGGTTCTAATTGGCCGTAATTCATGTCTAATTCCTGAGCATCAAGCAATTTGTCCATGAGGGGTGACACTCCCAGGGAATACGCAAGTTCACGTGGGACATTTCTATGTACAATGTGCAAGTCTCTATCATCGGCTAAAATGTCCTCCACACTGATCCACTCGGAAGAGTCATAATAAACACACTGGTTGGCTGGCATCATTTTGAAATATTCGTCTTTACCAGCAACTTCCACCGGAATTAAAATCCTGGCTGCTTCCAGCAGATTTCCTTCCTCAACATAGGCTGACAAGTGGTGTAACATCCTGAGAACAATCTGGATATCACGATGTACCTTTGCTTTTTGTCTTGCTTTTGGCTTTGAGTACTTTTTTTCTATCATATGAAGAACGTCTAACATCATCTCTTGATCCTGATTTTTATGACACCCAAAAGACAAGAAGAAATCCTTCAAATCACGCATATCTACCGGCAGACACACCATGTATGGTGCCAGATCCAGGTCTTCATTTGCTTCCTCAACATAGATCTTTTGAGAAGAACTAAATTCTTTACCATTCCAAATCCACTTGCGATCAATTTTTTGGTCATTCATTTCTGACCAAATAGCTTGATAACTGAATTTCTGAAGTTCTCTGTAAATTTTTTTCACAGCCGTTACGAAGAAATCCACATTATCTGGATCGAAATTCCTCATAGTGATCTTCATTTGTTCTAGTAGCTTGGATAATGAAGGAGGGCGACTCAATTCTAACATCTGCACCAAATTTGACTTTTGAGTCTGTGTCAGATCATCTGGCAACACTGTAATTGGCATAACTGAGCCAATCAAATTTTGATATCTTTTGTCCATTGCCTCTGAAGGTTTAGCTAGAAATCTAGTTGAAGAAAACCAAGGCATTTTTTGTGGAAAATGGCTTGGTCTGTCTCTCTTAATTGGCAAGATTGCCACTGTTTTAAGTTTATCCACAATTCTTGATGACAGATCAGTCCGATCCGCTATGGCAGATATTACTGCACGACATTTTCGGTTCAGCACGTCGTGTTCTTTTTCTGTCTGCATGTTTTCCAGCTTTACAGCACAGGAAAGTAGATCCTGTTCTGTTGGCCTACTCTTTAAGCCTAGACTCCGAAGTATGGGTGTATAGTTTTCCCATTCTTTGCCTGGAAACACATCTTCTCCCACAAACAGATCCCTCAGTTTAGGTATTGTCGGATCAAACAACTCTGATAGCTTTCGCAGCGTTCTTTCATCATCTGTACATGGTATAAAGGAAATATTTCCAACCAAATCCCAAACTTCTTTGTTCAAACCTGATCGATTGGAAAAGATATGTTCCATGAAATGAATCACCTGGGAACGCATGTACATGTTGGGCTCTAGCCGCATCTTTTTAAGTACTAGCAACACCAGATCTCCGCGGTTAAGCTGCTGAACGCCAAGCTTTGCACCCAGGCTTTTTTCTGCCAATGATCCATACTTTATCAGTTTACAAGGAAAGGTGATCGGGATGACCTCTTCAGGAGCAGACTTTTGCAGTTCTTGAACAGAAACATGGCTGATATTTTCATTAGGGCCAACAGCTTCAAATAATCGAAGAGAAGTAAGGAGTCCGTGTTCTTGAAGTGTAAACAGTCTGTCACAACTGGCAATGAATGTCACAAATTCTGACCTCTGCTCTTTTGATAGTGACAGGTCCATTGTGTCATGGGTGTAGTCTCTCGCAGTAGACAAAGCTTGCAGAACTGAGCTGGCTGTCGGCTCAAGGACAAACACACCAATAACATTTGGGTGCTTCAACACTTCTGGTACAACTTCTGTCAACACCTGGACGCCCATTTTCTTAACAACAGATTCCACAACACCTGACAGAACTGTCCTGCCATATCTCTTTAGGACTTTCACTGGAGGATACTGAAGTTTTTCAAGAGTAACTCCAAATGGTGCTGAGATGGGCAGAAGGGTTAGTCCTTGAAACTCGCGAAGGTTAGATGGGAATTCTGAGCACAATGCCTTCCAGACATTGGTCATCCACAGCTTGATACGTTCCCTATTTTGTCCACCAAAGATCTTAGTCACCTGTTCTATAAGCTTTCGGAAGTCATCCTTCCTGACAGGTCTCAGTTGTGTCTTCCCTGAATTAACCAACAGAAAATAAGTCAAAATGGTTGCATAAGGTAACAGTGACGTAAATTCTAGTTTACTACCTGCAAATGCAAATGTGCCAGAAAATAGCAACAAGAATGGAAGATGAGCTAGAATCAATGACTGTGGGTACTAATGCCCTGCTGTTGACTATTATACAACATATGTATACTCAAGTATAATGTAGAGAAACTTCAAGTATAATGTACAAACACATGAATGTCTGATAGATCAGAAGATATGCCCCAACCACGAGCGCCTTGCACGCGGAATATACAGTAACCTATGGATTTCATGTACTCAATGGAACATATGATTCTCCTGTAGTTGGTTGGGAAGCTATGAGCAAATTAAAAAAAACATGACCCTGTACATATAGAACTGCTGTATGGCCATTCTCTTTTCAACCTGGTTTCCTCGCTTGATTTGAATGAGAACCATACAATGCCTCTGCACACACAATTTTTTAAACAGAATTGAGCAATATTATTTAGAGGTTATTGCACATGGACCAAAGACAATCAAAGAAAACCCTCAATCTGCAAAAACTTATGAATAAACCAGGCTAGTTTGTTAACTTGTATATTCTAAGTATCACCTGTGAGTTTCATGTAAAATGTTATGAAAACTGAACAATATTTTGAGCAGTTTTTGCATGCCAGCAACAAACAATCAGAATCAAAGAAACTGTTACATGTGCAAAACACTGCCACCGAAAGCATCTAATCTCCCTCTCACACAACCTCTCCTAACTAAGTGCAGGCAAGTTAATAATCTAAACAGATACAATAGGGCTTCCAGCCAAAGGTTTGAACCCCTAAACATTCCCACAAACATCATACCTGACTGAATTAAGATCTTCAGTTTCTTTTTCAGGCCATCCGGAAATTGATGTATTGAAGATTCAGTCAAAAACTGATTTTCTAACCCTGGGAACAAGCATCTGTCAAAGGTTTTCGTGGCACTGAACTTGGTCTCCTCTCTCTGTTAAAATAAAAGTTTTATTTCTGAGCGGCCAAATCCTGGCAGTGCCAAGACTTTTTTCGTTTCAATTTGATAAACACAAAACTATACTTTGCAACATTAAAATCACAGGCAATTTGTATGGAAGCACTTGTGTGATAAATGTATATAAAGATGTTGCTATCCTGATTATTGCAAATAGAAGCCAGATGAAAGTGATAGGAAGCAAACTAAGAATGAAAATAAATATTTATTTAATTCTGTATTATTAGCTTATATACAATATTATATACTATATACTCATTTCTATACAATGAAATGTAGCAAATGTCAGGTCACAAATTATAGATAGTGCTGTACAAAACATTTTCAATTTCAATTTCATTCGAAATTTGTCAACAGCTAGCATGCAACTTATCAAATGGGCTTTGTGGCTTTGTGACTTGGACTTTTGAAGCGTACATGAAGCAAACAGCATTTAATTAGATATCTGTGGGATTTTTTACTTTTTTGAACATCCAAATGGCACAAAAGTCATTATTTGCTGAAGTTGGTTAGAGACAATATTTCCCAAAAGGATTTTCACATGATTCGGAAAATCCATTAACACTTGTACGGACTAGAATGTTACTTAGTTTGGCTTCATATAGATTGTTTCATGAACCATTTGTGATGTGCATTGATTGCACTAATGGTACATCCAGTTTGAATGGAGAAATGTAACGATCACAGTGGACATGAAAATGCATGTGGGTTTAGGTGGGGCTGTTGTTTTGAGGCATGATAGGAATAAGTGGCGAAACAACACCAACATCAGGGGTTCATAGAAGTCGTCGGGAAGAGCCAGTATTCGGTCTGTCATTTCAATAAAAAAAACTCAATAACTGGTTATAATTGATCAATTTGAGGTCGTGTTTTGAAAGAAATATTCAAAAGTTCAATTTGAACATATTCAAAGTTCCGTGAAGCAAACTGCGTTACGAGTTATCTCTCTTTCACAGATATTTTCATGACCCTCTCCATTGATTAGATTTAAGAAGTACAATTTTTGGAAGCTGAAGGGCGTATGAAATCAAACATGAAACATGGTAAGTTTTTTTAGTCTCTGCCAATAGGTTCTCACCGATAATTTGACATACTTCGGCTTCTGGTCGTTCTATTTATGACTTAGCGTTGCGCGAATGACTGCATGTGAACGCACGCGGTCTGACTGGTTTCCTTCCTCTGACACCAGTATCAACTAGCCATAGGAGCCAGCTTGAGTTCCTATATAGGCAGTGATAATTACTTCAGTCAGTGAAGTATAGTAACGTACTAAAATATTCAATTTTTGTATCTCAAATGGTATGTCGGAACAAAAAACCCCTCAATTTCAGTGGAAAAAAACTATGCACCCCTGAATACAGGTAGGCCACATAGGTGGCCTCTTTCGCTATCACCGCAGAGTAGCGCCTGATAGCACAGAGGCTTTCCCCTGCCCGTTGGTTTCAGTAAATGAACATCGATCACCGTTCACAGCACTGCTTATTGCTGTTGTATACTGTTGTGTGAGTGAATAAATCTGATCCGAATGTACATGCATTTGGTTTGAAACAAGGAAATACACACTTATTATGGTCGATCAGTAATTGGCAGAAGTATGCAAGCTGCATTGCCATTACTGTACATAGAAAAGTCTTCAGAAACTGACTTCAGAAACAGCAAAAGTAAGGGTGACTAGAGAGCCTATAGCGAGTATCAACCTTGTTCACAGGAAGATGAGTATTTCCCTCCCTCAACGAAGTGTTATCAAAATCTGCACAGTAATTTGGGGGGAGACATATGGACAAAATTGTGTCTACACGCAGACGCATGGGCAGGCAGGGTGATTCCATTTTACCCACCTCCCTAATGTGACGTGGGAAATGAACGAAACACACACACAACTTGTGGTGGCCAGGTCTTTATGTGTATAATTTTATTCACTGGTCCCATGAATACCCCCCCTCCCTGTTGACCAGGAACACACCAGGAGATACACAGCGTATCCAGACCAGAATACCGGTACATCACACAGTCAAGACATCTGTGTCCACGAGATTTCGCTCAGAACTCGGCAGTTAAATAATATAAAGCACTCCTTTCAGGATAGCTGCAGACGGAGAGGCGAGAAGTGACGTCATACAAACTGCATCATAGCATGACATATCCCAGGCGTGTCATAACAAACTATATGTGGTATAATAATATAAATTATCCGCATGTTCAGAAAGATATATGGGGATTTAAACCCTAGGTGTTTCATGGAATGCGGGGTCAAAAAGAAAAATGTCAGTCTGCGCAGTAATTTAGATACACTGGGTATAATATTAGTATCACAAAGAAAAATGACGCCAGTCTGCTCAGTAATTCAACTATGCAAGGTTAAAATTTCATATACCCCTAGTGGGCATGGTGTGAAGTTCTGACAAGTGTATGTCAACATTTTAACCCACTTGATCAGCCAGTGGCAATCAAGAATCACGAATGATGTAGGGACAATGTCCTTTTTTAGGCTTAAACCTCTTACAAAACTAACAAATGACTTAAAGCCATTCATTCTTACCTGGTCTTGGAATGTTGTGAAAGTACCATCAGACAGTGGGAGAAGTCTTATTCCCCACAGGTCATCAAAGTCTTTGTTTTCTACGAGATCCTCCATGATAAAGTTCAGAAGGTGCAGCTTTTGGAAATGACTCTCTTGTTTATATGCTAAGGTTTTCTTCAGCACATTTCTAACAAATCTTGTTGTGACCTGCTCCATTTTATTCCCAACAAAATGACGGACTGTGTCAAATAGACCTTCTGGCACACAAGTCACTGTTATTCCCAGATGCTTTAGAATTCCTAAAACTTCCTCTGGAACAACTGACTTGTCCTCACAAAACACAGCTTCTCTGAACGTCACCCATCTGCCCCCACCTTCTTCTGAGAAGAAACATGGCTTGGTAAGAATGTGTTCGTAGAAGCCCTGAACCACACCCACCCACATGTTGGACGCAGACCCTACTGAGGGGAATGCATTGTAAACAGCCTGCACATAGTCCTTTGGATTTTTGTGTTTCTTGGAGGTCTCTATCAACTCGTCAATCAGCAAAGAGTAAACCTTTGGGACAGCTTCTGTCAACAGACCACGGTTCCAGCGACAAGATTTATCCCTTTGGCTGTCCCAGCCTTGGTGCTCCTCATCTGCTGTTGGCCATTTTAGATGGTGTCGGTTGGAGCTGAGAGCAAAATACCCATTGACATGCACAGGGAGTCCAGTCAGACTGTTATGCTGAAGAGGGAGGGGTAGAAAACAGTACACATGACCTTGTAGAGCAGTTTCCATTAATTTCATGTCCAGAATGGTTTTTCTTGTCAACAATGGGACATCTACGACAGAAACTCCCACAAATGGTGGATAGGACAGGGCAGGATCGTCTGACAGAGCCCTCAGGGAAGAAGACATTTCATCTCTCCCCAACTTTATTGACTTCACAGTCCAGTTCAAACGAAAATTCAGTCCAGAAGAATGATCTTTGACTTCACAATTCACTGAACTTGTCCATACTGAGGTTGGCTCTGCTGCCAAAGCCTGGTTAAGGATCTCTTTTTGATCTTTTCGTTGTTTTGCACTTTCATCAGTAAGACAAACACTGAAGGACAATTTGGGGGTCGCCTTCCCCTGTTGAGGACTCCAAATTTCAACACACTCCAGAGACTTTAGAAAGACAAGAACTATCATCATCTCAGTTCTGAAACATTTTAGGAGATCACACACTCTTCCATCATCATAAACCACGGGTGACAGTTCAGAGCAAGACTGTCGTAATGGGAATCGGAACACAGTTCCATCAAAGCCATCTGTTGTAGCTCTATCCAAACTGGACATATCCAGCACTTTCCCAAACACCTGTCTCATGCGCTGCACTGTTTTGCTCTTCAGGTTAGAAAGCCGATAGGTCGCACACACTCTGTGTTCTGGCTTGCTTGGATCAAGAAGAAGCAGAGTGTCCCCGCTGGTGATGCTTGGGAAGTCTTCAAGGATAAAAAAAAAACAAAAAATAAGAATCACAACTTTCACTTTGTGTACCTGACGTTTGCCTTTAAACTTGATAACCTCCCTGAATATTTAGCATGTTTAGGGGAAGAGTTACATCTGCAATATTATACAAGACACTGTCTTATCAAGTCTCTATCAAACTTTAATGAAAAATTCTTATTTTAATCTGTTCTCACGTACATTATGCTGAACACCAGAGTGAATCATCCTATCAAACCAACAGAAAGAAACACTTATGTGCACATTTTTCAAATAACCACTGGAGGTATGGTTATCTCTTTTTGTAAAAAGATAATTGCAAATTTTGCTACTTCAAATGGGAAAAGGGACAAAGTCACCCAACATATGTTAATATAAAGTTAATGTCCTTATGCAAGTTATCTGAAAAAAAATTGATGCATATATAAATATATACTCAAGAATATTTCATTTTTACGCAAACAGTTATATTCATGGTTTGGGTGGGTGGGGGTGGGGGGAACCATGCAGGATGGGCGCATTGAAAGGCATTGCCATTCATAAGAGACATGTACCTGACATACTCTGAGCTGTGAGAGCTGAAGAAATTGACATGGACAAATCTAGGCGTATACAGAAAGAGCAGGCCTTAACCTCATGGATAATTGTCTGGATGTATACTGTTTCCCTGGGTATACATGTAAATATATGCATCTGATTTCATATGCAGTCTCTTCTGCGATCGGTTTATTTTATTAGCAGGAGACTAGTCTGGAAACTACCTGGAATTATTCTTTTGCTTAATGGCAGCACAATGGCAGCACCAAAATAATACAGTCGCTGGAGTGAAGAAATGATATTATTACTTCCATTATCATTTCACTGATCTTTTGTCATAATGTGATCTTTTGTCATAATGTGACCTTTTGTCATAAAGGTAATTTGTCAGAAAAACCATGTGCATGTACCTGTTATGTGGAACACAGACTTAAATCCCAGTCCATAGCGGCCAACTTTCAATCGATCCACCTCTTTGACACTTTTGCGCAACATCTTAATTCCCTCCCAATCTTCCTCCGTAAATCTGGCATTATTGCAGACATATATAGCTGGTCCCTGCAACAAAACCAAGTAAGTTGCAGATACTTGAACGCATGCATTTATGGGATGATGCTGTGCAACCCAAATAAGAAATGCACATCCTCACATGAAAACGTAATCATAACTGGGGGAGATGTGCTGACACGGACGCATTATCTACTCATTAAAGTCCCACATTGGAGGTAATCTTACTGCAGACAATCCTGAAAAATTATGAACATTCAATTCACCTGCAATCTGTTACATTTTTATTTCTTTGACAACAAGTTATTAAAAGGTTTTTATCCTTCTTCAATGAATGGAATTTTTTTCAACCTTCTTCAATGAATAAAATAATGACAAAGTGCCCAAATTATTACCTGAAAATGAGGACAGGAACTTGTCTCGCGTTCTGCACCAAAACTGTCATAAATAATCCTGACTTGGGAAGCTCCAGCATCTTCTGCATTTTGTATCAACTCCTGAAAAAGTATATGCATTGTACGTAGTGGTTGTGGAAAGACCACACGGTATCCGGTGTCCAGTGGCAACGAAGGTATTAACAGGCTTGGTTTGTAAAATGGTGTGGTTGTCAGGGAACCTTGTGGGTTCAGGCACCTCAATATTAGAAGCACTCATCCAACCTTAAATGATGCCAGCGTTGGTTGCATGTGTAAACAGTGGTATAAATAATCCTTAGCATAAACTGTTTAACCCAATATATTTCTGACTGTTTCTCTCAGTTGTTAAAATGACAGTGTTAATACCACACTTTAATCTACATGACGCCAGCCTGATTACACTTACTAATGCACAGTTTAATAAGATGTTTGCTGACCTACTCATGTCCAACTTCTGATAGACAGACAGGTTTATAATCCCACTAACTCATGGAGAGCTTTATCACTCTGACTCATGCACAGTTTCATCACACTAACTCATGTAAAGTTTCATCACACTAACTCATGGAGAGCTTTATCACTCTGACTCATGCACAGTTTCATCACACTAACTCATGTAAAGTTTCATCACACTAACTCATGGAGAGCTTTATCACTCTGACTCATGCACAGTTTCATCACACTAACTCATGTAAAGTTTCATCCCACTAACTTATGGACAGCTTTATCGCTCTGACTGTGACACAGTTTCATCACACTAACTCATATAAAGTTTCATCACACTAACTCATGTATAGCTGCATCTTACTACTACTGTAACTCATGCACAACTGCATCGCATGACTTACTCATGTACAGCTGCATCGCACTACTAACTCATGTACGGCTGCATCGCATGACTAACTCATGTACAGCTGCATCACACTATTACCTCATGCACAGCTTCATCACACTAAGGGGCCTCCGTAGCTCAGTCGGTTAGCGCGCTAACCTAACTCACCTAAGTGAAATATTCTTGAGTGCGGCGTAAAACACATCGCACTACTAACTCATGTACAGCTTCAACACACTACTAACTCATGTGCAGCTGCATCGCACGACTAACTCACGTGCAGCTGCGTCGCATGACTAACTCATGTACAGCTGCATCACACTACTAACTCATGTGCAGCTGCATCGCCCGACTAACTCATGTACAGCTGCATCGCATGAATAACTCATGTACAGCTGCATCACACTACTAACTCACGTGCAGCTGCGTCGCATGACTAACTCATGTACAGCTGTATCACACTACACCTTGACCACATTATCAAACTCATGAACAGATTCATCAAGCATAGCTTCATCACACTAACTCATGTAAAGTTTCATCACACTATATCATGTACACCAGCATCACACTACTAACTCATGTACATCATCGTACTACTAACTCATGTACGGCTGCATCGCACGACTAACTCATGTCCAGCTGTATCACACTATTAACTCATGTACAGGTGCATCGCACCACTAACTCATGTACAGCTTCAACACACGACTAACTCATGTGCAGCTGCATTGCTCGACTAACTCATGTACAGCTGCATCGCATGACTAACTCATGTACAGCTGCATCACACCACTAACTCATGTGCAGCTGCATCGCCCAACTAACTCATGTACAGCTGCATCACACTACTAACTCACGTGCAGCTGCATCGCACGACTAACTCATGTACACCTGCATCGCACGACTATGTACAGTTGCATCGCACGACTAACTCATGTACAGCTACATCACACTACTTACTCATGTACAGCTGCATCGCATGACTAACTCATGTACAGCTGCATCACACTACTAACTCATGCACAGCTGCATCTCACTAACTCATGTACAGATGCCTCACACTATTAAGTAATGTACAGCTTCATCACACTTACTAACATACAGCTTCAACACACTAGCTCATGTCCAGCTTCATCACACTAACTCATGCACAGCTTCATCACACTTACTCATGCACAGCTTCATCACACTTACTCATGCACAGCTTCATCACACTAAGGGGCCTCCGTAGCTCAGTCGGTTAGCGCGCTAACCTAACTCACCTAAGTGAAATATTCTTGAGTGCGGCGTAAAACACCAATCAAATAAATAAATAAATCATCACACTAAGTCATGTACAGATTCATGAAACCAACTCTTACAGATTCATGAAACCAACTCTTACAGATTCTTCAAATTAACTTACGTAAACCTTCACCAAACTCACATACAGGTTCATTAAACTAACTCATGTACAACTTCATCATCACACTATTTCATGTTCGATTCATCAAGCTAACTCATGCACAGTTTTGTCAAACCAACTCATCCACAGGTTCATCATACTAGCTTATACACACCTTCATCACATTTTCATGATCACCTTGATCACACTAACTTATGAACAACTTAATCACGCTAATTTATGAACAGCCTAATGACATTAACATATGATCACACTACTCATGATCAGTTTCATCACATTTAATACCTTAGGACATGACAGCTTAGTCCTACTAGATAATGAAAAGCTTCATTAAACTAACTCATGATCAGCTTGTCCACGAGAACTCATCGCACTAATTCATGAAAGCCTTGATAAAACTAACTAATAAAAGGCTTGATCATGGTGTGATCACACTAATTCATGACCAGCTTGATCACACTAACTCATGAACAGTTTGATCACACTAATTCATGAACAGTTCGATCACATTAATTCATGAACATTTGGATCAGATTAATTCATGAACAGTTTGATCACACTAACTCATGAACAGCTTGATCACACTAACTCATAAACAGCTTGATCACACTAACTCACGAAGAGCTTGATTACACAAACTCGAGAACAGTTCGAATACACAAACCCATGACTAGGTTGATCACACTAATTTATGAAAAGGGCAAATATGTTGTCATATACGGGTCATGATGTTGCAGGCATCTTGCCAAGATCGACCTGCACCTGTTCTGGATCAGTCAATTTGTCAAAATGGATTCCGCAATAACCTGACAAAATGTCGAGGTCGAATGAAGAATGAAAGTTCAGATATTTAAAACAATCACTCTAATTAGTGTTGCCTCCATTCTTCTTCTCTTTTTTTTTTTGCATTCAAATTGCCCATCTAATTCATCGTCTGCTGGATACGCTTAGAGGTGAAAGGACACATGGCTGGTTGGAAAGCAATTAACTCACATTTTTGTGAAATTTGGAGCATCAGAATGCAGGTTCTGATTTTTGCCTCATCCTTATTAAAACTGTACGCACATCTGTTTTACTGGCATATATCTCAGGAATTTCACTACAGAACTTTTTGTTTCACCAGAATGCATTACTACATGTATAAGCAATAAAATATAGTAAGATCAACTGTTTCTGTGATTTTATCAATGTGCATTACAGTGCAAATAGTGTGACATAATTTTGACATACTCTATGATCTAACTTATAATGAGATAAAAGAGTAACAACCTTAAATATCTGCCCATTATCAGGATACTCCTCCAGGATGGCTCTCAAGTCCCTCACCAGAGGAGGTCTCTTCATGTCCGAGAGCTCTTCTTCGGAGCCTGAGCTCTCCATTGTGTAACCTAAACAGAAAATGAAATCAATGCGTCAACACCTGTATAATGTACATGTATATTGTAACAGCCTTTATCACCCGCACCATGCATTGGGCAAACTCAAATGAGCCCCTTACATGGATGAAAATGATGTGCATCTGTCTATCCGCTGGTCCGTCCATTATCCCTTCTGTTTATCCATCTTATACCTACAGTACAGCCGGATCCTAGCTGAATATCCTACGCCTATCGTGACCGGACCTTACATGGACAGTCCGGCCATCATACCCGGTACAACCATGGGTATATCATCCTGCCATCCTGATCGGAACTTGGAATTGGGCGCAAGGCTACCAAAGAACTCACCTGTACAAGACACCTGAATGTAAAACTTCGGCCCAATTGCATAGAGAACTGAAATTGTGAGTTTAGTACATTAGGGTAATTAATATGCTCACAGAGCATCAGTGATGGAACATCCCCCTTACGTAACTGTGCTTTATATGCATGTAAAACGTCAGGTCAATACATACAATACTTTTTGAGATACCACCCTAACATTTTGTTTAACATTGATTCTAATACAAAATACACAAAGTCAGGAATTCAGTAATTTTCGGTACTTAATATGCACACATCCAATCAACGATGAAATATTCCCCTCATGCTATTGTGGTTCACATGTGTGCAAGCCTTGAGCTCAATACCTGCAGTACTTTTTAAGATACCACCCCTAATATTTTGCTTAAAATTGCTTCTTTTATTATTGCACGCTGACATAAGCTACGCCTGTTCTTCACAGGCGGGCTAAAAATTGTGTTGAACCCACATAAAGAAACATAAGATTTGGTATCAAGGTACAAAGAATGCAAAACTTCAGCTCAATACACAAAGTACTGACACATTTACTTCAACATGCATTTTAATTTTAAAGGGAAATCATGAATTTTGTAATTTATGGTGTTTACAATTTACGATAATTTACATGCACACAGCGCATCAACCATTTCACATTCCCTCATGTCACTGTGCTTTTTTGTCCCTTTGCATCGTTTTAATGTTGTTGTGTGTTATATGTGATGACAACACAGCATTTTGAATACCTGTACTTCTAGACCAGTGACGTCTAATAAATTGTAATTTACATATCACCGCATTTTTACCCCTAATTCTGCTTAAGCCATGGTTCTAGGGTGCCTGTAAAATGTTACTATTTATGCAATTACATGAGCAATCAGAATATTAATAAACACACAGCACATCAATTATGGAACGTTCTCCTGATGCTATTGTGCCGAATGTGCTTGTGAGCTCAGTGAAACTAAGTTTTAAGATACAACCCCTTACATTCCCCTCAACACCACATTCCCTGTCTTTGGAAGCCGACGTCAATGGGTGAGCTAAAAATTGGGTCAGTTGGTAGGGAATTTAGTTTTATTTTTCTTCTGCCTAATTAAAAGAATAGGAATTTCAAAGAGAGAAATAAAAAAAATCCCAACAAAAAAAAATATTTTTACTGATGGTCACAAGTTCATGTGCTGTACATTCCACAGCGCCGTTTTAATACGCAGGTCGTCATTACTGTCTCATTCCATCTCAATTTGGCGTCCTGCGAAGTGTAAGACCACACAGTTTTCATCAGGTTTGTCCAACATCAGATGAGCTTTCCGTAGGACTTGAACCCCGATGTATCCTTGCCTTATATCACATTCAAGACAATAGCATTGCCAATCAAAATTTCAGTCCCTCATCATCCAGCGAGTGAGAATTTATAACGCCGTCAAACCGAAAGTAAACCTGCACAATACATGAACTCCGACCCGTGTCAACTTCGATCTACGTTGTCATACCAACCAAGCTATCGAGTTGGCCTGACGCTAAGAGCGCCAGATAACACGATATCTTGATGTCACTGTAGTTAAATATGGTTTAATTGAGATAGTCATGTACATTTCAATACCGCTACTCATTTGCGTGGCATGGTTGTCACCCAACTAAGAGAACCACCGTGAAGTGCAATAGTACGACAGGTGGCGTATTATTAGTGTCATGTTATTTGATTTGGATATTTTCCTGCTTTGAACATGCACTTGTAGAAGAAATAATTAACGGGCTTTAGTTTTAAACAGCGGGTATGTACCTTGCAAGTTGCCTATGGTTAATATTTCCCTTGTTTTGTACCATGGACTATAAATAACGTTTTTCTTGATTTGTTTTAAGAAAACTTAATGTAAAATTTCATTTATCTGCCTGGGATATGTACATGTAGGCCTATATTCGTACAGCAGAAGGGCACCAATGCGGTCGCTGTGAGTTCAAGTCCAGCTCATGCTGGCTTCCTCTCCGGCCGTAAGTGGGAAGGTCTGCCAGCAACCTGCGGATGGTCGTGGGTTTCCCCCGGGCTGTGCCCGGTTTCCACCCACCATAATGCTGGCCGCCGTCGTATAAGTGAAATATTCTTGAGTACGGCGTAAAACACCAATCAAATAAATAAATAAATAAAATAACAGCAGAAGGGCGTGGAATATAACTTCATGGTCAAGTGGAGTCAGGACCATTACTGTCTTCAGTCCACCGATGTGTTGCCCTCATACATGGATGTTTTATTGTGCTTTCATAGCGTTAGTCGGTCGACGAAAAGTTGTTTATGGTGAGCTCGATAAAGAATATAACCAGGTCAGTTCATTGTTACCGAGTGCGGCAATGCAAATAGCGTAATAATTTGTATTTCTATTCAGAGCTCTTCATAACTTCAGAGCTCGTTTGTGTCATCCCTCCACAAGAATATACTTCTCATACATGCACAGACATGTCAGGTACTGGTAGACATGTTTACACATAAGTTACACTTATGTATGTCTTTAATAGCTATATGACAAATGCCACGGTGTCCACAGCGGTAATGTTGGTTTCAGAGATTTTTTTTTCTTCTTAAAAAATACTTATGAATATCGTCTTAAAATCGAAATTTATGTATGGCTGGATTTCTTGACAGTTAATTTGGACTGGGATTATTCTGCTGAAATTAAATCACTATGTATACGGTAACTTCAAAAATGCCTATAGAAGACTTACTTTTGTGACCTAAACCTTTCAATTACACCATGACATGTAATCAGAGATAAAAACAAGCATTCTGGAAGTATTGCTGTCGCAATCTACGCCACTACATCTTTAATACAATTAGAATATTGTAAAAAAAAAAAAGTCCGAGTTCAGATAAGCGTCCTGAAAATATTGTCAATAACGTGAGGAATTTAATGCAGCTTTATCTTATTTCTGTCATTAATAATATCATTCAGAACGTCACTCAAGGTGAATACTCAAGCTGACGGTTCATTCCAATGGTTGGACTGATACAGATATCTTCATACAAAATGAGATAACATGCATTTCTCACGTGAGGAGACCTTTTTTTTTTTGGCTGGCCTGCCGTTGAGGTTAATTTACAATGGCGACCAGATGAGCCTAATATATGATGTGGTGTAGCCAATAGGAACATGTTCTTTTTCTGTCATTCAGTAATGAGGTTACCATGGAGGAATAAATATGCAAACGTCTGGGATGAACGAAACAGCTAGAACAGTCCGAGCTTGTGACCTATCTTAAAAACCACTGTAATAAGTACGAATATATCGTTACATGTAATCTGACCTAGGCCAAAATTTGAAATGCGATCTTAAAGCTTATTATTCAGCTTTAGAAATTAATATTATGTTCACCTGATCAATGTTATCGTAAGACGAATGTGTCCGAAATTTCAACTTTCAGAACCAAAAACTAAGCATTTTGAAGAGGTTTTAAATTTTGACTTAAGTAATGGCTTTGTGGAATCGGTCCCGAATGTCTTGTATGGATTGAGCCACATGGTTTGGACAGGTGTTATCCTACTGGTGATGTTATTAACAGTTATTTTTAGTCACAAATTTCTTACTCTACTCATATATGAATGTGCATACGTCATAGACTACTCAAACAACAGCGGTAGCCAGAGATTGTGACCTGTCTTACGATCCTGTCCAATTGATCACTAATATGTCAGCATCCACCCTCCAATACATGGCACTTATATTCTTATATGCAATCAAAAATCCTCTACGGACTTTTAACTTGCCAAGTTTCTGATTTGGGGCAATATATAATCAATTAACATCCACAACATCGGGACGTCACATGCATCACAGCCATCCTCAATAGCTGTCGCCATAATTTCTATTTTCTCAGTTTGAGAGGTTCAAAACGTGCCGCGTGTTGCATGAGATAAGCATATACCATGGACTTCCAGTCTGATATAAAATCTTACAAGCTTTACAGATTGGCATTCTTACCTTAGGTCGCAGTCAGCGGTGCATCATAGACGATATTTTCAGTTACCCCGTGACTATGTCCGAGAGCAGCACTTATATAACTGTCAAACCGAAAGTAAAAATCTGAGCGGTGGTTGGCTTACATAAATACATAAACATGAACTCTGAACTGCTCTTAACCACGATCGTTGTCATATGACTGAAAACTTGCTAAATATGACGTTAAACCTCAAGCACTCGCTCACCCCAACTACGAGCATAGTTGCTCACTTTATACCCAAACTTTATTCAAAAACACATGGAATTCAAAATACATGGAAAAACAATGTTGAGTGATTTTAATCACTGACGTCCTTCCGACTCGCAAACATCATGAAAATGTTTTCATTTATACAAGAAAGTATTAGAAAGTGACTTGAGCTGATTGTAGACTACACGTTGTAGACATTTTAAAACAAATTAGACGCACATTTACTATGACCGGTTTAAAATAGTGCTTTTTTCTGCCGGTGTGGCATAGACATAGTGCTGTCAAAGTGATTGGTACTTTAATAATGCAGGAGATCTAAATTGAAATTGTACCTTTGTCCTTTACCACAGATTATGACATGAAGAAATGTATGAATTTACTCTTTAAAATATAATACAGTATATAAATTTGCCGCCGATTATACATCATATCTTATGAATGCTATGTTTTATTTTTTTCATTGGTGTTTCACGTTGTACTCAAGAATATTTCACATTCACGATGCTCGCCAGCATTTAGGTTAAATGAAATCAGGCAGAGACGGAGGGAAGCTCAGGAAAATCCGCGGGTTGCTGACAGATCTTCCCACTTATACCACCAAAGGTGGAAACCACCATGAGCTGGGAACGAACTCACAGCGGCTCCTGAGCCATTTTACTGCGCCAACACGCTATAACCAGTCCGCCACGAGGGTCTCTGCGAATGTCAAAAGATATTGTATTCAGGCAATGGGAACTCGTTGTTAATATTTCTCTAAGAGTGTGGTTACCATGGATGGATGAATAAATATGTATAGACGTCGGGGCTCTACAAAACAGCCGGGACAGCTCGTGATCTGTCTGACAATCCAGTATAATCCCATACCAACAGGTCAATATCCACCTGCAAATACATAACAATCAAATCCTTAGATGCTTTCAACTGTCCTGTATGGATTTTTACTTGCCAATTTTCTTATTTCAGACACTTTATAATAGAGACAACATGTTTGGGCCTGACAACATTGCCATTCCTCACATCGATCGCCATTAGTGACAATATAACTAGGCCAGTTCACTGTTATTGACTACCAGTCAGACCAAATAGCTTCTACAGTAGCCGAAGTCTGAACACAGTACAATTTTATTTCTATCATAAGTACCTTCAGAGGTTATCTGTGTCATTTCTCATCAACAACAAGTGTGTTACACATCATGTCAGTCCTGCGTCAATACCGGTAGGTGTACACAGCTGGTGCTCTGTCCCTTAGACTATGACGAGAGGGAAAATTTCCATTCTGACTTTGTAAATTCATCTTACTTGGACACTTAACCTTAACCTTACTCGTCACAAGTTTTATTGTAAGAACTGGTGTGTCATGGTTGTCCCATCCGATGCTTACACTCAAGTTACAATGAGTAAAATTGTCGACTACTTGTTGATTTCATTCATTCGCCTTGTGTCATTCCAACATCATTGAAAACTGTTTAATGCTTCGCTTTGCATAACTACGTCCTAATGGACTTTTACTTGCCTAGTTCACATATTGGACTACAATACTGGGGCGTGGCTTCATCACGATTCCCAACACCTGTCGCCATTTAATACTGTCTCGGTCAGTTTAAGAGGTTAGAGACATGAGTGCATGTCTCGTGTGATACAAGTTACGTGTACATCAGGACAGATATACAAACATGACAAGCTTAAATAAACGTTCATGGGGAGGGGGATAGGGGATATCTTAGCTTATTTTTGCTCTCGTTGCAAAAGTTGCTAACCACCCACTGACCATACATGTGAGAAAGAATGTATACAACCGGCAAACCGAAAGTAAACTCAAACGATCTAGTTGGTTTACACCAAGTTCGTTCTCCTATCCGATGTACGAGTTGAAAATCCCCGTTACATGCAGGATAAGGTTGAAATTCAGACTGTATATACGACTACATTGGAGGCCGCTTACGTGAAGTTTATTGCAGATCACCTGCTGTCCGCCGAACGAGTTTGTCAGGTCCTTGTGCTTGCCAAAAAGTGGAAGAAGATATGTGAAGATGTCGCTCTATATTCCATCATGGAATGCCTTTAATTGAAATCCACTAGGTGCCATCTGGCACAGAAAGATATTCTTATATTTGTTAATAATGTATACTGGATCACATCTGTGGAGTCCCATAATATCAAAGACAGATGCAGAAAAAAACAGTTGCAAACTAACTTACGCTCTAAACCGCTACTAATGTACAATATACAACATCCTTATGTTGTAAGAACAAGTCTAGCCAGAGATTCGACAAAGGCATACCTAATTGTAGGATTTTCTGAGAACTACATGTACCAGTTGTATGAGTATTCCTTTTGTGATTTGACAAAGACTTTGGTACTAACGCGAACCAAAATTGTGTGATCGCGACTATCAATAACCCGATATTGAGTGACTTTTATTTATTTATTTATTTGATTGGTGTTTTACGCCGTACTCGAGAATATTTCACTTATACGACGTCGGCCAGCATTATGGTGAGAGGAAACAGGGTAAAGCCCGGCGGAAACCCACGACCAATCGCAGGTTGCTGCCAGACCTTCCTACGTTCGGCCGGAGAGTTGTGTGACTTGGATCTGGAAAAAGTCATTGGCACCATTCGTCACGTATCGTCGTCACCGTCATTATAAACGTTACATTATCCAGCATAAATACGAATGCACACAACTAATGCAAACCGACGGCTATACATGTATGGTTGCTTGATGGACGTAAAAACAAAGACGCTGTCTGCGTATAACATAGGGAATAGCCTTTTTTCACCAGCGATAGAACCCTTTACAGTATAACTCAGTTTGTACGCAATTTAATTTCAGCCAGATTTGTCAGAGCAATCTCCATTCGTCATTTGAGATTACACTGGCTGATAATTCTTATAAGGGATTCTGTTACCATGGTTACGCTGATAATTATCCTAGGAAGATTCAGCATTCATTTTTGTAAGGCAAATGCAATGTTAGTTTTTCGAAGAAAAGAAAACGAAGACCTTAAATAAACATTCAAATAAACAAAGAAAGACGATATTTGCTGCATGGAATCGAATTAGGGCCGGAGTGAGGTCAAGTAAATGATGTGCTTGCCTTTTCAGTAGCTTGCACACTACACGTCGATTCAATCCCATTCTCGGATAAGGATGTTTCTAGATTCCCCTCCTCTCATGCATTGTTTTTGGGGCTTTAGTAGCGGTCGACAACACTCTCTTGCTTTTATCTTGCATAAATTTTTTTTGGAGACCACTTGCCTCCAACCATGCAGTATGATATGTACCGGTATCACAACGTGAAATTTCGCCAGCTACTTGATCGATGAAAAATTTAAAAGTCAATGGTTAACTCCCGGTCATCCGAGCAGATTGTGGTTGTCCATAATTTGAACTCTGAAACTGTGGTATTTTGGACATTTCCTTGCTTGGAACTGACGAGTTAATAACTTAAAGAGCGCAATTCAAATAAGCCAGATCCGCAGGAAAACTTGTGCTTTTATATGAAGCTTATCTAATTGTAGTGGCGGCTTTTTATTTTTTATTTTTAAATAAGATTAACTCTGCAACTTTAGGTTATAAGCTTGGATATGCGTGACCGGCCCAGATGGTTGAACTGGTAGAGCGTGCGCTTCGCGGGGCGGTAGATCCAGAGCCAATCCTGGGTCGGGTTACACCTAAGACCTTAAAAGAGGAAGTTGTAGCTTCCTCGATTGACTTTAGTATTAAAGGAATAATGCAACGATTGGTTGAACCGTATCAGTATAATGGCTCGGATGGTGCGGTTTACTTGCCTTCAGTCAGTCGTCTCAGCGAAGCGGCACTAGATAAAAGAGCGGTGGAAATCCGTCCTGCAACAAGGAGCTACATTACACATACATGCACTCTGAGGACTCCTTCGTCGTCATACGGCTGAAAAATTGTGAAGTACGACGTTAAACCCTAAGCACTCACTGACTGTATATACGTGTTTTAAAACGTTTAAATAAACACTAACTGGAAAGAAAGGACACAAGTTTGAATGGAACGGTGTAAGCGGCTCTATACCATCGCACTTTTCGTCATACTGAAGAATATACATGTAAGGTATAGCCGATAGCTAAGGTGCATGTAGGCCTATGTCTGAACAATATAGGCTAATTAAAGACGGACATCACTGAAAGCAAAACCAGAGCAGCAAATGGTCACCGTGACCTAACCGGTGAAATGCATATAGTTTTGCTATGAAGTCATAGGTGCTCTGAGCTGATAGTCAGCACACTCTTTGGAGTACTGGAGACGATAACAAAGCGAAGTTAACTCAGGTGAGATAGGCATTGAAGATTTTAGCATAAAAAGTGAAAAATCTGGCTTTCAGGTAAGAAATTCTTTCTGCAAAAGTAATCAGAATGTGTCTAGCCTTCAGATATGATGGTTTCAGTGTCATGTACTTCTGTGAACTTTAGGAATTTGCAAAAACCATCATTTCACCCATTTAGCTCCATGTTAGTTATCAACTCCTGCTCCTTTTCAGGACCTCGGGTGCTCGAAACTATGAATACGGCAATTTTACCTCAGGTTTCATTCTAAGTGTTCATGTAAATGCTTAAACAGTCGCAAGCAAAACACACATCATATTACAGCTTGTGTAAATACTGGTTTAAAACTAGAACATCATTTTATTCGCCCACTCCTGTTGATATAATATTATACAAACATACATCCATTCCGTGTTTGAGCACCTAATGGATCCTACATGTTTATCATAAATAGGTCACAACAGCTGTAAAAGTGGGTCACAAGCTTTAAGTCATTTTGAATTGCTGAATGTGTGAGGGTTAATCCAACACTATTAAGCAAGTTGCGTGTCAACGTCTGCACACCCTCGGACCAAGAAACACACAGTTTGCCATGTCGTCTGCAGGTACAGATATACCTTGTGTCAATATCACAGTAGATCCTAATGAAGCTAAAACCGGGGCGCTTGAAATCATCAAACACCTGCGCCCAGAATGGCTTCTGGACAAAGTCGAACTGAGGGTAAGTCCGTGTGTTGTGCTCCTAAATTTCTATTAATACAGGCCTACCCTTATGGTGTAGCTTGTATATAAACGGGCGTAAAACGGGATAATAGAGCTCTTTTTGTTGACTTGACATCGAGTAATATCCCGGAAGATATACATATTCCACTAAGAGGTACCTATCTGTCGACAACAAGAAGTGCATGCGTCCAGGATCTCGCACTCACCATCTTCCACCACAGTGACCATATATCTACAGTTGCGGGTTCGATCCCGCCCATGGAACGAATTCGTTCTTTCTCCAATGCGTATTGCGACCCTGGTTGACTATGTTTGCTTTGTAAGTTTAGCCCATCTGTACAAAGTACAGGCTTAGCAATCTAAAGGGTTTCCAGATGTGGCATTGGTCAGTAAATCTGTATAAATCTGTACAAAAGAGGTGTCAGATTAGACATCCAAAGTTTATGGTTCATGTCGGTTACATTTCTTTGACTGGTTAATAATATAAAGTATGATATTTTCAAAAAGCGTTGATGGGTACATGTACATAAGTGTTGTTTTACATGGTACATGTAGTTCATACATGTATATGATAAATACAAAGAGATCTGCATGTTTTAGTCCCTACCATTGTCTTTGAACATAATTAGATTAATCTTAATTACTGGTGATTTTACATATGTTGTTTGGCTGAGTTAAACCAAACAGAACCAAGATATGGTTAAAAACACATTTACTAAATAGATATCTGGGCCTTGAGGTAAATGTAAGCGGGTGTGGGGCAGATCTCAAAAGCACTGATTGTAATGAGCGGAGGTTTTGCATACATGTAGAGAACAATAAGCAGTGGGAGATGTTCCATCCTTGATTCGATGTGTATATTAATGACTGAAAATTACAAAATTCATGACTTACATGTAGTGCATTGTGTATGAGGATTAATGTCAATGTAAATGTTAAGGTGGTTTCTCAAAAACAGAAGGTGAATGCTCCATCACTGTTCTTTGTGGATATGAATTACCCTTAATTACCAAATTCATGCTTTCAGTACTTTATGTATTGAACTGAAGTTTTGCGTTCATGTGTCTCGTACAGGCGAGCTCTTTGGTAGCCTTCCTACCAACTCTAATGTATGTTTGGGCTGGTGCTCACATAGTCCTAGCTTGCTCCCTTTCATCCTTTTAGGATGCTTAGTAAAGTTTCTGAAAACAGTCAATTACTAATATCCCTGGTGTGTAGAGTTAACCCATCACAATTAGAGTCCTCAACCACCAGACTGTTAAAGTCCCCAGCTGTCAATCATCCCAAAGGTAAATTTAAGTTTGTCAGTTTGGACTGACTGGCATGTGTTAGAATATCCTGATAAAACAGACACACTGTCATCAGTTGTGGTCACCAACCATATCACTTTCCCTTACAACATTGTCATTCCAGCGAGATTCCCCACAATCCCACCCCCCTGTGACCCCATATCCAGAACCATGGTAGAGTTCTATTCTTGCTCTCATGTCTTGCATGTTAGCTGAAAATTATGCCCCCCCCCCCCTTGCATTCATACCATCTTTTTCATCTCTCCCTTCTCCCTCTCTCCCACCCTCCCCACCCCTCTCTCCCACCCTCCCCCAACCTCAACCATAGCATTGTTCAGGGTACAAGGTAAGGACCTACCCACGTTAGTCCGATCTGACAAGTCACTTCATTACGACTTCCCCACAATGAAAATTTAATAATGGTATCCTTGACAATGGTATTATCTAAAAATTATTATAGTGTGTTAAACAGCAGATCAATGTTTTATTGTACACAGCATTACCATATTGGTTTTGGTTGCATAGTTTTTTGGTTTTATGTTGCCATGTCATTCAGACAATACTTTCGTCTGTGTACATGCCTACTTGAGTGGCAGACAGTATACATATGTAGGGGTCAAATTGTTAATCTCCTCATACTGAGCCCAGGTCATCACAAAGATGACTTTATTTTAAGGAAATATTCTGAATTTCAAACACATAAATGATTGTCAGATTTTGCCCAGTTACATTTTATTTTGCAATGATATCAATGGAATCTACATTTAACACATTTAATCACATTGATTGACCTCAAATTTTGTTATCTCCATGAAGAGTTCAACTAAAAAAAACACTTTGACTCCTGCCACAGTCTTAAATGTTATCTTTGAACTGTGCACTTGCACCTTTTTGCTAATGACACTTGTACATTTATCAACAAATGTGTCGCCTAAAAAGTTGCCAAGTAACTCCCAGAATGAACAACACCGGCCCTAATAGCATAGTCGGGTGAGTGTCCGCTTCAGAAGGCGGGAGATCCAGGGTCAATCCTGGGTTTGGTCACACCTAAGACCTTGAAAGGGAGGTTGTAACTTCCTTGTTTGGCGTTTAGCATTAAGGGGATAGTGCAATGACTGGTTGACCCATATCAGTATAATGACTCGGGTGGGGCAGCTTACTTGCCTTCAGTAAGTTGTCTCAGTGAAGCAGCACAAGATAAAAGAGCGGTAGAAATCAGCCCTTCAGCAAGGAGGCACATTACATGCACTATAAGGAATCCTTCCTTGTACGTCATATTCCTCAAAAATTGTTAAGTACGACGTGAAACCTCAAGCACTCACTTCAGAATGAACAGAATTTGTCAAAACTTGTGAAACGCACTGAACTATATCTATACATATACCATTAAGTCTCTGGTATTCATTTACATGGATGTGAGGAGAGATGATGAAACTGTACTGTGTGTCGAAAAGACAAGAAATAACATAACCTTAGTTACTTCAGAATGCAAAATCACAAAAATGAAAAAAGTATGCCTTTTAACCTTTATGTGGGATACTTTTGGATGCATATGCATGCATAGATCCTCTCTTATGCAATAACACAGTAATGAAAAAGTTCGTTAAAGCTTTTTTAACTTTATGTGGGATACTTTTTTGATGCATACATGTGTGTACATTTGGTCTGGTGTTTATATGCAGACATTCACTGAAGGGATTACCAATTTTCTTTGTGGCGTGTTTTTGGATGGATTGCCAAATGATACGGTGATGGTGCGCATATATGGGGAGAAGACAGACCTCATCATTGACCGGGAAGTAGAAATGAAGAACATGCGACTATTACATGCAGCAGGCTGTGGTCCACCATTATACTGTACATTTAATAATGGCATCTGCTATGCGTACCTGCCAGGTGTGCCATTAGATGAACAGATGGTCAGAGATAACCACATCAGCAGGTGGGTTGTCAGCACAACACAATGAATACATGTTTTATAATAACAATGTTTGTTTTAGGAGACATAGGGTTGTTACATTGTGTGGCCAGTCTATTTCAGTCCTAAAGGACTAGTCTCTTCCCATAAATGAATAGAGTTTCATGGTTTCACAAAGAAGAATTGATATGAAAAATTGTACATGAAACATTTTCATGCAAGATACCTATTGAATGGTATGAAATCTGTAAATCGGTTCATTGCTCTTCTTACTTCAGCTAACATATAGTTTCAGTATGCACTATAGTTACCTGGGCTGTATAAAGATCAGCTGTTTGGACAGATGATATTTGGTACTGTTTTTGAACACTTTTAGTTTGCAGTAAGGCAACACCCATTATATTTTCTGTTTTACAAGTGAGTCAATCAATACCTTTTCATTTTTCCCAATCTCAATGTGTTTTTTCTTTGTGATTTTACTGTTTTTCATGGATTTCCAAACATATTTTAAACAGGGTTAAAAATTGGTGGGACAGACCACATTTCTTGAAAATGAGATTATTTTTTAGATTCTTTTTATACCCTCTGACGACATTGATGTTATCTTGTATGTAGTTTTGCTTTATATACTGAATTTTTTAGTACAACAATAAACACAAATTAAATGAATTAATTAACTGGTTATGGACCAGTTATGTGTTTTTTTTGTTGAAGGCATATTTACATGATCCAGGAGAAAATAAATAAAAAAACTATCAAAAACAAACAAAATAAAATAGGTTGATTTTAGTTTATTTTTAGTCCTTTTTTTTTTTGCCTGTAAATCACAAAATAAAGTAGGTGTTGCCAAACAATAATATACCTCTAAAAATGAAGGCTTTTAGTTACCATTAAAGTAGTATATCCAAGGAATCATCTGGAAATGATAGGGTATGCTGATTATAATGAACTGAAGAGTGGCAGGAGAGACTACACTCTTGTGGAGCTACAGGTAGTTGAGACTTCAGTCCTGATAACGATGGGTCACGAACAGTGCTGGAAATTTTTTCAAGCTGCTCCTATCTGTGGCTGGAAATTTCCATACAGTGTAGAAGGTTGTGAAGGCTCGTTTTTCGTTTTGTCCAATTTTATATTGTATCGTTGTTAAAGCTTTAGCGATATGTGTAGAAACCTGATCTGAAAACCTGATCCATACTGAGTAATTCAGAAACCATGTGACATTCACCTTTGATGTTTAACAGCAAAAAAAAAAAAGAATTTTAAAAACCTTGTTCCTTGTAAGTTTTAGTGACCTTTTGTGTAAGGCTGTTCTAGTATTACTGTGCAGTTTTATGCCATGGTTCTTTTGAGTGCGTTTAGCAGCACTTGAGGTGTGTTTTTGTTGATTGAGAGCATCACTACCAAGTGTGTTGAAATATATTGACAAACACATCAACTTTTTCAAAACCATTTTCATAGTTAATCTTTGATATTTTTAGAGCTGCATTATTCTGACAGATTTATCATAGATAATTAGTATTTAAAAGGTGATTTGCATGAATCAGGGTGTACCATGTACATGTATAATACATGGCCATTCTTCAAATAGTAAGCGCATTCAAGGCTGTCAATGAGTAAATTATAGGTAGAAATGTGTACCCATGTCCAGTAGAAGCACAAGTAGAAGTAGGTTAATAAGTAAGAAACTTTCTCATGGACACAATAAGACAGCTGTAGTGGCCCCGTTTGTCATTGTAAGGAATATTCTGTTACAATTTAATCAGATAAACCAAATAAGTGTTGATAAGCATGTTGATGACACTTATCACAGTCTTTTTCACATTGTCAGCTCCACAGGGCACATTTTCAGGTTACAAAACAAAACAAAAAAAGGGTAAATCAACGTTTTGATGCAGAATAGACGTTTGGAGATGAATTTTTGGGGTTAAAGCCTGCAGCCTTGATCACACTTAAATACATGTATGAGGACATGAATTTTGTGGGTTAAAGGATACATGACACGCTTGGATTTTATTTCTTAATACGGAGTATATGATGTGGGGCACATATACAAGCACAAAAAAACTTTTCACCTTTCTTCTTGGGACTGTAATCTTCAGTTCTGGTAAGACCTCAGCAGGGTCTGCTATGATGATGTCAGCAATGATGGCTATCAAACCAACTTTGTTCGGAGAGAGCCCTGATTCAGGGCACTAAGCTGGTCCCGAGTCCCAGTATGTTCATTGATGTCATCATTTCCAAATATTTCCAACCATTGATGGAAAGCAGGCATAAAATCAGAGGGATTATCAAGAAACGTTTTTGGCATATTTTTCGTCATGTTGCTAATGCAACGATACTCATCATTTTGTAGTACCTGTATCCATTAAACCTGCAGCCTTGATCACATTTGAATAAATATACTAACAGCCTTAAAATTAATAAGTGGCTATTCTGTAATCCTCTTGTAACCCATTTATTTTATGGATATTTTCCATCAATATTTCGAGATGATGTCATTCATGAACATACTGGGAACTCAGGGCCAGTTTAGTGCCATAGATTGGGATCCTCCCACATCAGTGTTGTTTTGACAGCCATCACCATTGACATCAACGTAGCAGGCTGGCGCTTACTTCATTTCTGGACTGACTGCTGGAATCTGAGAAAAACTGAAGTTTATAGCCATTTTTACACCCCAAGAAGAATGTATATGTGCCCCACATCATATACTCTTTATTTAGAGATAAAAAGGAAGGGTTCCATGTATCCTTTAACCCAAGAAATTCATCTCCAAATATTCATATATGTATTTAAGTGTGACTAAGGTTGCAGGCTTTAATCCACAAAATGCATCTCCAAACATCTGCATCCCCTTGATTCACAAAAAGTTGATATACATGTATGTGTTTTTTTTTTGTTTTGTGACCCAAAAATGTGCCCTGTGGAAATAACAATGTGAAAAGAACTGTGATGTGTGATCAGTATGCTTATCAACCTTTACTTGATTGGATTATACCAGTCTTGACAAGGCTGATAAAAATACAACCTTAATTCTGTCATGTCTGTCGTAGGCTGATAGCTAGGGAAATGGCCAAACTCCACAGCATTCCCCTGGAGACAGTGCAAAGCTTCATGGGCACAGAGAAAGCCTCTGCTGTGAACCCTCAGCCGTGTCTGTGGGTTAAGATACAGAAGTATTTGGACCTTGTGCCTCAGTCATTCGCAGACCCACAAAAACAACAACGGTGAGATTTTGAAAGGTATCTTTGCCTGTTAACTAATATGTCTTCTCAGGGCTACCATCTGAGCAGAAGGCTACCATAGAACAGTAGCCAGCTACCTGGTGGAAAAGTAAAGTGAATTAAAATAAAAGCACTGATCAAAGTAAGCGACTACCCCCTCCATTTTCTGCAGAAATAGCACGCTGATAGCTTTCTAATGAAGCATGAAGTTAAAGAGAACTGATCTACCATTCAGGCCTTGATCTATGTATGTGGAGTAATTACCACATTATGCCCTGTTATATCCCCAATATTTTGTACAGCTGGCTGAGTTCAGGACAACATGACTTTCTTATCTGCTGGCAATATCAGCCATTATGGATAAAACTTCATAGCCAGGGTTTAAAATAAATTTCATAAATCCTACTTGGATTGTTGAACTTGTATATGTTTGATCTGCAGAGTTTTCTGTGTTGTTGACAGATATATGAAGCACATTAAACCCAAGGCTGAACTGCAGAAAGAGCTGAATGAGATGAGGAGCTGTCTGGAAGGTTTGGATTCCCCAGTGGTCTTCTGTCACAATGACCTTCTGTGTAAAAACATCATCTACAACAAGCAGTATGGTCAGTTACTCTACACAGCTTATCACATTGCCACATCATTGAATTTAGCTGTCCGTTTAATTGTGCAGCCTAAAGGGAGCGTGTTGGGATTGTATTGTTACGGTGGCTGCACACAAAATGTAGGGAAGTCAGTAGACCTGGGGTCAAACCTGGGTCAGGTCATATCAAAGACTTTAAAAGTGGGAGGCCTACTTGGTGCTGCCTCGCTTGGCGCTCAGAACTGGGAGGTTAGAGCAAGAATAATGTGATGGTGGGATGTTGTCGTCGTCATGGTACGTCAGTGGTGACAGCACTTTGTTTGCATGGACTCACCCTGACAAAAGAAGACACAGTATATGTGCACACACCTATTTTTCAAATGTCTGAAAAATTGTAAAGTATGAAGTAAAACCCCATGCATACATGGGTACATATATACCAAATGTGGATTCACTTTCATTCTTGGACAATAAATTTAGGACATTGATTTGAAGCTCACTGGGACAACTTTCCTCTCACCATTATGACATATGTAACACTGGAAAGTTCAACAGTAACTTGCCAAACATTGTTGGTTTACTCCAGACTTTCAGCTTCCTCAACACAAAAAACCTGTTGCCATGATAATAGTGAAAAATCTTTTGCATTTAACATTTATCAAATAAATAAATCTAATTATGTGGTTATGGATTCTTTATGATAGACAGAAATGACCTTTTTCAAGTTTGTTCTTGTAGGTTAACAATTCTCTTCCAAAAAATGGATAAGTTTTCATATTAAGCTTGCTCCTGTCCTGAAGAGCTTTTAAAATCAGGTAATGGGAGATAACATTCCCTTTTGAGGTTTCGTCTTCAGCTTGAAACATTAGGTTTAAGTGTGATGGTATTTTAGATGTGACTCTGAAGATACCATCAAGATTATTCTTGTAAAGTAATTGTGTTATAAAAGAGTATACTGTTGCTTTATTTTGTAAAAAAAAAAATATGAATATAGGTTTCTCTCATTACTAAGCTAAGATTCCGGTGGCTCATTAGTGATTTTTGTTGAAAATGTCTTTTCGTTTCAGATACTGTTTCTTGTATAGATTATGAGTATGGAGCCTTAAACTATGAGGCATTTGACATTGGCAACCATTTCTGTGAATATGCAGGTAACAAATTTATCATATTGTTGGCATGTCATGCACAACAGCTTTTCATTATTTATTCAATTAAATCAATTAGATGTATGAACCAAGTCGTGGTTAACTGGCAGTTAGTAACATCTGTGCAAGTTGTGCAATATATTGCAATATATTTGTATCAGAAGGTTGTACACCTTACCTGAATTTTACTTGTATTACATTTATGTTTTATTTTCTGAACATTACTTGGTTCAGAATTATTTGTTATTAAGTGATATGTTAATGAAGTCTGCATATATATACTTTAGAGGCACATTGTACATTCTGTGAATACCTTCATTAAGTTCTTCCAAAATACATGTCGAAAAGAGTTATCAAACCATGAAAATGTGTTGAGTTCACCTTAAAGTGAGACTGCTGTGTGTCGGTCTGGTCATGTAAAAGGCTTATTGTTGTTCAGAAATATTGTATCAACTTTAAATGTTATCACATCACATCACAGCTGGAAAAAATTTACCTACAGTACCCTGATATCTGATAGATGAGTGACATAGAAATTTGATCCAGTATAAGGCTAAAAAAATCATCTTAAGAGGTATATAAAGATTATATAATATTATTTCTGGTGCTGAAACTTAGATTTTTCCTGTACTAAGGTAATCATATGTTTTAAAAAAAATCCCAGAACTCTTCTCTAACATTAATAGATGTTGCAGAAATAAAGCATAATGAGTTATATGATTATAGTCTTAGAAATTTTCGGTCAAATTCAGATTGGGTATGTTTTATGTTTTCCTTCAAGTTGTCTGAAATTTACCAGTGTTTGTATCATGCTTATAGATAATAGATATGATTATAATGGTTTTGGTGGAATTACGAAGGTATGGCGTGTAATTTGTGTTGACAGGTATTGATGAGGTGGACTACACCCGCTACCCTGACAAAGCCTACCAGCTGTCCTGGCTGAAGATGTACCTGGAGTATTGTAAGCAAGCCACAGGGAAACCAGACACACCCATTACAGACACACAGCTGGAGAGACTCTATGTCCAAGTCAACAAGTTTTCTCTGGTGAGTGCATGACCAGTAATGGCTGTACTGAACACTAACATTTTTGTGTTAAATTAGGTGATGACCAAATCTACATACTGCAGTATAAAAAATTCACCAGTTTTCCTGAATCTGGTGGCACATTCACATTCTGCCCAAAATGTTCTGCACCTGATGTAGCATCATGGAGGGAATTTACCATTATTGATCATGAGGAAATTAATTCACCCTTTTGCAGTAGTAAAGATTAAAAATCAGTTATCTTTCAGGGAGAATGATGCGACTTGACGTTAAGATTGTAGATCACATTTTTAATAGGTTACGTCCTGCGTCTCTCTGTTACAGATGGCTCACATGTTCTGGGGATTCTGGGCTCTTATACAGTCAGATGTTTCTGCAATAGACTTTGACTACTTAGGGTGAGTGTAGCAAAGTAAACCTGTCTCATTTGTTACATTTGTAAGAATCCGCTGCTGTTTTCATTATATACATTAGCTGTAAACTTGCGATTTTAACTCTTGTTTATTATACTATTTTGTTTGAAAAGAAATTCACAGAATAAAAGTTTAGTTAAAACATGAGATCTGATAGCAATCTGGGAATAATTAGTTTGCCACATCAACAGATTCCTGACAATAATACTGTGACATTATCAGAAACCTGTCCTTGTGCTTGGTCTAAAACATCAATTAAACAAATAAATAAAAAAAAAAACAAGTTGAAGTGAATATTTTTCATATTTATAATTTATGTGTATAGATATATATATATATATATATATATATAATGTCTTGTAATTTATGTATGTAGATATATATAAAAATTTTATTTTTTCTGTTGATCTGTACATCGTGTTTTGTTTTGTTTATTTCAGATATGCAATTACCAGGTTAAATGAGTACTTCGCCCGAAAGGAAAAATGTTTGGCTTTAAAACTACCTCATTAAAAGGACTGGCATTTTCTTTCATGATGTGAAATCAAAAACAGACATTTATACCCATCAAAAAAATCACTGTTTAAATTGAACCTACTTCTGTGACAAAAAAAAATGTTGAAATAAATCAAAACCACAGTCCGATTTTTACGCTCAACCAAGCTCATAAACAGGGAGTAGTCACGTCAACTTGCCTTTGAAATAAGGTCATGTGAAAGTTCACATCATTTGATTACAAAGATGAAGTATAAAATATTGTCCCTATATCGTCCGTGATTCTCGATTGACATTGGCTGATCAGATGGGTTAAAATGTTGACATACGTGTCGAGGCTGCAGGCCATGCCCCCACATGGTATATGAGATTTAAACCCTGCTCAGCTGAATTACTGCCCAGCCTGACGTCATTTTTCTCTGTGACACTGCATTCCATGGTGTGTCATTGTGCCGTCACGCTAAAACCAGCGCTGTCTGGAGTCGACATAGCTAACATGATTTTTGGTTTTAATGGGTACATGTAATCCTTTTCAGGGCTAACTCACCTCCACATGTACCTCACTCTAACAATGTACAGATTCAGTGAAGTTACCGACTGAGCAAGTACGCATTTTTTTAGTATAATAATACATATAGTGCATGATGGGGGATGGGATATCAGGAATTGTCATTTCTTGACAAATGACATAGAACTCCTTCTTCGGACACGAACATCGCTTCTCTCAAGCTGACAATTCCTGATATCCCATCCCTAGAAGGCTGCCGGATCATTTCTTGACAAGTGATATTTAACTCATGCTTCAAACACGTTGAACATCCTTTCCCTCAAGCTGACAATTTCTGATATCCGATCCGTCAGCATGCACTGTCTGTATAATGATTTATGTCTGGTGATCAGATGCACATGTGTATGTATGTGTAATCAGTGCACAAAAATTAATTGGATAAATATATTAATTGGTGAGGGATTAATTTGTAAATTGCTTATGAAGATTTAGATTCTAGTTGATGATTTTTGTTGCACAAATAATTACCCAGATTACATGTATTTATTGATAAGAAATTAGTAATTTGCTTATTAAGATTTTAGATTATAATTGATAGTGGTTGTGGAGATGTCAGCAGTATTGTAGCATATTTGTTCTTACTACATGTATTCTATATTTTTAACATACATAAACTGAGCTACCTCTTATTGTTTACCAGGTGTGCCTTCACTTGTGTCAATGTCATGTGTCATTGGATACTTCCAACCTTTACATAGATACATGTTGCCAAAGATTTTGACTATTTTTCTTTCCAACAATTTTTTCATGTTATACAGAAGACAGTTGTACGTATTAAATCTGCTCATCTTATCTCATCATTTGTGCCACCTGCCAAACAGCAGTAATCAAAAGGCACCAAGTTAGAGGTGGCTTGGACCCTCCTGAAAATTTTCTTGTTTCTTCTAGTTTTAAATTTAGTCCTGTTTTAACAGGAAGTAATGGGTGACTGTTCTTTATTCATATACAGTTACATGTAACTTACAGAGAAATTGTTAAAACATGCACCTACTGAACTGATCTGCCAGTCCTAATCAGTCTTTTATACTCTTATTTCCTATGATGTGTAGAATCTTTCTTTGCTTCAATAACTGTTTAATACACAGGTTATACATGCAGCTTGTATGTTATTTAACCAGCTTTTTGCCATTATATAGTGATTCATTACCTGTGAGAATATATTTGATAAGGCTTGTTTAGACTCATCACTGCAAACATAGTATTCCAGAGTACTGGTATTGGACACTTCAGCTTAATCTTTATCACTGACTTCACAGCTCATCACTTAGCCTTTAGTCAGCTAGTTGCATGACTTTGAGCGCGTGAAGTTTGCTCCCTTGATGTGCATGTATAGTTATGATTTACAAATATTTTTATGTACCTAAGCCAGTAAAAGCCATTAAGCATTTTTTTGGAGAGGTATGATGTTGAGAATTTTTTTTTTTTTGAGACGAGAAGCTTTTTGGTGTCATATTCATTGTTTTTCAAACCAAGATTTATTGTATGTATTTAACATACATTGCATGTATGTTGCATTTCTTCAGTGATTTTTTTAACAAAACTGTTGCATAATATGTCATAATAATTTTTAACATACATATTGCCTTGTTAAAATCGTGAATTTCACAGCTTTAATGTGGGTAAAGAGAGTGAATTACTTACAGTGACATGCATTTAGAATCAAATCTGTGTTGTGGAGTGTGTTAAAAACCTCAACAAATGAAGCTCACATAGCTAAGTTTGCCCTTAAACACTACAATGACGTATGTTGCAGAGATATAAAGTGCACTTAGCTAAGGGCTACTTAACACTAAATATGCATCATGAAACAAGTCCCAGTTAATTACTCTGATATATCTGTTATTCATTTTTGTCTTATTTATGAAGAACCAGGCTTTTGTCGTTAAAAATTAGCCCATTTTAATAATTCTCTCTGAAACTGCAATTATATAGACGAGAGAAGTTCTTCCTTTTTTTAGAGAAAATGATAGCTAGGTGACTATGTCAGGGTTTGAACCATTGCCCCCATTGCGCTGTAGTTTGCAAGTATAATTTGCATTTTATGTGTGTACAGTCATACATGTACATGCGTCTACAGTGTAAAGACATAAATATTGAAAGTGTTAAAATGGCCTGCAGCTTTAAGCCATTATGGACTGGTAGTAGTTAGGTTTGCTGCCTTGGCAATTTTGGCACTACACTCTCTTTATTTGATCGTCGTCATATGACTGAAAAATTGTTGAGTACGACATCAAACCCCAAGCACTCACTCACTCTTTATTTGATGCCTGTACTGTAATTGTTACCAGATATTTTCCATAAGAACATTTATGGTTATACATGTGTATATATATATATATATATATATATATATATATATATATATATGTACTTTAATACAGATGATTCTGTATCATGAATATGATGTTGATTTTATAGTTATTTATTCATTTGAATGGTGCTTTATGCTGTACACAAGACTATTTCACTTATACTACCACAGCCATCATTATGGTGTGAGGAAACTGGGCAGAACTTTGGGAAAAACCATGACCATCCGTAGGTGGCTGACAGACCTTCCTGCGTACAGCCGGAGACGAAACTAGCATGAGCTGGACTTGAACTCACAACGACCACATTGGTGAGAGGCTCTCGGTGGATTTTATACAATGATGTGTATAAATATATACATGTGATTCTAGTTGATCTTTGAAGCAAAAACAAATCTATTATGAATATATCTTTTACAAGCTTCCTGTGATGTATTGGAGCTTGTATCCCTTTCTCTCAGTTGTTAAACTGCAGATTCATGAAATATGGTTTTTAATTTTATTTAAAATGTACAGATATGCATTTCACGGAAACAAGTGTCACATGACCAATGTGTGGGTGTTAAAAGTTTAATACAGTGACCTTGTTTGTTATCAGTGGTAAATGAATTTTCTGCCATTGTTTGAAAAATGGATAAGCCTGATTGGAGAGGAACTGAGGACCTGGTTCATATGTACATGTACACATAACATTCCAAGAGATCATTATGACCTGTACTCAAAGATATGCAGTGCATTTCAATGTTTCTGAATTCAAAGGTATAACTGTGTTAAATGATGTATGCTGACCCAAGAAAATCACAGCTTGCTAATACACGTGTGTATTCTCAACAGATAGCTGGAGTAAATCTATCCTCCAATCAGTTGATGTGTACAAGTGAGGTTGTATTAAATGTGAATAGTAACATTCAGCTGATAATGTTATACAAGCCTTTTATAACTGTTCACTATTCACTGCATGGGCAAATGGTTTAACACTTGATTTAAGAAACATAGATTTATTCTTGAAGCACCATCCAACTGATTTTATTCACTGATGAAGGGCTATTTAAATTGAATGTATATCTGTAGTGGTACTTAGAGTGGTGATCTCAAATAGCAAGGAGTTGATGTAATATCTTACCTCTAATCATGTATTTATAATTTGTACTAACATATCCTTGTTCAATCAGTACTTGTACATATGTTATATACCCAGATAAAGCAGATATTACAACAACTGCAAATAAATTTTCCACTACATAGTTTCAGTTCTGATTCCTTGCTTTATCTTGATGATATCTTGGGTTCGTCTTGTTTGCTTGGGAAAGGGTGAAAGCCTGAGGAGGTAGGCCTACACTTGGTCATAAGACCGATTGGGTAAAATGGAAAATGTATCAAATTACAACAGAGAGAGGTATACCTTCCTGTCTTCTCAATAAAGCTTTGCATTATTCAAACATTCGGTCATTTCTTTCTAGGTACAAAAATGCGTATATTCCTTCCTGGGCATGTACTCTTTACTTAAAAACATGCCACTGTTTATGTCAGATCTCACCATAATCCTGCTCGCTGTCGTAGAGGGAGAAATATTTTTGAGTACGGCATAAAACAAATAGATTTATGATGGTTATCAGGTTTATGTAGACGGTGTCTGACCTAAGCCGGGGAAAACCACGTGGTGCAGCTCACGCATGTTACAAGGCATATGCATGATGCTAGTAAACAAAATAAAATACCTACAAAGACCTATCCACCATCAACTACAAACTCTTGCCTGTGATTTAAGGGGTCATTGTGCAAAGTTACTATAGCCACAAATTTAACGACTGACAAAAGGGAGTCGGAACGGGTAATTTGTACTTCATCGTGGCAACAATCGGAACAGTACGCACTCACCACGTTACAATTTTTTTTATGAGATGGCATAAGATTTTAAATGGCTTTAATGTAATTGATCGGCACAGATCATGGTCTATACGATAACTGTTTGGTATATATACAGCAACATCTCGATCATCTGTGGTGTGGCAGAGTGAAACCATTTCAGTTACGCTGGATTTATATGAACCATATCTTTGTCGTGTTGAACAAGATCACCGGGTTGGATATTTAACCGTTGCAAACAGTGTAACTAAGATACGATAGGCCTACATACTTTTGATTAACAATAGCTTGTTTTTGGTAATTGGCCTGCTTTGCTTGGCTGGAATGTCCTTTTATATTGCCGCTGGTCGTCTGTTTCCATGCCAGGATTCAACGAACTTTAGACTGCTGCACATCGTCACCAAGGCCCTGGAAAAGGCCCACACTTAGGTCGATATTTCCATAATCAGAATGAACTTTCGTTTTTACCCAAGAACCTGATACGGTAAGACGGAAAATCAGCCCCAGAGAGGTACCATAAGAAAGTGCAAATTTCAAAATCCCACAACAATTTTGTAAATTTCCAAATCAGAAGTATAAATCTTAACCGAATCACCCATAAAAGTTATGCTATAAAAGAAATTGTCACTTAATAATAACCCTTCAAAAACGCATTCTCGACCAAAAACGCAAATTTTTCGTTCAAGCAAGGCATTGTGTCTTTAATTTACAGTATGAATATCGACCTTAACCAGAAAAATATCTTTCCCGAAACTTTCACGTTTGTAAAAATGTATGTAAAACACAAACTATGATGTGATCAGTTTTGCCATATTTTGGCAAGTCGAAAATCCGTTTCTGTGACAGTCTCTCAAGCATCCTCCATAGAACAGAGGTCTATCGAAGTGGCTGATGAGAAAAGGCTGCACCTCGAGGAAAAGTTCAAATCTTTGTGGCTCTTTTTTTTCTTTGGGAACAATCTTTTGTGTGAGTAAAGATAAAGGCGGTGTTGCATTAAATAAATGTTGTCATGAATTAGAATGGTTATGCTATGTTATTACTTAACATTTATCAACAATAACCAAATCATGCGAAAATCCTGGTTGAGAGCATGTGTGGTCCGCTAGTTATCATTAAGATTAACATATTATGCATAGCGGAAGTAGAAGGCTGAAAGTTACATTTGTTATATACTTATTTAATTGATTGGTGCATAACTGCGTGCTCAGAAAATTACATTTGTGGTGCAGTGATCGTCACAATTCTACATTGTCTAATGCAAAAGAAAAGATATTTCAGTGTGACTGGAGCCGGTTCCAGTTTTTGGATTTTATAACCTGAACATCGCTTCAGTGCAAGTTTGGAGCTTGTTTACCATATAACAGGAAAAGAATAGTAAAACAGAACTGGAAAACATGTGACGTAGCCTTACGAGTGTGTCAGAACCTGTCACTCATAGCCATGATCAGTTTCTCTACTTGAGGTTAGCCCAAAGGTAAGCTGAACGTTCCTACCTTAACGCCCAGCTTCGGTCATATAGGCCTAAACTTCCACAAACAAAACCCGCTCGAACCCTACCTTATTTTTGCTATACGGCGATTCCCTAAAACGCCATAAATGTAATATGTCAAGGCCAGCATTGGTAAACCATGTTTCAACAGTAATCCAGCCGTTTAAACTTTCGAATTGGACAGCTCAAATCAACGGCTGTCATGTTTGGAATTTTTTTTTCAACTTCGGTCAAAGTGAAAGGCCGCGAAAATTTTATCCTACCCAACGTTGTCATTATTAATCGCATGCTCTGTAAACAGAATGTTGAGTTGGATTCAATTTTCGCGCCCCATCACCCTGCCCAATGATGAAAAAAAAATCCAAACATGGCAAACGTTGATTTGAGTTGTCCGAGTCGAACGTTTAAAGTTTTACATATTGTATTACCGGTACCATCTTGCCCATGATTCTGATACGGAACCGTAAAACAGGTAGGCTTATGTAACAAAAAATATATAAGAAATGAATTTGATAGGTTATATGCTATATATAAGCCTATTAGAAACAAATTTTTGAGGAGGTAAATCAAACATTTTTTCCCTTTTACAGTGTGTCATTTTTACTATATTTAGACCGCACGGAAGAACACGTTAAAGAGCTAACATACATCGCTAATCTCGAAAGCGGTAAGTCCGGAATTCAATCTCGAGTGGGCTCATGCGCCCGCAGTTCTTCATAATCAACAACTTGGTACTTTCCTATACATGCCCTGGCGTTCAGCATATCGGGACATATATATAGTCCAACTTTATAACGTATTGGTCAGCTCGGTCCAGGTAAATATAGACTAATCTAACAAGTAATTAATTAATTTACTTATTTATTTATTTATTATTTATTTATTTTTATTGTTTTGCATGTTCCAAGCCCGAATCCGTGCTGTGGCTAAATCAGTGAAATAAGACACCAAACAGCAAGTCACTATGAAAATTTGCCATGAAGAATGAAACACCCTCGATATAACCATTTTTATAGAGGAGTTCGCCTCCGGTAATCTTTACAGGACATGAGTTTCAAGCAAATGGTTACTAGAGGAGCTGTTGGCCTATATTTTTTGTCGCTTCTTGTCTGATGCAAAAGCAATTCAGGTCAGTGGTAGGCATATAGGCCTACAACAAGTCTTATTTCATTTTCAACTTATGACGAACAAAACTGAAATTGGACTATTAAAATGAATTATTGTTACTGAAATAAGTCCAATCAAATCTTGAAATAAACGAGAACTTATAAGTCTGAGCGTCGCAGTCAACCACATTTTGACAGATCCAGTCAGTCTGCATGTCAACGTTTTCCAGATCCGATCTTTAGATAGACCCCAAATTTCATGATGGCGGCGGCTGTGCGAGTGTCTTCCTGACATTTGATTTTAAGCCATAATTCACTTTGTTTACATACTTTGCCTGTCAGAATTCATTTATTCTGCACTTAACAAGTTTTAGTTTGTTTCACCGTGGATGCTATATGTAGGTTGAGGTATGTAAAGTGTGTTTTCTGTGTGAAACATAGAATCCTACCGGCAACTGTCAAGCTGTTGTTGTTGTTGTACAGCTTACGGGCCTGGCGAATATGCACTCTTTGTCAACGGTGATATCAGCGACCTTATCTAATTACCCTTACGAAAACCAAGTAAGGCTAATGTAAAGGCTAGGCCGGTTTTCACAATCAGCATCTGAGAAGTGCGTCAGTGAGTTAGACGTTGACATTGTATGATAACGATACGACTACTTTAACTAAATTAAACGTTGAGCAGTTTCTAATATTTACCTTCATCTACGTTAAATCGTTGAGGTAGTCCATTTAGATAAAGTCAATGTGCCATTTCAAAATTCTGACATCCATCATAGCCCATCGCCGCCTCTCAACAAACATGGTGCAGATTTCAAACTTCCATCTTCTTCCCACTTATAGCAATCTGACTCACCTCCTAAGCACATTTATATGTAATTTTATAGTGGAATACCTAATACTATCCTCTTAACTTACAATCCTCACTGTTAAAACTATTTAACTGGCTGCTTTGTGGTCACATTCATTACTGGAATTTCTGCGGTACAAAGTGCCTCATTGTCAACAACCATTTTGAACTTTCATGTGACTACTTCTGGGTTTGAACTTTTATTATTAGTGCAGGTAAGTTTGGATGCCATCAGCGCCAACTTCATTGAGATCGGTCCAAATGAGTGAGAGTTTGGAAATTTTGAGAGTTTGGTTATTTTGAGAGGTTGCGATGGATGGCTACGTGTTACGATGACTGTCAGAATGTTAAAATAGAACGAAAGAAATCCATGTAGATGGACTATTGTTGAGGCAGATAAATATCAGAAATTGCTGAAAATAGACCTCAACGTTTAATTTAATTGAAATAACAATACGATGTCTGACAAAGGCCTCTTCACACAACACTGCGTATTTTCACACTTAGAATCTCTGTGGCCTTTCCTACCTGACATTTTCGCAATCGACTACCCTTGCTGAGAGGATCACACTTTTGTTGGTCCAAATTCTGCTCCGGTTACAATCATATCAAGCATTTCTCATCCATGACCCATCAAGAACTTCGAACCAGCAGCCATGTTTGCCATCTCTAACCTGTGCATGCACAAGCGTGATGCAAGAACTATTCTCAACAGTATGGATTTTTTTTTAACAATTTTCATCTGTGAAGAAGAGTCATCAGCATTGTGAAAAGTCTCATTGTGAAATCGTGGAGAATATTTGGCAAAGCATGGAGAAGGCAAACGTGGCTGGCTGTTCAAAATTTGCTGGTTTTCTGTATGAAAACCACCAATTATGGTCCAATGAAAGTACGATCAATTCGGCTAAGGATAGCTGATTGCGAAAATGTTTTGGGAAGGGACCTGTGTTCGACATTGTATTGTTAGCAATTCATTTAGGGTAGGTCAGCGACTAATAAAAGCATCAACCATATCTTTACAACTCTCCAATATAATGATCACATCACTTACTGTTTAGATTATCAGACGTATTGGCGTAGCCCAACCAAGAACCATGGTCAACCGTAGTGTACATTATCAATATTATCGTGGGCGAAATAAGCTACGTTCGTGTTCCAGGCTGCGTTCCACTACACTCACCACAACAGAGCAGCCATGGTCAAATTAGAAATAAGTCTGCTACAGTGGCCTATGGAGTTTGCTTTCCATGGCCAGTAAATCATCAGCATTTTCTACTTGACATTTGCAGTTTCTCCATTGTTTGTACTACACATGCAAATTGGAATATGATTTTAAATGTAGAAATTCAAAAAAATGGATACTTAGTGGAGCAGACATGCTGCAGCTAGGTTAAATCATAGGCTGTGAAATGAAAATTAGCATCCAGCTCCTGTGTAGTAGAAGTACATGTAGTGTGTGATGTTTATATTCTAGACTGTGCACATCCAGGCACTGTATTGGCATATGCAATCACTAGCAGATGATTAGGTGAAAGATAACATAGGAAGATACACGGAAATGAACAACAAAGCATGATATGCTGAGAACTATTCCTGATAATACCGAGAAATTATGAAATGTTAGATCACAAACTGAACCAAGTCAAGACATTTACATGTTTATGTTTTCATACATGTGTTTATTAAGTAATTACTCTTCTTTCACTGATTTTGAATTTTGGTATTATTTGAACTCTGCCAGAATGGATGTTTTGAATAAACTGAAGTCTGCTGTGAGCAGTGCTCTGCCAGGAATTCCTTTGGCCAAGGACTTTGAGATGCTTGGTCAGACAGGTAGTGCTGGACCCGGCCTTCTATGGAAGATACATGATGGAATGAAGAGAACTACCAAACAGGTCTGTGAAGTGAAAATTGGGTCATCACAAAATTGTATTCATTGCGTGTAACCTGAGCGACCCTCGAAAAAAAGTTACCTAGTTTAAAGTTTCATTTGGATATTGATTGAAGCGACTTTTTTATTCTCTCAATGCTTTTTCTTTAAAATCTATCTGTCCCTGCCTTAACTAAAATTTAAAAATTCTCGACAAACTGACCGTATTTTTTTCTAATAAGGCTAGGTCACTTTAATAGGCCCAACAAAGAATTTTTTAAAGATGATCAGATCAATAAGCTTTAGAAACAAAATTATGAATCCCCTCCTTAAAGTAGTGGAATTCATAGCAACCATTGTGCTCAACCATTGTGTCAAAAATATGTATAAAGGGCCCTAAAGGTTTATCTTTCATTTTGATGAGCCAAAACCAGTATTTTATAAAACATTTTTGTGTACATTTTGTGATTTGCTAGTTAATTTTCATTTCATCGAAAGTAATATTTCTACAACAGGAAGCTTCAGTGTTTGTATGTGAGAAGAAACAGTTGGAAAGGTACTCAAGGCAAGACCGGGAACTTATACTGGATATCTTGAAGAAAGGTGTGTCACAACTGACCAGACTGCGACATCCAAAGATTCTGTCTGTTATCCATCCCATGGAGGAATCCAGGTAAAACCAATCTACAACTATTCTACAAAGTCTCTGGTTGGTGGTGATTGGATGCACAGCGATGATCCCAGACAGTGTCAACACCACTATTAATATAGAGTGCATTAATTTTTGAATCAGCTTCATCTGTTAAATGTGTCATGTTTTGTTCACCTTTTCTGCACAGCAATAATACAAAGTACATTTATGTCACATTTTATAATTTGTCTTTAATGCATGTATGATACATTGTAGCTGCAAAGGTTGATTATTTTCTGAGAAAAAGAAACAAGACTTTCTACAATGAACATTGAATTTCTACAATGTTGTATTCCAAAGCAGTTTTAAAAATCCATTATCATACATCCACTAGGTCACCTTACATGTACAATAGTGGTTTTGAAATGCCCAAGCAGACTTGTTTGGCTATTGTCTTTCAAGAAAGGGCAAATGAGTTAAAGATGCTACAAAAGATACTTTTGGCCTACAGTCATTCAGTGCAGATCGCGTTGAATTTTTGCTATTGTTTTAAAATAACCAAAATAAACAAAATACCCAACAAAATATCAGCTTCATCTGTGCACATGCTACAGCTCAAAAATCGTAATAAAGTTCCTAAAATGTATAAATTGGGTGGCATTAAAACTATTCAAACTTTAGACTCATTTTACCTTTATAAATAGTAAAGGTACATGTCTGATGATAATTGCTGAAAGGCAGTTATTTGAGCTAGTGTTGGTAAATACAGAAAATGTCCAGTATAGCCTCTTTAAGATCACCGTTATCTTATTGCCTATATATATGATGTTAATATTAATCTTGCAATACTTTCAGGGAATACCTGGCCTTTGCCACAGAGCCAGTCTTTGCCAGCTTGTCAAATGTGTTAGGGCACCATGACAACCTTCCTGAACCGCTGCCCAAAGATTTACAGGACTACAAGCTCTATGAAGTGGAGATAAAGTATGGCCTTTTGCAGGTAATCTCTATTACCCTTTAATACCTGTACGTGTTATTGTACTTGACTGATACACCTCCAGCAGGTAAACACTGCTGATACAAGCAGTACATTTAGGTATTGTTTAGTTTCCTCCCCAAAATATCCAGATTGTATGGGTGTCAATAAATGGAAGGAAATGTTTGATTTTGTACAGAAAATCTAGTTCTGAAGCACGCTGCACATGTAGTATCTTCAGAATGCTGGATATGTATGAAGGGTTGTCGCCAAATGACTACATACTACACATACTGCTGTATGGTAGTATTACATGTAGGTGTGTTACTTTCAAAATGTTGAGAGTTTAGAAATCATGTCCTTCGTTTGAAATTGTAAATAAAATCAACACACGGTTATTAAATTGTCACAGTTATGCTATGTATGTTTATGCCATAATGCTCTTCCATTTTCCCTCACATGGACATTCTTATTTGTTCAGCTGTTAGAACAGATGAAGTAATGTGAGCATCATACAGTTCATAGAAGAATGTTTGACAATTTAACTCACTAGGTTGCAGAAGCATTAGCCTTCCTCCACAACAGTGTCAAGCTCCTGCACAGGAACATCTGCCCTCAAAGTATATTGGTGAACAAGTCAGGCTCCTGGAAGCTGGCCGGTTTTGACTTTTCAGTGCCTAACAAAAACACAGAGGATCAAGCTGTAAGTGTACTCAACATAGATATGGTTAACTACAAGTGAAGCGCACACCTGGTTATTTGATTTTGTGTAATCAGAATTAGGGTTCATTTTACTCTAAGGAGTATACTCCTTTTGGTAAAAAAGGATTTACTTACTGTGATTGTGCATAATGATGGGAAATGTAATTTGTGTATTATATGTTTTATTATATGTAAATGTCACCAATAAAGTGTAGTTGTATTTATATGATATGCTCAGTGCAGAGGATAAAACCTTGTTTGCTGAACAGTTGTTTATGCCAGATACATGTACATTTAGGTAAGAACTAGAGTACTTAAATGTCATTTGGGTTTCATTGTATGTTTTATTTTGTGTGGCCGTAGTGAATACAAACTGTAAATATTGTTTCTTCATACAGCCTCTGTTTGAGTTTGTCGAGTGGGATGCTGGTGTACCTCCCCTTGCTCAGCCCAACTTGGACTTCCTGGCCCCAGAATATGCACTCACAATGACCTGTAGTCTGGCCAGTGATATGTTCTCCTTTGGCGTTCTCCTCTATTCCCTGTTTAATGAAGGTAGACCCCTCTATGAATGTCATGGACAGCTGTCAACATTTAGGAAAAATGCAGATGAGGTGAGCATTTCAAGTAAATCTGAATATAGAGGTAATGAATTGAGTTGTTTGAATTGAGAACTTTGATATTTGAGTGTTTAGTACATGATGTGTTTTTACCCCCATTATAGTTAGATACAAACCTTCACATTCTTTATTCCAGTTGAAACGACTGAAGATTTCTATCTTGGGCTGTGTACCCCAGGAGCTGAGGGATTACATGAAGATGTTACTGAATGCTGAAGCTACAGTCAGGCCAGATGCTGACCAAGTCTCAAAGGTATCTGATCAGTATTGTATGTCCTTGTCAAAATGAAATACACGTGTAGTATAGCCTCACTGAAAGAGTAAGGTTTGATTGTTTTTTTGCAAGTAAATTTCTTTCCAAAATTATTTTTCTCTGCTGGATTAAATTTAATAATATGACTAATAATAATAATAATATAGTCTACCTGAAAAAGAAACATTTGAACGTTTTCCCCCATTATTTTTGTCTGCTGTAAAACAAATAATAATAATGATAACAACAACAACATCAACAACAATAATAGTAATACCTTATTTTCTGTGGGAGACCAATTGTCGTAAAATTTCGTGAAATCTCTTTTTATTACAGATAAGTTACTTTGTGGAGGACATTGGGCCTGTGACCCTTCAGTATATGGACACACTCTTCCAGAGGGACAACCTCCAGAAATCACAGTTTTTCAAAGGTTTACCTCAAATCTTGACCAAGCTTCCAAAGGTAATACATGCAGCATACTATAAAGCTGGTAACTTTGTGTCATATTTTTGCAGGGCAGTATTTGTTTACTGAAGTTTTTTGTGTCTCTGTCTTCATTTTTGCATTCATTTGACTTGCATTCCAGTCTGTTGGCTTTAAATGTGATAAGTACATTTGAAAGTAAGTCATCATTAAATCTAAACATAAATGCATTGGCAATTTTTCCTCCACAACGTAAGCTAATCAGGTGCTACAAAGCATGACATCAGGAAAAAAACTACATTGAATGTTCCTCAAATAAAGTAAAGTGACAAATTACATTTAAATGAATCGAGGCTTTTTCTTTGTGCAGAGAGTGAACTTGCAGCGTATTCTGCCAGCATTGTTCAAAGAAGCAGTCAACCATGACATGATACCATTCCTGCTGCCCAGTATTCTGTACATTGCTGAAGGAGCCACTAACCAGGAGTATGTCAGGTGCATCCTGCCTGAGCTGATACCCATCTTTAGGATACAGGAGCCAATCCAGGTTAGTTCACTAGCCAGAGCGACAGTGTTAATTACTCCTTCATAAATCCTCTTGTAAGTTTTATTGCACTCTTAGATTGTACATACAACTTAGATTTTCTGTAAGAAAGGTGTTGCCGATATTTCTTTGAAATGAGCCCTAATCATTTTTTGAGTAAATATTTGCTTGTTAGATAATGTACTCTAGTCATGTTCAGTTGTGGACAACAACCTCTATAATGGTGTATGATATTGAAGTAGGAGCTGATCATAGTGTTGTGTTCAAGTTTTAGTGTCGTGTTCAAGTTTTAGTGTCAGGCTAATAACTCTCTCTAAGCTAAAGTGTGTGATATTTCTTCATTGCAGATTTTATTTATATTCTTAAAAAACATGAGTCTGTTGTTGAACAAGACACCCACTGATGCCATTAAGACTCATGTGCTGCCGATGGTGTACAAGTCATTGGAGGCTCAGAACCCACAGATACAGGTAAACTATTCAGGGATTAACATCAGAAATAGGTTAACTACTCAGCGATAAACATCAGGAAGAGGTAAACTATTCAGTGGATAACATTAGGAAAGATAAAATATTCAGTGATTAACATTAGGAAAGTTAATCTATTCAGTGATTAACATCAGGAACAGGTAAACTGTTCAGTGATTAAAATCAGGAACAGTTAAACTGTTCAGTGATTAACATCAGGAAAGGTAAACTATTCAGTGATTAACATTAGGAAAGATGAACCATTTGGGGATTAATCATCAGAAATATGTAAACTAATCAGGGATTAACATCAGGAAGAGGCAAACTATTCAGTGATTAACATTAGGAAAGGTGAACTATTCAGTGATTAACATTAGGAAAGATAAACTATTCATTGATAAACCTTAGGAGAGGTAAACTATTCAGTGATTAACATTAGGAAAGGTAAACTATTTGGGGATTAACATCAGAAATAGGTAAACTACTCAGGGATTAACATCAGGAAGAGGTAAACTATTCAGTAATTAACATCAGGAAAGGTAAACTATTCAGTGATTAACATTAAGAACAGGTACACTGTTCAGTGATAAACTTTAGGAAAGGTAAATTATTCAGTGATTAACATTAGGAAAGGTAAACTATTTGGGGATTAACATCAGGAACAGGTAAACTGTTCAGTGATTAACATTAGGAAAGGTGAACTGTTTGGGGATTAACATCAGAAACAGGCTAACTCTTCAGGGGATTAACATCAGAAACAGGTGAACTCTTCATTGGATTAACATCATCATGTCATGTACTGCGAGGATTAAACACAGAAACCGATAAGCTATTCATGAGAATAACATCAGAAACAGATATTAACATATTCAGGGGACTAACATGAGAAACAAGTAGCTTAGTAATGCATAAAATACACGTATTTAAAAAGAAAGGTAATATGCGTGATTATATGCTGTAAATTTGTTCCATTTTCACAAAGCCTGAATGTTAAAAGTGTAATTTTAATCTTATGCAAAGATGTGTTCAGTGTGTTGGCTTTTTGCGTGTGTCTTTTAGGAGCTATGCCTAGGTATAATCCCAACGTTTGCTGGTCTCATTGATTATGGGGCTATGAAGAACGCCATTGTCCCACGGATAAAGAGACTCTGTCTGGGTACATCAACATTAACAGTGAGTAATATGTGCATGTATGAACATCACCATGGCTATGTGAGCTAATCATCTTAGCTTAACTGGATTTTTAGTATAATTTGAATGTTCTTGTGAGAAGGTTTGTGGATGTCCTTCACACATGTTAAAACACGGAAGTCATCTGAAAATTGTTGCGATGATGTGACAAGGAATTGAACCATTGTTATTCATTCTACTGAAAATTGTTTTGCATGAGTGTTTTAGGATGGGGAATGGGTAGAGGACTATAACTTGGAACACAATTGATAGCAGCATTGGCATTTTTTAAGATAATTTTATATTTAGATAATATGTTCAATCTACAGACCTCATACAGTGCATGTCTTTCGTTTGTTCTGTTTGTAATCTGAAGATTTCTTTGAAATTTAATGTGAGTTTTTGTTTGTGAGTGAATGCATGAGGTTGTGCACAGACACATGCACCACTGTGTGCACCGCGCTGTGTGTGTGTGCACATTTCTCCTATCACTGACAGTACATCATTACGTTTTGTGTATTGCCAGGTGCGTGTGAACTGTTTATTGTGCTTGGGCAAACTGCTGGAGTTCATGGACAAATGGTATGTCTTGGATGACATCTTACCCATGCTACAGCAAATCCCCACTAAGGAACCAGCTGTACTCATGAGCATACTGGGTAAATAGTCAAATACCTTATACTACAGTTGTCATGGTTTGACAATATTTTAGTTTAGCAAGAGTTGACATTTTTGCCAGTGACATTATTTTTGATATTAGTAATGGCCTTATTTCAGTTGCCTTTTTTGTACTGTTTAACAGTGTTAATTTACCTTTGCCAAACAAACGCTCTCACAATACTTGAGTTGGCTCTCTGTAATTCGAAAAGGAACTGGATGATGGAACACATTATATTCAGACAACTACATCTACACTGTTTAAGATGTCCTCCAGATTTACATTTTCAGGACTGTGATTCTGCCACACACATTGTTTTGTGTTATTAGGTGTAACTACACATATACACAGGTGTATGTTTATACTAACCTTTGATGATTCTCTAACCAGGTATCTACAGGGTGACCATGACTCACAAAAAGCTTGGACTCACCAAAGATGTGATTGTTAATAAAGTGCTGCCCTTCAGCACTTTCTGCCACACACATTGTTTTGTGTTATTAGGTGTAACTACACATATACACAGGTGTATGTTTATACTAACCTTTGATGATTCTCTAACCAGGTATCTACAGGGTGACCATGACTCACAAAAAGCTTGGACTCACCAAAGATGTGATTGTTAATAAAGTGCTGCCCTTCCTCATACCCATCTCTTTTGATAACAACCTGAATCTACAACAGGTAACTGTATAGTTCAGCTCTATTCATATAATGGGTAAATAATATATGACTATTGTTACTGACCTGTTCAAAGTATATCTATCATGCACATCTTTTTCATAGTGCTAAAACAGATAAACGGGGCCCTTACTGGCTCAAGGGGCTACTGACGGCAGCTCTAAGTCCGGGTATTTTCAGGTACAGGACAAAGGGTTGTGGTTTCCTCCATCTGTAAGCCTGACTGCTGTCATATAAATGAAGGATTCTTGAGGACAGTATTTGAGGCTTGAGGAAGCCTTGTTAAGTTTGTACTCTCTCACCATAATGCTGGCTGCCGTTGTACATGTAGAAGTGAAGTATTCTTGAGTACGGCTTAAAACACCAGTCAAGTGAATAAATAAATTAACACAATTCAAGTATATAAATCAAACAGATGTTCCAGGATGTTACATAAATTCTGGTTGACTTTTTTTCACTAGTTCAGTGCATTCATGACAACTGTGAAGGAGATGTTCAACATTGTAGAATCCGAGCACAGAGCAAAGCTGGAACAGATCAGTTCCATGCAGCAGGAACAAAGGTAAGTTGTATCGCGAACTCTCACTGCCTGAGCTCTGTTAATACTGAATGGATACAGGGTAATGCAGGGTAGATCATTGATCACCAGCCATGTCAGGAATTTGTTACGGTTTGTTCCTTGTTTGAAAACTGAAACCAGTAGTGCCAAAGGAGACTGACCCCCGTTATGTGTTCACTACTGTGCGACTCATACTTGTAGTTTATCATCATTGCAGTTCACAGTTGCTCATGACTTCCAGTTTGAATCTGTAAAGAGTGGTAAGCATTTCAGGATGGAAGAAATGTACTTTCTTCCTGGCAGTCTGTATAAATCCATTGACTTCCCAAGCCGTCGATAAAATTGACAGTTGTCATATAAGTGAAATGTTCTTCTCTGTGGTGTTAATGACTTTGCATGCTGCGTACACTGTGGGATGATATCCCTGTGATTTGTACACCATTTCTGTCAGACAGTTACACAATAGTACCATATGCAATCTAAGCACTCACCTGAACTTAATATACTGTTTGCAGAACAATAGAGTTCCCAAAGGTCAGCAATGAAAACAGTATTGGAGATGGCAAACATAACCAAGATTCCATGGTAAGTTGTCATAATTTCAGCTGGTAAAGGAATTGTTTTTTGTTTTTTTTTTCTAGTTTTTATGCAAGCAAAAATTTTGCCTTCAATATACACCTATGAACATCATTTTACTTAATTTTTTTTGGGCTCTCACACCTGGGATACTTTAGATTTGTCAATTCCCACTCCCTCTCTCCTGGCCAAAAAAAAAATAATAAAAGAGAAACAAAACTTTGATCGACTGTCTTTGTGCCCCTGTAAGATTCACCTGTCCCCAATCCTGATCCTGTTGTAGATGGACAAATTCCTGAGTGGTTTTGGTCTAGGTGGTATGTTTGCGGGAGGGACCAGTAGTCAGGTGTCCAGCCCAGTTAACCCAGATTTGTCCACCCTGTCTGGAGGGGCATTGGCTAAGCCAGACACCCCAAAGAAGCTCTCCCCACCTGCCTTACCTGAGGGCCGTCTTCCTTCTCAACCTGCTCAGGTTTGTTTTTAGAAATTCATTTCTCAAACACAGCTATGACCAGTTTATACCCATACATTTTGTTTTGGTTTTGGTTGGAGTATCAACAGTTCTGTCAGTGCATGCAATAATCTAATGTGAATGCTTTCATGTCATGTCTGGTGTCTGTGGCATGATGCTTCTGTGAGAAAGGCAAGGGAGGCCAAATAATTATTTATGCTGATAGGTGATCAAAATTAGTTAATTACTTACTCAGGCAGTTTCATGTGTTTAAAAATGTCTGAGTTTTGGTACATTATAGCTGCATCGCATGACCACTCAGTACTATCTAATTGGAGAAGTATATTTGTTAAATATGAGTTAAGTATTATTACTGTGTTGTAGTGTTATTTTTACAAGTATAGATTTGAGTTGAATCATAATACTGCAAACCTTCAACATTTTCACATGATTTAATTTGCCCTATGGATTCAGCTAATGGTTTTGAATTATCTTTTGTCTGCTATGCACCTTGGATCAGGTTATAGTTAAGATGTTGAAATTTGCAGTATTGGTGCTTTCTTGGCTTTGAAGGTAAGCAAGTAACACAAGTACAAGACTAATGTTACTGGATGGGTTGGGATGTCATGTATGGTGTCTTTCACATGGCGTTCTAGTGAGGCAGCACTATAAACATGCCTGCATAGGACTTACCCTGGTTCAGGGAAACAGTTGTGATGTGACCAACATGATTTTGAAGGCAACATATCTAAAACAAATGTACAGCAGATCACTGTAAGCTGATCAAAGTATTACTGTTTAAAACTCTGAAGTTTGCCTTCCCAGGCACTGTGGTGTCACGCAGGAATAAAACTTGCTTATGGGTGCTTCTGATGATATTTAAATGTACACATGCATGATTAAGTATATCTGAAAAAATTATGAGTATAAGTGATAGTTAAACTTTAGTTAAGTTACATTGAATTCATGTGACTTCTGTTTTTACTAGGTGTCCTTAAGTCTAGAGGAAAAGAAAAAGTTGGCCAGAGAACAGGAGCAACAACAACGATACAAGTCACAAAAAGCTATTGCCCCATCATCGTCAAAGGCTAAAACACCAACAACACAGTCAAAAGATTTGACATCAACACTGATGAACAAGAATTTGACAAACCTAGCTAAGCCCAATTATAATGTGAGCTCATCTGGTTACCCACAGACCTCTAACAGCATGTACGGACAGTCCAACATTGCTCCCTCCCCACGATATAACCCATCAGGACCAGGGAATAGTGCTTTAACATCAAGTTCATTCAGCTCTCAGTCAAGTTTGGGGTCAGGTTCTAAAGTGGACATGTCAGCTTTTGATAGCTTAATACCATCATCATCAGGCAGCTCAAATACTGGGAAAAAGTCACTAAACCAGTTGTCCCAGAATTCTAGTGGTTCTCAGTCCGCCATGTCACCTACTGGACTTCCACAGCAAAGGATGATGGGTAACATGCAGCCGTATGGTATGATGGGAAACCAGGGAATGATGAGGCTTCCAAACATGATGGGGAACCAGTGGTCTGCTCAGGGCATGGGGATGTCTGGACTTAATGGAAGCCGTGGACAGCAGCCTGCGTATGGACAGGGCTTTAATGGAATGGGATTTCCTCAACATACTTTATCTCCACAAAACCCACAGCCTTTCCCAGGCTCCTCCAGTCAGAAGCTGTCACAGTCAGACCTGAATGACTTGTTAGGATGAACAGTCAGACTTCAAAAGGGCACAGTGAAGAGTTTCTAATGAATTTCAATTTTTTTCATATTTCTGGTATTGATCAGATCATAGTCCAGTGGTTGGAGGCGCTTACCTTTCAATCAGTAAGACAAACGAGGTGCAAATTCAAACCTGGACACCCCCACTCTCTGCTTGTAGGGGCATTGTTGAAGATAAGCTGTCATCAAAAGTTACATATCTGTGCAGGCGTACATCACATGCGGGAAAGTTTGTCAGTGACTTTTATAAAGGTCTGTGGTTTGAGCAAAGAACTCTCATTTCTCCCACCCATAAAACTGACCACCATTGTATGAGTGAAAAAATTTTGAGTACTGCATTAGACGACAATCCATGTCCAACTACATGTGTACTATAAAACTTAAAAGCATATTTTAAGGGAAAATTTTGTTTGCAAGAAACTTGTATTATTTATTCAGGCATCAGAATTTATTTTCTTTTTTGAAGATTTGCTGGCAAAGTGCTGTTTACACTGCCTTGAATTCAATACTGGTATATTATATCATAACCTCGGTGGCATACATAGATGCTCATGTGGCCCTTTGCACTTGTCTCCCGCCAGTATGGTTTACAGATCACATATGGGAAAGTTTGTCAGGGACTTTCCAAATGTCTGTGGTTTAAGCAAAGCACTCCTGTTTCCTCCACCCATAAAACTGTCCACCATTGTATAAGTAAAAAAATTTTGATTATTGCTTTAAAATGCCAATTTAATAAACAGATAATCCTGATGGCTGTAGTAAAATGTAGGTAAAATTATTTTAGTCTGCCTTAAATATTTAAATGAATTTCTTTACTGCTGCTCATATATTTGGTAACATATTTTTTTTTCTTTGCATCGTAAATGTTTTAAAACCATGTCAGACTACTTTAAAACTTTATAAAACTACCCACAGCAGATTTTAAGAGAAAATTTATGAAGCAAGAAATTTTATTATTTATTCATGCAGACTTGGGGGTGGGGGGCAGGGAGTATTGTTGGCATAGTATTGCTTACACTGCATGAATTCAGTACTGGGATATTCCGTCATAACCTCAGTCACATACATACATCTGTAGAGCCTGGTCTCAGCACTTGTGATATTTTGTGCAAGTCATTTCCCACATGTAGGCTCCAACAAGCAAGAATCTTTCTGTTTGTTTGTGCTTGTATATCCAGTCTTGTACTTTCCTGTGTGTTGGTAACAGATTGTGTGTGATAACATTATATACTTCAGTATTCCAGCCTACATACAATTAACTATGTAACTTACAGAGCTTTAATTTCTTACCCATGCAGAGATATAAAATACGCTTACACATTTGAAATTGCAACATAATTGTGACATTTATATGGATTCATGCGCATTGTTTGAGAACAGATTTGTTTCATATTTGTTCTAATGGTCAATCTGCTTTCAAACTGTATCCACATTCTCTGGGATAACTGGCTCTAATTGGTGTAGCTCAGGTGATGTTAACAATGCTGAAGCAGCAGAAAAGCTCGTAATTCAATGTATAGACAAATGGCTGGTGTTAATTTAGATGAGAGTAAAGAACAAAGCCTGTGGTATGTTGCATAATACCATTGCCTACATACTTTACCTTTAAAAGTGCACAGGAAAAGCATGTCTTGGAAACTTATTAACTGAAAAAAAAACACTGGCTTTAATTTGAATTAGCAAGTGCTGAAGATGTATGAAGAAACATAAGGTTTGTCACATATTATTTACTTTTATTCAGTGTTTCATGTAAATTCTTATTATGTCCTTGTACAAATTTTCTGACACATGTGTATCACACAGTGGTAATGTCTCTATTTATTATTTCACATTCCATATTATCCAATGTTTTCTGTACATCTGAAAAGAGGAGATGCCCCAGCTTTACCATAATATATCCTGTACAGTGTATATAATGGACTGATGGAAATTGTTTCATTGAACGTATAATTAATGTGCAATATTACATGTATTTATCTTTGGGGTATGTGTATAATATATTGAAATATATATCATTTGTGACAACAACGAACAGAAGAGCTCTTCCCAGTTGTACTTTGTGTCTAATCCCACTTTTTGGAAATGTGTAAGCATCCACATGGGCGGTTTTGTATGAAGTAAAATTTGAAATGTGATTTAAACACTTATTTTTAGATTGTAGGTTTCAAAAGTGGGAGCATTTAACAAGTGTTATTTCAAGACATATATGTCAGGATCAAAAACTAAAGTTAAAGTTGAAAACCTCAAAATAATATCGGGGCCTCCGTGGCTCAGTCGGTTAGCGTGCTAGCGCAGCGTAGTGACCCAGAAGCCTCTCACCAATGCGGTCGCTGTGAGTTCAAGACCAGTTCATGCTGGCTTCCTCTCCGGTCGTACGTGGAAAGGTCTAGCAGCAACCTGCGGATGGTCGTGGGTTTCCGCCGGGCTCTGCCCGGTTTCCACCCACCATAATGCTGGCCGCCATCGTATAAGTGAAATGTTCTTGAGTACGGCGTAAAACACCAATCAAAAAAAAAATCAAAATAATATCAGGCTGAAGAAAAAAATCGCTGTCGAATCAGCCTGGTATTTATTGCATTACCAGCAATTTTTTTGTATAAGCCCTGGACAGTATGGCAAATGCTCATTAATCTTTACTGCATGTAGACACTAAGTGTGACCATACACCTGTTGTCATATTTTGGTCATTCATTTTAGGGAGGTGCCGTTGAAAGCACCAGTGTGTCGGAAATGAATGCTGCTACACTCACAACATTTAGTAGGTATTGAAGGTTATCCAGCTTGAATGCTTAAAAATGCCAACTTCTCTGTTAACGTAATGATAACTACAAACAGTAGTCTTTGCATTCAAAAGTTGAATTGAATTGAAAAGTATATTCATTCAGTGGATGGTAGGTTTTCTCTCGTGAATCAGTGATGTCCCACAGATGCATTTTTCTTTACTTTTATATTGTTTTTTTCCCGCTCGTCTAAGCAAAATAAGGTAAGGTATTGGGATAAGAAGATAATGTCTGAAAGTTTGCCAGTAACTTGCCAAAGGTTAGTGGTTTACCTCAAGCTTTGGAGATTGGTTCACCCATGAAACTGACCTCCATCATGTGAATGAAAAATTGATCATGGCATTAAACAGCAATCAAATAAGTTCAGATAATGTACCTGTCTGTATGACTTGTTAAGCTTTATATTTTCTGCTCCTAGACATAATGGACAGTTCGCTTATAGAAGGCAAAGCTTAAAGGCGAGGAAAACACTAAAATCAAGTATTTGTCAGCTGAAAGACCATTAAACATTGCCCAGGAAAATTGTTTGATTTATTTTTGGACAACAATGCATTTAAAACATAAGATTCTATGGTGGTCTGTTGGGACCCGAGGGTATCAGTGACGTCACAGCAATATTTTTGGCTTGAAATAGTTCGTTTCAAAGTCCATTTGTTGAATGCATTCATAGCGCTAAATTCAACCATTTTGAATGATGAAATATGGCAATCTGTCAGCGTCAAGTGGCAAAAAGCTTAAGTGGCATCACTGGTCCCAATATGGTCAGAAAGGGCCATATTAGAGTCCAAACTTTTAAATGCATTTTTAAATACTAGGTCGAAAAATATTCAAAAAAAATAAATGAAACTATTTCCCCGCACAATATTTTAGTTAAACTTTCCTTTTCAGCTTATAGACTCAAGAGAGAATTTGCACCTAGAAGGTGGTTCATGTACATGTATGTAAATAAGGATCTACCCTGCCTGTACACGGTAAAAGCTGACCAGAAACGTTTCTGTTCAGCTCCTATATGCATAATAGGTATTGGTCGGGTCATTAGCATACACGAGTGCTGCGGACGTGACGGAGCTGTTCGAAAAGAGCTAGGTTTTAAGCACCCGTGCATGCCGAGCTTTACACCTTTCTCCTCGTCCCATACGGCATATCTTACATGTAAGACGCTTGTAGTTGATGTATATTTTTGATCTGTCAAATGGATATCCTTCGATATTTATGTCCTTGGATCGGGTATACTGTAATTTGATCATGTCTTGGAAACTAATGAGAGGAAACTTATGGAACTCGGAGGTTGCATTGAGCATGTGAGTTGCTTGTAATTGGTGCATATATTTTTGATCTGTCAAATTGAAGTTTCGTCATTCTCTGCGTCCGTCTGTCAGGCATTGGTTACCGTGCAATAACTTCTCCAAATATTGTCCGATTTTGATTGCATTTTGTTAAGTTTGTTAGGTCAGGTTTGCTTTTTAGACATCAGATCAAATTAGAAAACCAAGCTCATCCATGGATAAATTTTACATATTTAATCGATTCGGTAATTCTCAGTTGTCGTTGGTTTTCATGAAATAGCTGCTCCAAGTTTTGTCCATTTTTTCCCGTAATCTGATTACATTGACGGTGTGTGAGGCTTGTGACTGAGGCACGTATTTTGACGTATCAAACATGTAAAACTCCGTATACTCTCCTCAGAATATACATCTCGTTCTTTGCAGCAATATTTGTATGAAATCTGCTTAAAATAAAATCAATATGTTTCACCATAATAAAACAACAGAAGAAAACACTACTGACACAATTTGTGATATATGACCTTTCAAAAATTCACGTTTTACATTTATTTTTCTCAGAAAAATTCGTCTGAACCCCGAAAATATAAACCTCATTGACAGTTAAACTTCCATTATAGAATCGATGAGCTCAATAATGGCTGAGTATATTGAATCGTAGACACCCAAGCATGGAATGTAACATTTGTTGAGATTATGTCACATAAAATGCCTTATATTTCATGTCTTTGTCATTCTTTTTCTACATGAAAGCACAATAAACAACACGTCCCTGTCAACAAATGAGTGCCTTCTGACCAGTCTCGACATTAATTTATCTCAACTCAAGCCCGAAGAGCGAGTAAAGTAATCTTTCTCAGTCAGGCGCTTCACTTCAGTTATAGTCCACTTTCCTACGTTTACTGCACCCTTCTACAAATATCCCTTACACCAATCTTCTGTTGAATTTTATGATACTTTCTGGTAAATGGAGAGGTGATGGATGAAAAACACATTGGGTTGTGAGCTTTTGTGCTTGTGCAGTCCTGCAAAGTCTTTGTCATAGTGCGTCTCCCTGAGGCAAAAAGTCCAAGTTGAGGTGGCTGTTACATAGATGAGAATCCGCGGAACATTGACAATTTGAGGGCGCTTTTCTCGTCTGGTCGCCATTGGCACATATTTTCACGACCTTTGATTGGTCAGAGGTGTCCGTGTAGCCCTGACGTGAGACTCGTTTAGTAAGCCACAACTGGACCCTTGACCCTCAGTCATTGATGTGGGTCGGCAGTTTGTTGTGAGAGGACGGAAGTTCTGCGATAAAGTTCTCTTTGCCATCCAAGAAGAACGTTTCCATGATGCCCTTTCCTTTGACAGCGATTTCGCCTCGACACGTCAGGTGGTAGCCGAATAGCACTGCAGACTGGCGGCAATGTCAGGACTCAGGTGAATCCTCATTGCTGTTGATAAAAGATAAAAACACGAATCAAACTCAGAATTTATATGAATATATAGATTTTCTCTGATTATTGCAGACATTTAGAACAACGCCAGTGTCACTGGGTCACGGTTATGAGGAAGGAAGTGATGTTGGAAAGCACGAAAACCTTGTCTCAAACCTTGTTTTTTGTTAACACTTGAAACGCATATATTCTTTTTATGAATAGTGTGCACAACATAATTCTGACGGACACCTGAAACAATTTTATTGATGAATGTGACTGTAGGTCCATTCGAAGGCCAAGACTGAACAAGGGCGTCGCAAGGACCCCAAACGAAAGCTTGTGTAGTGGTGGCAGTGATGCTCAACGAGCGTAGAGTGCGACACGTGCGCTGTGTGGCGTGTGTAGGTTACTTAGCAAAAACATTTTAAGACACTGTGACACTTTAATATTCGCAGTGCTTTTCCTCCCAAACCTTGGAGGTAGCCTACGTATGCATGTACAAAAATCTGTCCATACCTTCTGTGCCTAAGCACATGGTCTCTGCATAGATATGGTTTCTGTAAGCTGTATGGTATATTTATGAATTTTAATGCAGTCCATTTACATTTTCTTTCCCATATCAAAACATCTAACAAGTGGAAGTATGAAAAATGAAATCTGATTACATACGTAGGCCTGTTGATTCCATACGCGAAGCGGTGTTGACTGTGTCTCCAAAGAGACAATAGCGGGGCATGACAAGGCCGACAACTCCCGCCACCACTGGACCTGTGTGAATACCTGCAATTGTATATGTCGAAATGACTTCCATAAATGTATGTCACATTCATTTTCGGCTGACGTAAATGGTTGCATTTCTCAATATAATTCTACTTTCAGGTGATCCACTGCTCAACAACAATAATATCAGTGTAAATATCATCTCTTTGTAGAATATAGCACAGTACAGTGTTCAATAAGATTGTGTTACTGTCCCATGCAACGCTTTTAGCATCAGCAACAGGCGTTTCTGAAGATAACACACGAAATCATTAACACGTTCATCATGGTTATCTGAATCGCTGAAATCTCTGTCCTGAATTATTTAAGGATCTGTATCATATCAGTAAGGTATTACTCGATTTTTAGTTTATCTTGATATATATATTGTTGGAAATTTTTCTTGATTTATTAAGAATTCCCCAGTTCCACCATGAACTGAACAGTATTCCAGTTTAAAAAAACACGACCTTATGACAAGCCATTTGGGCCTCAGGACATTTATTGAAGATATCTTTAAAAGAACGCTGACATTTGAAATTACATCGAAAATTGATGAAAATAGACAGGCCCTACTTGAAATAATGTGCGTAGCATTTGTAAACTTTACGTACTTGATTTTTGTACTAAGGTTTTTCAAGCCCTGCCATTTCACACATGGACCAGAATAAAGAGAAACGATGATGTGCGATTCCTAAAATGACTTCCAGGTGTGCTTTCAGAGTTGAAAAGACGCTGGCAACGATATGTAACTGCTGCAGGGGACGCATCTGAAGGCGATCCGGATATCTTTTGACCAAGCCTCGCGTATACATACAACACAGTTCCGTAGACTGATTAGCACGAATAAGCAGTAGTTGTTGGCCTGAATTTGCTGACACTCACCAACACGGATCCGCAGATGATCTTGTGGCTTGTGTGGAATCCGGAATGTGGAGGTAGAAGCCAAAATATCTAAGGCACAGTCACAGATCTGCGTAATATGTTTATTTCCATTTCTGTGGGGTAAACCACTGACTAGCATGTAGGCGTCACCAATCGTTTCCACCTGAAAATACCAAAAATGGCAGATCTTAATTATTCTTGTTCCAAGACAACCGTCTAGGTTTTTCTACTAAATGCCAACCTATATTAATAGGGTACTATTAAAAACGTCGGCGACATTCTGTAAAAATTAAAATATCGAATTAATATTTAATATAATAATATTTTAATATAATTAAACACTTCATCAATAAGATTGAAATATTTAATAATGGAGACTGTACAGGCATACAAGTTTTAGTAGTGTCAGTAAGTCAGATATGAAAGGAAACTGACCGACAGGTATAAATGCAAATTTTGAAATGCACCCCAACCAGATTCACGCATGAGACCTGCACAGTGCGTATGTCACGTTACGTATGTGTTTTGACGGTTATCATCATACGCCGTTAACAATTGGACTGTATTCCTCATTTACTGGCGTTTATACTGTCGTATTTTCAAGAAATATCCCCTTGAAATGGAATATCCTTTTCTTTCTCAACAGAACCTATAGTCTACAAAATGAGTAACGAACAAGCATCGAACCACAAAATTTTCCACCTTTATCTCAACATCAATTCGAGTCATTATGAGGTTGTAGTTAACTTGTAATGCTAGTGGTTTCAAGTTTCGAGTAATTTACTCGCTGGAGTAATTTAACAACTCACCTTGTAAACATCGTAGGTGGATATCGTATCGTCAAACAGCGTATACAGATCATTGAGAAGAGTCACCACCTGATCAGGACAAACAGGCAAATGTTGTGTAAGACTGTGTGTAACGATTGTTGCAAAGGTAATGCGATGTGCGTTCAATAAAAGTTCCAGAGGTGATGACAAAACTTAAGTTAGTTGTTCCACAAATACTGGTAGTTTGTACATGTATCTAGAATGTCGTTTGCTGGGTAGTTTCGCCATCAACATTATAAAGAACATCGCACAGAATTTCCTGTTAGAGTGGTATCTACACAACTAGCGGTAATTCCAACAGAAGGCAGAAACCCAGTGATGCTTACCTGCATTGGAGAGCTTTCTGAGCATATTTTAGTAAAACCCACAATATCAGAGAAATAAATGGTGACGTGGTCAAAATACTCTGCTTGCACTGGTTTGCCCAGTTTAAGATCTTCTGCTACAGGTCTGCAATTGGAAGAGAAAATGATTTATTTTGCCATGAATTCCTCTAATCAATATATTTTCTTACAAAGTGCCTTTGAGTTTAAAGATATAAATGGGCACATACTTAAAGTATTTTCTATCAGAGCAGCCTTTAAATGATCAATCTTAAGAGTGAGGTTACAAAATTGCATGTTCACTATATATTGGCACGTCTTTCCGAAACAAACGACGGCCTGTCAGTGTTTAGGTATAAACTTACTGAGGCAACATTCTATACAGCAGATCTTCTGTTTTCTTTTTTTCTATGTCCAGCTGTTGTGTTCTCTCAGCAACAAGGCTCTCCAGATTGGCCGCGTAATTCTCCAACATCTCCAACATGTGATCAATCATGTTCACGCTTCTGTGGGATAAGAAAACACCCACGCTATAGTTCAACTAGTAATAAACGATTCTGACACAAAGGGTGCAGTGTTACTAGTGGCTTTAAAAACAATTGTGGCATAATACAACAAGAATACATATGTGTAACCGAATGTATCGGACATCTACAACCGGGGCAACAGGGATTTCCCTTTGGTTTGGTGGCAGAAACGCAGGCTACCACCTAGAAAGTATTTGGATGCTGCTTTCGGAGTTAAAATCAACATTTAGGCTCTTTGGTTTATCGCGCATACTTGATAAACTTCATATACATGTGATCTAAACCTTTCACTTTCTGGTTGGTAATCAGGACAATAACATATAGTAGTTATGACATAGATATGAAATATATACGACATTTGGTAAAGAGGCATCACTCAGTCCTGATTAAACTGTTTATTTTTACAGATTTTTGATTTATTTATTTATTTATTTAATTGATGTTTTACGCTGTACTTAAGATTATTAATAATATACTACGGCAGCCAGCATTATGGTGGGAGAAAACCGGGAAGAGCCCGGGGGAAACCCACAAACATCCGCAGGCTACTGACAGAAATTCCCACTTATGGCCAGAGGGTTTTGAGCCTCACCTATGCGGGTTAATCCGGAGCAGCCATTTTACCACTTTAGTGGCGTTTGGTCGAGTCTTTGGGTCCTCTGCCCAGCAATCCTGCAAAAGGGCGCATATACTTCCGTTCTCCATGAGCAGGGAGAGAGACGGTCTGAAGGTCAGCTCGTCCTTCACTGAACGTATCCGCGCAAGGATATCTGGTAATCACACATGTGGGATCAAAATAGTGTTAACATTTTCTCTTTTGAAATGAGTAATTGCGTTCTAGCAGGCAGCAAGCCACATTCTACTTGTACAAATGAAAGTTTGATGTGGAAATGACTGAAATTTTTAAAATGAACAATGGGTACAAGGTTTCATGTAGTTACAATGCGGTCAGAATGCCGTGCGACTGTCCATGTTCCTTCCCTTATGACTTCTGACAGTCAAATTCAGACACTGACAACCAACCAACGTCAAGATTTTGATGTAATCTTTCTCAGAGGTTGGACGAGTTAAATGTTTACTGGCCATCGAACATTTTGGACTGTTAACACAATGAACGTTAGTATTGATGCTTGTTGGAACATAATCGAGAGCTTATGCCTTCTTTATTCAGGAAAGGTTGAGATTTCGTATCCATGGAAATGACAGGTCTTTAATATTGGCAAGTAAAAATGTAGAAATCATCGTTCCAGAAATTAATTTAGAGAATGAGTATTTTGTCTTCAGACTTTTAATACCCACGTTGTGATAGTTTTAGCAGTTCATGAAATAGGCTGAATCCTGTAGAAACTTATATCAATAGATTAATTTATCGTTCAATATATACTGGCTATGCATGAAAATGACAATTTGTGAAGAGTTAAGTCAGATTTCCAAGCATTTTTTAGGTAATCCCAATATTGAGTGCGGTTGACTGAAATTACTCATGGAATTACACATTATTCAGGGACAATATATGATTAGTGTTTAAGCATTAACTGTATATAACTCCCCTCGTACAACCACTTTGATTTTGCCAAATTCGTTTTCTTCATCTGGGGTCAAGAACCTTTACCTGATGGCAACATGGACTCGTACTCTGAATACGGGCCATTTCGACAGAAGACTTCTTTGAAAATGACCCCTGCTGAATACATGTCGCATTTCTGACGATCCACATTTTCCTCGCCTCGCAAGATTTCAGGTGATGACCATAACAACTCTGGGAAAAAAAATTCACGAATTCAAATGTAATGATATACGTGAAATACAGGTTTAGTTGACAGTCTGATTAATTTTACACTGTTAGCATTCTCTTCCACTGATTTCAACAGGAGTAAACATAATCCAAAGTATTCCATCAAGAATTAATAAATCCTAGATCCCTTATGCTCATATATAGGCTGAGACAGTTACTAGTTCTATAACCTATCAAAGACCTACACATGGATCTATCTATGTATTTCTTTTTAAAGATTCTTAATGAGCCGAGTAAATCGTACACAGTTCCGCTGGATCGTTCGAGAGATCCTTGTAGAGCCAATACAGTTGTAAAAAGGTTTTTTTGTATTGGCTTTTATAGATTCTTGAAAGACCCATGGATCTAGAGCAATTTCAGTTATGATAACGTTCTACTCTATCCCAGCTATGTTTATAGGATTTTACTTGTCGCCATAGAAAGATGTTTTCTCGTACCTTTAGCATGTTATAAGGTATGCTGATTTTCTCATGTTCTCACAGGTCCAATAGAAGGTAATGTTGCCTAAATGTCACTTACGGCTCGATATGTCGTCGATGGTATCCATGGAAGCGCGCTCCTTGGCTTTCAAGCTGGGAACTCCAAAGTCTGTCAGCTTGCACGTCCATCGACTATCAATAACACAGTTGGAGGACTTCATATTGCCGTGAAAGTTAACTTCACTTTTGTGAATATATTCTAGTCCCTGAAAAATAAAACTGTGTAAATTAAGACCGCACAGCTCATTTTTCAAAAGGATATTTTTCTTGGAATCGAACTGAAGGTTTGACTTACAGATATATCGTGTTAAGTATAAAACATGTTATGTTAGGGTCTTCGCTTGCCGATGAAAGGTGTTTTATAGAGGAATCTTCCTCAAACTTACCTTTGCGATGTCTTGACAGAGGGCAAATTGAAACAGTGTGTCCAGTTTTATGTTTTCGTTCCAAATAACATCCTACAAATATCAAATGCACCATGCACAATAAACATGTCGTGTGGAGTAAGGCCAGAAGTCCGCTAGCCTGTGACCTGGTAACGCGGGAAAAGGTGGAATGCAGCTTCCGCTAATATAATATAATATAATATAACAATATAATATAAGACATTTAATGTTCGAGTACCGTAGTTTACATCAGAGAACTATGTTTTTACCACTCCTATTCTTGTTTTCATGGCAACCAAAATAAAGGACAAGTACGGACACAATCACTGAAAAGATAATAGTTGCCCATGACACTGGATGTATAATATTGCATACTCATACTACACAGCAAATTCTTGGGTATGGCATTAGATAACATAAATCAAATATATTGAATAAATCATGTTACATCTCGCACACCAAAATGCATTACAGACATTACAAGTCACTATCAGATACTTGATATTCACTGCCTTAATTTGATGCAAATGTAATGAAAGTGTTTAATTTAAGAAAGGATCCACTTCTATCACACTAACCTGTAAACTGCCTTTAATACAGTATTCCCACAGTAAACAGATCTGGCCTGGGTCCATACAGGCACCGACAAAACCGCACACATTGACATGTTTGAGTTCCATCAGCTGAAAAGCAATCGTTTCAGCAAAAGGAATAAAAAGATTTGATACATGATATTATAAAGAGTTGATGAAAAAGCATTAATTGTAAGTAAATCTATATACATACTACATATATATCCCAGAATAAAAGCATTCAGTGTAACTAATACGCAAAGACGTGAATTCCAGGAAATGCTGAACAACTCGAATTTTTTTAGACTATACTGAAGAAAAACATACCTGGTTTAGTTCACGTATGATATTTCCCGTTAAATGTATCGTTCTCTTCCTTAAATTTTTCACAGCAACGATATTTCCTGCCAACGACAGAGTCAAAACAGGAATATTTATAAAAAAAGATTCATCAAATTATTGTTGAAATAGTCATTTTGTCAGTGTTCATGACTGTCAGTATCATATGGAATGATGAGAATTTATGTTTGTGTAAGGGTTAACCTTTGGAACGGATTGACGTTTGAATAAAGGCTCTTGGAATAAGCGTGGCGATTGAGACCTCTTTCGTAGAGCTTCGTGTTGTAGCCTTTTCAGAACTAGTAAAAATCCCTATCGTTCTGCCCGGTTCCCTCCCACCATAATGCTGGCCGCCGCCGTATAAGTGAAATATTCTTGAGTATGGCATAAAACACCAATCAAATAAACCAAATAAATAATGTAGGGTCCTCAGGCTTATACCTCTGACAAAAGCTGTGGGTACGAAGAGCTCGTCCTGGAAGACGTCGCTGACGAGGGTACTGCAGGAGACCGAGGACGCTCGTCGCTTCATCGAGGATCGGGCCGAGTCGGAGACGGCCACGCTCTCTAGCCGGCGAATAGTCCCGAAACTCGTCTAATCACCGCCGAGGAAGAAACAAGAAAACAATTTGTTGACCAACGTACCATATCAAAATTGGTAAAACGACAAACTTACATTTAGGTTAAGGAGTTCAGTCACCAGTGCAAATTTTACACATACAAATTAGTAATACAGTGTTATATTTAAAGAGCTTAGAGAGTAAGCTGTACAAGCTAGTTTCTTTCGTTTTGCACATTATTAAATATTTGAGACAATTTATAGTTAGCTGAAACATTTTGATATTTAGGATGGTAAATGTTGTTTATGACAACGGTAGGTAGTAACACTTTTGTTTACTGGCTGTATATATATATAAAGGTAGCCAGACTTTGTGTAATGCTTACGAGGAAGGCGATGTTGATGATAATGGACTTAAATACCTTCGTGAACATCATGGTGGACGACACGAACTCTATGTCCTCAAAATCTATTTTCCACGCCATGCTACGCAAATGCTTTCTGCGCCTGTACATCCTGTAACAAAATAAAACAGCAGCATATAAGGTTTACAAAGGATTTTCACAGGTCAATTAAAGTTAGTAGTTCCACGTAGTAGGAATGAACAATGTAACAATATTCACATAAATTTCACCTAGGCCTGTCGGTACATCGACATAATTTCGTGACAAAAATTACCAGCGACACAGTTGTCATCTTAATGGCGTTCACCTTGTAAAATACGTTTTGTTAAATGAACTATGACGTCCATGTGTACCTACTTCAGCGACGTATACATCTAAAGCACTAGCTGCATGACATGGTAGATGGGACTTACGGGTTACGTTAAGATCTGTTCTTAGTATCTTGTGTTCCAGTATCTCACTGTTCTTCCAAACCGTTTCATCTCTTGATGCCATTCCAAGGATCCTGTTGTATCCATGTTTACGCATTAACACTGGGTGCAGATCCATTAGCTTATCAAAGAGCACACAATAAACCACCAAACTTTGAGTTAGTGAGTGCTCGGGGTTTAACGTCGTACTTATCAATTTTTCAGTCATTTGACGACGAAGTCCTTAGACTTTTTGTTGCAGAACGGATTTCCACCGCCCTTTAACTTTGGGCTGCTTGACTGAGACAACTTACCGAAGGCAAGTAAGGCGCCCCACTCGAGCCATTATACTGATGCGTGTCCACCAGTGGTTGGACTATACCCCTCAAACCACCAAACTTTGAAGACAGTTTTTCTCCATTACGGTTATTTAGCGTATCGTTAGTAACCCATGTAAGCTTAGTACTCTTACCTGACAAGACATATGAAGAAGATGGATGTGAGAAGGATGATGATAATAGTGGGGACCATATAGCTGAGATACCTCTCCTCTTCTGAAACGTCAGCAAATAACCATGCTGTCATGCTCGGGTTTATCAAATAAAAGTGTTTACTTATCTATCGTTACCCCCAAGCAGCATATTCCATTTATTGTTACCCGGAATGGTACCAACACGCTACATTCAGGAAAAACATATTTATTATTAGATGGCATTCCCTTTGTTTGCGTGTTATTATTGGAGCCTTCAAACTAGCGAATGATACAAACTCAGCTTTATACAGAACGTTTCCATTATCAAAGGCCCTTTGAACGGTGCTTATTCTTCAGAGCTAAGCTTTTACGACGTTGAGTTCCCTGTGGCGCAGGAGATGGTTGTGTCTGGCCTTACCTACGGGACATAACTCCCCGTCAAATCCACATGGAGGAACGTCAGGTGGGGCGTTCTCAAATCCTATCTTACCGCTGGCCCATCGGATTTTTGTCTTGTCGATGATTTCCTGCGCATTTCACAAGCATACAGAAATCGTATAGAATATAAGTGAAATTAAAATGTGACGGTGCCGACAATTAACCGTTGACGTTCAAAATATTTTAAAATACAGCATGGGGTTTCAACGGGTGGTTTAAAGCATTAAAACATGCACGTATTCTCACCCCTCTTTATTGCTCTACATTCCGAACCTTTGCGTAACAATAAAACAAAACATAATTAAATATCGTTTGATCTTTGTATCAGTGGTGTGCTTGCAAAAGCTTGAATAATATCCACCGGTTTTCTGGTACTTGATATACGAGATAAAAGCTGCTTCTTGGTAACGACTGCCAACGCCTTGTACTTATGAACACTACTAATAATTCAGTTAGTACATAGCGAAGGGTGGTTTCTGCCTATCAGAAACCATTACTAATGTTGCATAAGGGCAACATTCTTGAAAAATTTCAATTCAATAAGTTCATAGACCAGTATATGAGCACAACTGGTGATAATTCTGTCTCACTTTTATCATATTTTGAAGAGTGTTGTGAACCTATAATATTTTGTACCAAAAATGTAGTGGTATTTAGAGCTATACGCGACTTGCCTATACAACAAAACGACGAACGGACGTTTTTGGGAGCCTAAGGTGCTGTCTCTTGGGATAGCTGCTCGTGAAACCTATGATGTCAGAAAAAATGTCGGTTCTTAGAGGCAATTTGTCTAGTATAGGACATTATTGGTCGACCTACCGCCACAAACATGCCATCGGGAGAGCTATGGTAAATCTCGGTAGTGACGGCGAAGCTGCCGTCGTCTTGCAGATCTAATAACCAGATATTCTGCTCTCTGTCCGCCACCTCGTCCAGGGAGATGGGACCCGTGATACCTGAAACCAGGAGCAAAGCTGGACTATATTTGATGATTAATGGAAAACTATACTTGATAAATGGAAAACTATACTTGAACAAGGAACTAAACTGGATGAAAGGGGAACTATACTTGGTGAATATGGAACTATACTTGACGAATGTGAAACTATACTTGACGAATGTGTAACTATAATGCTTGATGAATGGGGGAATTATATTTGCTGAATAAGAAACTATACTTGATGAATGTGTAACTATAATGCTTGATGAATGGGGGAATTATATTTGCTAAATGGGAAATCATACCTGATGAATAGGAAACTATACTTGATAAATAGGAAACTATACTTGATGAATGGAGAACTATTCTTGATGAATGGGAAGCCTTTCCTCTTTACAAAAGTTGGGGCCTAAACTTCACAGTCAATAGTTTATTTCCTTTGATATAACCGGTTACATCTATCGTTCTGCTGGTCAAGTGAGTTGGGAAAATATTGCCTACGCGATTCATACATATGTATATATTTGATTGGTGCTTTACGCCGTACTAAAAAATATTTCACTTATACGAGTGCTGCCAGCATTATGATGGAAGGAAACTGGGCAGAGCTCGGGGGAAATCTACACCATCCGCAGGTTATTGTCAGATATTCCTACGTATACGGCCGGAGAGGAAGCCAGCATGAGCTGGACATGAACTCCAACGAGGACACTGGTGGAAGGCTCGAGTCATATAGTATATATAATACAGGGAAACTGCACTCTCCAGATCGAAACCGCAAAGTCACAGACCGGCACACATTTCTACAAATTTGACAATCAAACAATTCTGGAGTTTCAAAGTGTCGTTTTGTCTGTAAAAAGGGAGAACATTCTGTCAAATTTCTGATTTTATGTACAACTACACGAATTTGCTATCTTTAAGATATCCCAAAATATGAAGCGTTAGTCACGAAAACCATCTTTATATATATTACAGTTATAGGACAATATTTAAGACTGAGCTATCCTTCGGCTGTTTTTTTTTTATTCTCGATATCTACCTCGATAGGTACTTGGAACATGACAAAGGCGTAGAATCGTAACGACTTGAATCCTTACCTCTGCCCTCATAGAAGCGAGCTCGTTCATACAGGAGGGTTCCGTTACTGGGATCACCCCCTTCTGATAGTATCTGTGTGGCCAGGTTAGCCCAGACAAGCAACGCGTCATACAGAAACGGTGCGTACATATCCATCTGTGCAAGACAGTTATAGTTTTATTCGCATTGTTGCTAATTAATTAAGCACATGTTATCACATAGAGAATGCCGATTTATATTACATCATATAGCCAAGCTCCTCGTATATAGTATTTATTTATTTGATTAATGTTTTACGCCGTTCTCAAGAAGATTGCACTTGTACGACGGCAGCCGGCATTATGATGGGAGGCCAGCATGAGCTGGATTTGAACTCACAGAGACCGCGTTGGTGAGAGGCTCCTGGATTATTGTGATTTTTTTTTTTTCAAATTAACGGTAACCGGGCCAACACAGCTATGTTTAGGCCTTGTTCGGTCAAAAGTCAAGGTCCTCTCTTCATCTCTCCGTATGGATTGTTGATCATTATCTTGTCGTGTCTCTGCAAATTTGCAGGTTTAGAGCTGCCTCATGGTACTGGTTTCATTTCATGAATGATATCCTTGCCACAGTAAGATTCAAATCTTGTTGCGTTCAAAAAAAGAAGTATGTGGTCTGATAGTGTATTGGCCATGCAAAAATGTGTTTTAAATCTTGTAATCAAGAAACGTATATGATGCGTGGGATAAAAAAAAACTGAGCCTTCCATACCCGCGAAGTGTTGGGCAAATCCCACTTAGCGTCCATTTCTGAGGCAACATGACCTGTGGCTTCTTTGAACCTGTACCATTTGGACCAATCCACCGTTGCTGTGACAACCTGGAGGAGATCCAAGTAAAAACAAGCCGATGCCATTAGAAATCAACGCTATCTGGCATCCTTTTATACAGGTGATAAAACTTGAGCTACTATAAAGAACGTAAAGAAAAGCTGTTGGTATGAATTTAAATGATTACAGTGTATTTGACCTTTCAGGCAACAGTGGATGCTGATAGCAATTTTGATTCCCTAGTAGCGTACGTCTTTTATTTTCAAACTATTCGGATTTTTTTATCGATATACCAGACCTTTTTTGTATTATGGTATGAACTGCAGGACCGTGTTCTCTTTTTTAACCAACAATATTCTTTTGCTAGCTCGTTAGGAACTTCCGGTGAAGCGAGGGTATCGCACAGGATGGTCGATCACACGTGTTGCGAGTCATAGGAAAGAACTGAGCAGTAAAGGGCATAAGTTAAATATGGAACATAGAATATGACAATAAGGGTATGTATCCTTCTAGATATCCCCAAAGGGTCTTCATTATAACAAAGGTGAAAAAGAACCAGTCACACGACAAATGTCGCTTTTTGCTAAACCCATAGAACTAAACTTTTATCTGTAACTAGACATATTGTCTAACGTCTCCCATACTCATCAAACCAAACTATTTATAAGATATAGGCAAGGTTTGAAAGCAGAATAACAATCGACGTACATGGATGACGTTCTCGAAGGCGATGCGGGCCTCCTCATCTCTCCCATCCTGCCACTTCCACACACTGTCAGAAAGCAGCTCGTTATTAAGGGTGTCACCGCCATAAAGCTGTCAGACAAAACGTGGTTCTTCAAAACAGCACTGATTAAATTATTAAATATCAGTGAAAGAAAAACTAGCGTCCCTGACTTGAAACTAGCTAGGTAAGAAACTGCATGTTCGCATAGGCTAATCCAGAGTTTGAAAATGTATTAAAAAACGAAAATGATAGCGTTGGGAAGAAAACTTTTCTGAAAGCCCTTTCTCTTAAATCATTTAATGTTGAAATAATCAAAAAACAGTTTGAAAGGAACGGGATTATAGTCAAGTGCACTCACGTCGTCATGTATGCAGAGAAATGCGTAGTCGCCATTGGTCATGCCTTCGTCATACGCTGCCAACATCAGTCTGCGCATGGAACGCCAGTGAACGATAAATATCAAGACTGAAAATATAGAGCAATGAATATAGCATTTGCAACAGTACCGGTAATAGTCTCTCTAATCAGGTGACATTTTTCTGGCTTGGCAACTTTTGAGCTAAACAGAACTTTCGCGCTTTAGAGAAGTCAGTTTTATGTCATAGATACAAAATGTATTAGTAGGTCTGTAGTTATTTTGCATTTGTTTTGGCAGCTGATGTGGGTTCATTAAAATATTATGGCACATTGCATGCTTGCTGCTTTCATATATGAATGTTTACACCTAATGCGCGATGTGCAAAAACAAACGTACTTCTTGCAACTCGTTTCACTTCTCTAAGTATTTCCCGCATTCTGTCCCCGCGCATGTTTTCTGAGACTTTGTAGGACGACGTGATAGTATAATTGGCCTCTTGGGCTGCTGTCTGTATGGCTAGTGCCACGCCTTCATACGCCGTCCACTGGTCTTCCAGGATAGCAAACCGACGCCACTGGAACAGTTTTGAGATATACTGCATCGTTGTTTCTGAAATCAAATGAGTTTCTATGCATTTACGGAGGCTTAGACAGAATTCTAAGACAGACAAATCGTAAATGGTATCGATTTGTTAACAGTCCGGCTAATGGGAGGGCGATGACTGCTTAACTTAGTCTTTCAAATCGACTAATCGTAATTTATGACCTCTGCGCATGCACAAAGGTAGTCCATCACATACCTTTCTTCTTCCCACCATCGAAAACATGTTAAGCTGACAGATTTGAATTTCCAATACATTCTGTTTGTACGTTAAGAGAGGCTTTGGTTTCATTTCGCAGCCTTGGATTTTTTTCTACCAAATGGAGAAAAGAGCTATGGTTAAGAGCGTGCCTAACTCACCGAATGCATTCAGTGGTCCTAATAGACGGATTAGCGTCGAGTAAACACTCTTGTCTCGCAGGTCGATATCACTGGAGACCCAGCCAAACACAGGCAGGTTCCAATGAGAGGCCAGTTGTCCTACACCACGCATGGCTGAAAAAGCAAATAAATTTGAGCTGAAACAGAGTTGTAACATCCTAACCTACAACGTTTAAAATGAAGGAAACCCAGTGCAAACCTTCAAAATCAGCAACGGGCTAATTTATGAAACTCGTTGACGAAGTAAAGGCAGGTCCAGCCAATATATTAATGGCAATTAAAACAAGTCGCTGTGAATAGTATCTTACTTTTCCTCTAGCAAAAGATTTCCCCACTGAGATTTGATCTTAATCGATGCATAACCAATACCGACTCACCCAAATTTAGGCCACATATAATAATTGCAATGTTTCTTTATTAAGACTTCACATGTTGCATAAACACTCGTAAGCATATGGTTCAAGGTAGATTCAAGCTCAAATTTAAGTACAGATTTGAGAGAGCTTACTTAGTGTTGCCCAGTCACTTTTTCTAGAATAACCAATTCCATATAAACATTGCACAAATCTTAAACAGGCTTACTACATAATGGGGAGTATGTAGTCCCGAAATTCTCCAATATTTATATAACCACCCTACTCCCCTATGTTTCGTGAATTAATCAAAATGGTTCTTCTGATATTCTTAAAGTTTATCTACGTGTCGATTTGATACATGTCCGACAAAGAAATTTAATATCTTTGCTGACTTTGCTAGGTTTTCTACGCCGTGGGAAGATGTGGTATATTATTGTGTTTGCTACTACACCTTTTCGCGCCTTCCTTTCTTGTAAACGTGCACTATTTTTTATAAGAAAATATTGCCAGGTACTTGTTGATAAATTGTGATGTAAAACACCAATAGAAAAAATGACAAAGACATATGAATAAGACATGTACCTGCTGAACACGGAGGTCCGAGGAAGAGGTCTGGCTTGTAATTGTAGCGAGCTTCCACAGCATGAGCAATAGCTGGTTTACTCTGGCATTCCGAGTTATACCAACTAACGCTGCCATAAAATAAATAAATGTATGGTTACATAAATAGTAGAACTATCAGATTAAAAAACATTTTGAAATTAATTGAGTAGATTGGCTTTAGATCAAGTTTCATCTTCTTGGACAATTTTCTTAGTGTGCTATAAATCTCAATGCTTTTGGTTTTAGATTTCCATTTAGTCAAAAGTTCAACAAAAACTTACCATTTTCTCGGGACCTTAAAGTTGTAAAACCAAGTATGCAAAATTTTTTTTAAAAGTGCAAATTTAAATAACGCTACACAATTTCACGACATTTTTTGTACATCACACTGCCGTTGACAAGTGTTCAGAAATAGAAAGACATATAATTAATAGGTATATTGGAAATACCTGAACAGTGGCTATATAGTATTTTTACCTTGTTTGATGTACATGGCACGAAGGGCTTTTAGTTTATACTTATTCCACATTCCTTGCATTTTATGTTCCATACTTTACAACCTTATGGGCATACCTAACATTTCACAAAGAAAGGTGACAATAAATAATGAATTGCCACCGTCATGTAAATGACAGGTTGTAGTCTGAGTGTGCGCGCGTGTATGTGTGTTAACCGGACAAAAGGTGCCCCGGGGCTAACCTCATAGTGACCAAAGACTAAGCAAACTAAATTTAGACCAGTTCACTGAACTGGGTGACTCACTTACATGCACCTTTATAATCCATTACTGGTATAAGGATTAATCACAACCCACTTTATCTCGATTCCGATTTTAGCCCATATTCTACATGTTTTTTAAAATGTGATTCATTCAGGCCGAAAAAGTGATTCACTGTTCACAACTGCACATTAGGTAGAGGAGATATAGCATTCTCGATCCGTCTCAGTTCGCAAAAATGAAGAGTTTGCATTGGAGATTTTATCAAGGTGGCACAATTTGAGCAAAATATAATAAAAAAGGAAAAACATAATATACGTTAAATAATATTCAGAAAAGTGTCAGAAAGCATTTTTAAGCCTTAAATTGTCGTTACATTGTTGTGGCGTTTTCGGTTAAAATAGTTTTATAAGTGGTCTGTGCTCATCCCATGCGTATAAGACAAAATTCCTTTTTATTTTTAATTCAGTGGATTTGTGTCAGTTTAATGACCAACTTGATCCTACTGATATGCCTCAATATTTTTGAGACTTCCTAATCTATGCGATATAGATCAGATTCAATGGCCAATTTATTGTAATTCTGATACATATATAACCAGCATATACCTTAAGGTATGACCCGGAAGTAGATTGGGATCGTCGCGGATTGTGTCCAACGCTAACTTCAGAGCACCCACACTTCCAGAAGCACTAAAATTGTAATGCTGTTCTTTGGGTGCCATCCAAGCAATGCGTAATTCCCGGCCTTCGATTGGACGTAATGTAAACATGACGACGACGTACAACATGTACATGGTCACGTGACAGCCTGCACTCTTTTCGGACATTCTGTCTCCTGTCAGACTGAAACAGAAAAGTATGATGAGGAATTTAAAAATGAAATTTAGATCTACCATTATACAGTTTGCTAAATGTATAAGATAGCTACTAATCATAAGATCAACATTCCCATACAATTAGGTCAAGTAACAAACGGGGCCAATGTCTACAAGGAGAGAAGCAGACATCAGTTATTAGTATATCACATGTGTATTTTACATCGTGTGTATAAATCGTAGATTCTAATATCCTTGTGTATTTACACAGTTGGAAGCATCGCGTTCGCCATTAACTCCAATTGGTCACGAAAATACCACGGCGATATTGATCAGCACGATTCCTATTTATGTCTGTTAGCATTGAGGTGAGTAGAAGGAGATGTATTAGGTAGATCTTTTATGTGTTCTATTTGTGGACGTGAATAATTCTTCGAATAATATGTTGTCATTTTTATGACAGAGAAAATGTTTCCATTACGATGCATTTTACCTTAAACTTTATGCGACCGTTATCATTATAGACGGGATGCCAATACGCTGCACATCCCGTTGCTAATTTTACAGGTCAGAACCGGGAAACGAGTCTCGTATTTCGATTTTATATGTACTTTCAGAGGTAAGGTTGTACTGGCTCTCGTTTCTGAGTAAGATCTCGAGGGGAATAAAATCGCTATTATTCCAACTTATGACGTTTAACAAATTACAGGGTTTGCTGTGCATAGCCTTGATGATGTACAGAATGGACGACATTGGTACACTTCTACAAGGGATCAGTGTAAAGCCTCTCTGGGATTGGCTTCTTTCCTGTTCGGCTTGGGCTTGAAATTAGCTCAGCGCTCTTTGAGACAGCCCGTGTCCCGGGATAGTTCGGCAATTAACTCCTTCTAAGCCTAAAATTCTGTCTTTCTAATCTGGTCAAGAGTGGACGAGGTCAAAACCCCGTATCAGCATCACGACCATTACTTACAAGATACAAGCAGAAATACAACAGGCAAAAGTACTAAACTCTATCACGACCATTGCTTGTGGGAAGATACAAGCAGAAATACAACAGGCATAACTACTGAACTCTATCACGACCATTACCTGTGGAAAGATACAAGCAGAAATACAACAGGCATAAGTACTAAACCCTATCACGACCATTACTTGTGGGAAGATACAAGCAGAAATACAACAGGCATAAGTACTAAACTCTATCACGACCATTGCTTGTGGGAAGATACAAGCGGAAATACAACAGGCATAAGTACTAAACTCTAACTCTTTTTGGAGATATGACTATCTACTCACAACTAGTTCGTAGAACCAAGGGGTTTCATAGGCAGGCTCCTATACCATCACCTAATTTGATACATAGCTCCCCGCACAACTCCACGCCCCACGCCCCTCCCACCCCCATCCCCCCTACCACCCTCCTCCCACCAAGGCCGATGCTGTTTTTGTACAACCTCCGAAAGTCCGAAACATGTTAAATGTAAAAACTTTACACTTTTAGTAATTTGATTTGTCGTAGAAAGGCATAACAGCGACAGTTTTTGCCGAAATACTTTCAATATCACTACGGGAAATTGGGTTCGTTTTAGCGTGGTATATCCTCCGCGGCTTCGGCCATAATGACATGTATTCCGAACAACCGTTGTGGCCTGTCGTAATCCAAAAACATGTCTCTGGACGGTGACCGGTAATAAGCGCAGACGGAACTCAGGCAAAGAGTCCATAAATAAGGCAATGAGAGCTTCGTGCAGCACATTACTCTGTCATCCCAAGAGACAAATTTAAGGACTCGCTGACACGAACGTTGGAGAGTTCTTGTTTTGTCTTGTACGGAAGCGTTTTCAGTTGCCTGCAAAGAATTGCTGAAAACTGCAATTACAAAGGCATTGATTATTGTCCCAGACAGCACATGGAGATTATTCGTCACTTGTTTCTGATTATTTATAAAGACGGCATGTCCGTCTACATAGCCATGGGTACTTTATGCCCTAGATGTTATCCCTGTAAGAACTACTTAGTATTCCACCGTTTATTTTGATAGAAATTCTCGTGGTTGTGCGTGCCAGAGCTCTGTAGGCTGAACGTTGAGTATGGCAGAACCTTGAAGACTGAACGCTGAGCGTGGCACAGCCTTATTCCTGAAACGTTGATTGTCACACAGTCTTATTGATTGAACGTTGATTGTCACACGACCATGTCTGGACGTTCACCGTGGCTAAATAATGTGGTCATAACGTTGACTGTCGCACGACCCATGTCTGGACGTTCATCGTGGCTAAACAACGAACGTTGATTGTATCGCAGACTTATTTTTTAAACGTTGATTGTGGCACACCAGTGTAGTCTGAACGTTGATTGTGACACTTCGTAGTTGTCCGAATGTTAATTATGGCAAATTCTTGTCTAAATTCTGGCATGAATATCAGCACATATTTCGCCCAAACCTTGAATATCGACCAATTGCCTATTAGGCATGTATACATGTATAGCTTGGGCTTGCTATATACTAATGCAAGTCTCTGGAAACAGCGGGATCCGCTGCAGGCAGTTTAGTTTCTCAAGACCGTTTCTCTCCTAAGATTAAGCACCCACTTAAGATCATACGAAAATGTGTGCATGGTTCCTAAGGTCGTTGAAAAACAAGACTACGGAATTTCAGATCAGACACCAATGACAAATACCCTGGTCTAATACATGTGCCCTGTACTGGTGTAATCAATCTCTATTTATCAATGACGAGTATAACATTAATGGTACAGGCACCGTGTTCCAAGGTTAGCAACACTTAACACAACCCACCTTGTTAAGAACGCCTTTGAAGGCAAATTCTCTAATACTTGCATCTGTCACATAAAAGGTGTGAAATACATAGGTAAGACATCTGTATTAGCCAAATAGCGGATAGCTTGAAATCAAAGAGAGTTGAATACCCCCCCCCCCACCCCCGCCATCTAAGCTTGCAACAAAAAGGTATCTTGATAATACGTGTTCTTTCAAATTGTTTTTTATTGGATGCTTCATTATCTTAATGGGCAATTGACACAACAACGTGCAGCTTTCGGAGTGTCAGTTCCGAAATTCGCACAATCCTCGCCAGCAGGTAATAGCTCGTCCCAGATAACTGGTAAGATAACTTGCTAATCGCCCTCATAGTACAACCACGAGATCCGCCAAAGCACCATACGTTAATATAGCTAAGACCTATTCTTAAAACATTAGGCAACAAAATAAACACATAAATAAGACTGGAACCGCTGTCCATGAATGAAGAGGAGTGTGTCCAGGTATTTAAGAAAAATGCTTGTACTATTATTATCCCTTTAAGACGATTCAGTGTATATTAGAAACAGGCGTCTTAAGGAATTCCTCAAAGTCTTAATCTCAAGGCGGTTTGCTTCTTCCCAAACCATCATACAGGGACTGCAATATCTATCCAGCTCTCAAATAGGGAGAGTCACACCCCGAATACTCATACATGGAGAGTCACACCCCGAGGTCTCATACATGGAGAGTCACACCCCGAGTCCTTATACATGGAGAGTCACATTCCGAGTCCTCATACATGGAGCGTCACATCCCGAGTTCGCATACATGTAGAGCCACATCTATAGTCGTGATACATGGAGAGTCACATCCAGAGTCTTCATACATGGGGAGTCACATCCAGAGTCTTCATACATGGGGAGTCACATCCAAAGTTCTCATACATAGAGTCTATCCCGTTCTCTATTCACCCATTCATTCATGCATACATTCATTTATTCATTCATTTATCTATTCATTCATTCATGCATTTATTCATCCATCCACTCAACAGTTTCTTTTACCCTAAGCCTTTATCGCTGGACCGTCTCTATCAACCACTCTCTCCAACATTCATGAGCCCGAGTTACCATCTGGATGCCTGATTTAAACATAGATGTAATTGTGAGGATCACCTAGTTGCCCTTTCTTATATTCGTGTATATGCATGCGTACGCCAGAGGCCTTGTCACGTGTGATCTGCATGCCATGTAGGATGTTTATTAATCAGGAATTACCTTCTGTAAATGAGATAACAATCAGTTTGAAGTCACAACAAGTGCTTCAGTACTCAGACATCATGCCCACCCTGAGCATTATCGACGTATACATAGTACGGTAGAAGTCAAGGGTTAATAGCTATACGTTTAACACCCACAGTTGTTTTAGCTGTACGGACATTTGTGTCATTTGGCATTAGGCCAGTATAACTGTGATGCATGCAATATTGTCTGAGCTGTGTACAACTGGTGCTAATTCATGGCCTCATCTCTGGGTCAACGACTTTGTTAGGGGGACAACTTCATGGTGACACCGACGATTTTACACCAGTTAAAGTTCACCTGTATGCAGACGATCAATGTCCTGCCAAATATGGGCTCGTGTTAAGTTAGAATAACAATAGCACGTAGGAACCTGTTTCTGAGATTCACTTATAACATAGAAAAGTCAGTGATGCTGACATGCACTTTAAAGCATTCGTAATGCTTTTCATTCACGGGAGTTTATTGACCTAATTCTCCTTTCTGATAAGTGTGGAAAAAGTAATATGTATCTTTGAATGAAATGTGGTTAAATTTTGAAGTTGAAGTTGTGACTTCCTATGACCTTCAACTGAACATTTATTTCTTGCAAATATTGTGCGCTTTGTGACGTAATTAGGGTGGCATAAATAGCCGTCATTCATCATTCCATGATGCAAACAAGCCATGATGCATTAAGAAGTGTTAGTTTGATTCAGTGATTTATAGTCTTTACTCCGCGATTATGCATACTGAGTTGACGATTTTGATTCCATGATTCCATGAAGTGCTGACATTTTTGATGCTATGATCCATAAAGAGCTGAAACATTTGATTCCATGGTGCAAGAAGTGCTGACATTTTTGATGCTATGATCCATAAAGAGCTGAAACATTTGATTCCATGGTGCAAGAAGTGCTGAAATTTCTGATGCTATGATCCATAAAGAGCTGAAACATTTAATTCCATGATGCAAGAAGTGCTGACATTTTTGATGCTATGATCCATAAAGAGCTGAAATATTTGATTCCATGATGCAAGAAGTGCTGACATTTTTGATGCTATGATCCATAAAGAGCTGAAACATTTGATTCCATGGTGCAAGAAGTGCTGACATTTTTGATGCTATGATCCATAAAGAGCTGAAACATTTGATTCCATGGTGCCAGAAGTGCTGACATTTTTGATGCTATGATCCATAAAGAGCTGAAACATTTGATTCCATGATGCAAGAAGTGCTGACATTTTTGATGCTATGATCCATAAAGAGCTGAAACATTTTGATTCCATGATGCAAGAAGTGCTGACATTTTTGATGCTATGATCCATAAAGAGCTGAAACATTTGATTCCATGATGCAAGAAGAGCTGACATTTTTGATGCTATGATCCATAAAGAGCTGAAACATTTGATTCCATGGTGCAAGATGTGCTGACATTTTTGATGCTATGATCCATAAAGAGCTGAAACATTTGATTCCATGATGCAAGAAGTGCTGACATTTTTTATTCTACGACGCATAAACTTTCAATCATAATAATTTCAGGATAGAAAAACAGTTTACAGCGAAGATCAAATGATACATATAACTCTTCATATTTAGAGTTATACGATGCAGACAGTGTGTAATCTCCGATTCCTGATGTTTTCTCTCTATGTATCTGGGTGTAGATGAGTGAGAAAACGATGGTGATGAAACTGACGAGATGACATTTTTGAATCGATGATGCAAGAAGAGCTGACATTTTTGACAGCATAAAAATACAATTCACTCTGAAAATCTCCTGAAATAATTTCTAATATAATTTCTGAGCCCTAACGCTCAGAAAAGTGAGAAAACGATGGTGTTGAAATTGACATCATATTGTGGATAATGATAAACTGATAGAAATTCGGACGTGTGGACGAACAAAACATCTTTCAGTGCCACTTAAATATATTAACATTTCACATAGTATATAGGACCATATAGTATAAATTAAGTATAGGCCCAAATTATCAGGGGTGGGTAAACTTGAGTTATTTACTCTGCCTCCGATATCATAAGGGTCAAATGAATGGTGTATCGTTTAAACTTTAAATTTATTTAGAACGAGCATTCAATATATATGACTATCCACCGCGATAAACGCAGCAATGGGAATTATATTTATCGTGTGAAACGAGCTATATACACTTTTATTCGGCATTGGTTGAGGCAGTTAGTGCATAGTATAATCCTAGTGTGATTCTTACTAACGTAAGCCACCCGCCTTGGTATGTACCCAGGCGTTTGAATGTCTCACAGTTCCCACGGTCATCGGTCACGTGCTGCCCAGATCTAAGGCCCACTGATACCGACACTGCCATTCTATATACCAGCCCCAGTCAGAATTAATAACACTACAAACTAATAAACTTAAAAAGAAAAT